>NC_140170.1:31655465-31660465 GCF_963971535.1 Notolepis coatsorum
GTCGGCAGCGGTCGAGGTGGTCCTGCACGGAGGGAACTGCCACTTCCGCCTCCTGTGCGGGACCCAAGGAAGCCGGCGATCAGGGGCACCGGAGAGGGGGACAAAGACAGAGGCCCGGAGAGGGGGACCGGAGACGTGGACAGAGGACCGGCGAGGGAGGCCGGAGACGGGGACTGGGACCCGGTGAGAGGGCTGGACGGCACCTGAAGACACCGGGCACGACAGGAGGAGCTCCACCCCTTGATGGTACCGGAGGACCAGGCGATGTGGGGCTCGTGCAGCGCGAGCCAGGGCCTGCCCAGGACCACAGGGACAAGAGGAGAGCTGGTGATGAAAAACTGGAGCCTCTCAACGTGGTCACCAGCAACGGTGAGAAGGACTGGACAGGTGCGTTGAGTGACATCAGCCAGGCGGCGATGATCCATTGCGAAGACCTCCAAGGGCCTCTCGAGGTCCTCAAGTGGAATGTTGGCCCGGGTGGCAAACCCAACGTCCATGAAACTCCCATCAGCACCAGAGTCCATGAGTGCACCCACCGTCGCCCGCTGGTCCGCCCAGGCTAGGGTGACGTCTGCCAGACGGTTGGGTGGTGCACGGGTGGGGGAACAGGAAAGACGGCTCACCAGGATCTCCCGGGGTCTCGGCGAGCCTGGTCCTCTTGGCCGGGCACGGCAATTGGAGACACGGTGTCCACCCCGGCCACAGTAGAGGCAACGGCCGGAGAAGAGCCTGGACTCCCGTTCGGCCGGGCTAAGGCGGTTGCGTCCCAGCTGCATGGGTTCCCCCTCGGTCACGGCTCGGGAGGGAACAAACCCACCAGTCACGGAGGGGGCAGGGCGGTCAGCACTGTAGAGGCGGCCGCCGGGAAAGGGGGCCCCTGAGCGGAGGTCGATGGCACAGTCATAAGGCCGGCGAGGCGGAAAAACCTGAGCCCTGGACTCCCTGAAAACCCCCTCGGGGTCGTGGTACTCGGGGGGTACGTCTGGGGTACAGAAAACCTCCTCGAGGTCGTGGTCCTCGGGGGGTACGTCTGGGGTACTGAAATCCTCCTCGAGGTCGTGGACCTCGGGGCGTGCGTCTGGGGTCCCCGTCGGGTTCCCTCGCGTCTTCTCTCCTGGAGGCGTCCGTCGATGCGGATGGCGAGGCTGAACAGGTCCTCGAGGGAATCAGGTTCCTCCCGGGTCGCGAGCTGGTCCCTGACTGCGTCACTGAGCCCACTCATGAAGGTTAGGCGAAGTGCTGAGTCGTTCCAACCACTCTCCACCGCCGCCAGTCGAAACTCCAGGACGTAGTCTGTTACCCCGCCGCTCCCCTGTCGGAAGGTACCCAACCGGGCTCCAGGGTCCAGACGACGGGCTGGATGGTGGAACACCCTGCGGAGCTCAGCCACGAAGTCTGGATAGGAGAAACAAAAATCTGCATCCATTGCCCAGGAGGAAGTGACCCACTGGGCTGCCCGGCCTGAGAGCAAGTTCGTCATATAGGCCACTTGGGACCCTCTAGCAGTAAAACGGCTTGGTTGATGACGGAAAACCAACTCACATTGCATGATGAATGTGGCACAATCCTCGGGTTTGCCGTCGAACAGCCGTGGGACGGAGAGATGGGGTTCCCGAGGTGCGGGATCGGGAAGCGTGGGAACTGCTGGGACTGCGGGGAATGCTCCTGAAGGAAGTGAGGGAATTAAAGCGTTAACGGTGTCGCTCAGCGTGTGAAGCTGAACGAGAATACCTGACTGTTGTCCTGCCAGAGCGGCCAGGGACCCTTGAATAAGCAGGACCTGCTCTCGGAGTCCCTGTACAGCAGCTGCAGCCGCATCCAGCTGTAGGCTGTGTTCCTTGGCTGACTCTAACTGGACTGCCGCTGCTGTGCTGACTCTCTTGCGGGCGCAGACCGCGCAGGCCAGTACGAACCCCTTGACGTCGTTCCTCATGGTGGGCCACCAGAATCGACGAGCCAGGAAGGAGAACGTGCGATGAACGCCCGGGTGGCAGGCGAACCGGCTGGTATGGCCCCACTGGAGGACCCGGGACCGGACTGAGTTGGGGACAAAGAGACGATTAACCGGTACATTGCCTGGAGCGCGATGGAAGCGTAGGGCACGCCTTACCACCCCCTCGATGCCCAAGGTGACTACTCTCTCTGTGTCGGCTGGGGTCGTCATTGGTTGGATCGTAATGTTAGGGTTTAACACCGACCCCAAACGCAACGACACAAGAGAGTAGGATTCAGAGTTGCCAAAAACAGGGGCTTGTTTATTGAGACTAATTAAACAGCATAGAATAGGAAGAGTCTAAACAAGACAGGAATTCAAGCAAGGATGAAAATGTTCTGCTGCTCTGCAGCTTCTCCCGAGGTGGTAGTAGGGGGTAGCAGATGCTGACGTCAGAGCCGCTCTGCAGACTTCTCTCGGCAGAATCTCCGAGGTGATGCGGGACCGAGAGAGAGAGAGAGGGAGCGAGTCAACACAGGGTGCAGGTAGAACGAGCAGGAGAACAGGAGAGGTGACTTGTACCCAAAAACAAAAGTTATCCAAGTGAACTAATCTTCGTGTAAACACACACAGTGAGCAATGTTCCAAAACACAATCCCAAGTGAAAAATATCTTCGGTGCAAAAATAGACACTGAGAGCGAAATCCAAAATACAATCCAATGTGATAATATCTTCGGTGTGATAAACACACAGTGGGAGATGTTAGGTCAAAATATTATCCCAGTGAAACAATCAAAAAGGCAACCGCTGGGTGAGTGACTGTCTGATAAAAAGGTGGTAATCTTCAGTGTTATAAAAACACACAAACGGAATTTGATCAAAGACAGTCATTAAAAACTCACCCAGGCGTTGTGCGTAAAGAGCGCTGGAACAGCGGCGGAGCGAGCGCGTCGCCACGGGAAAAAGGTGTCCAAGAGGAAGGCTTCTTGGATATCCTGGAGGTAAAGCACAGGGAACAACAGCAGCAGCAGGAACGGCAAATGCAAACAGAAAATATCAAAACGATCCAACAAAACTTGAGTGGGGAAACGGGGTATAAATAATACGGGATTGATTGATTGACAAGCAGTGACAGCTGGGGGATGTGATTGAAAAGCGTGTGGACGGGAGAGAACCAATCAACGACGTCTCTGGGAAGAAGCGTGTGAATGGGGGAATGAAATGATTAACAGAAACAAATGGAAAACAGAGCGAGGTGGTCTAAAGGAACAGAGCGAGTAAGTGAGCAAGGACAGAAACCTCACAATATGTCTCTGATGTATTGGTATAGTGGGCAGGTTGAAGTATATGTCTCTGATGTCTTGGTATAGTGGGCAGGTTGAAGTATATGTCTCTGATGTCTTGGTATAGTGGGCAGGTTGAAGTATGTCTATGATGTCTTGGTATAATGGGCAGGTTGAAGTATAAGTCTCTGATGTCTTGGTATAGTGGGCAGGTTGAAGTATATGTCTCTGATGTCTTGGTATAGTGGGCAGGTTGAAGTATATGTCTCTGATGTCTTGGTATAGCGGGCAGGTTGAAGTATATGTCTCTGATGTCTTGGTATAGTGGGTAGGTGGAAGTATATGTCTCTGATGTCTTGGTATAGTGGGCAGGTTGAAGTATAAGTCTCTGATGTCTTGGTATAGTGGGCAGGTTGAAGTATATGTCTCTGATGTCTTGGTATAGTGGGCAGGTTGAAGTATATGTCTCTGATGTCTTGGTATAGTGGGCAGGTTGAAGTATAAGTCTCTGATGTCTTGGTATAGTGGGCAAGTTGAAGTATATGTCTCTGATGTCTTGGTATAGTGGGCAGGTTGAAGTATATGTCTCTGATGTCTTGGTATAGTGGGCAGGTTGAAGTATATGTCTCTGATGTCTTGGTATAGTGGGCAGGTTGAAGTATATGTCTCTGATGTCTTGGTATAGTGGGCAGGTTGAAGTATAAGTCTCTGATGTCTCTTGGTATAGTGGGCAGGTTGTTAAGAAGTGGAGCTTGGTTTCCACCTCATCTTGTGTGCAGTGGGTGCACAGTCTGTCTTCTCTTGGGAGCCAGGTCTGCCTATGGCGGCCTTTCTCGATGGCTAGGCTGTGCTCGCTGAGTCTGTATCTAGTTAAGGATCTTCTTAGTTTTGGGTCAGTCACAGTGCTCAGGTATTCTGCCACTGTGTACTCTCTGTTTAGGGCCAAATAGCATTTCAATTTGCTCTGGTTTTGGGTTGATTCTTTCCAATGTGTCAGATAGTTTTCTTTTTGTTTTCTTATCATTTGATTTAGGCCCTGTCCACACGAGGGTTTGCATTTAATATGACCGAAGTTTGAAAAAATAAAACTCCGTCCACACGGTGAACACAGGCGAACAACCGTGTATAACTGCATACTCACGGCAGAGCTGGGAACCCAGTAACCGATACATTTAGTACAATGCCAAAACAGTAGGCGGCGATGTTGTTCAGACATGAAGGCCATTTCAACCAATCAGAAAAGGCTGTACGCTCACTAAACTTCCTGTTGGGTCGCGATCTGCCATTAATTCACTGAAGAAGAAGAAGTAAACTTCCTGTTTAGAAGCACAGCTGGACTGGATCATTTTGCCAACGGAACATATTATTTTCAGCAAAGAAAGAAACTGCAATAAACAAACGGATACATTCACTGTGTTCTGCCTCTCATTTTGTTGATGAAACAAAACCATCAGCAACACAATTTACCACCAAGAGCGGATAGTTTAGTCTCACAAAAGACCGCCGGTGTTGTTAGCTACATGCTAATGTGAATGGCTATATCCATGTATAGTATATAGCTTAAATGCTAACGTAATGTGGTAACGTTACCGATATGAAATGGATGTAAATGTTATTTAACACATTGCAGAATGGGTACAATACAATACGGCTCAATACAAACAATTGTTAAGGGGATGCAGTCTGGACTGGGTTCCTTATAACAATAACTTGACAACACATGAGTTTAGTTTAGCTGCAGCTACATGTTTACTCTCAGCGTCAGGTCAGGAATGCGACAAGA
>NC_140170.1:31665465-31790465 GCF_963971535.1 Notolepis coatsorum
GGCTATGGGTCTAATACACCCGTCGCTTATCAATGAGTTGCTTGCAGTCAACATGTTCTAAACGGATTGTTTTTTCATCAGTACATTTCCGTTTTATACCGTTTTGAATACGAGTATAGTTTTGGAGATTTCTAGAAAAAAATCAGATTCCGCAGGAATAGCCCTTTACTGGAATACACACAACACGTTGTCATTTTCCGGCTGATTTATGAATAGTTTTCAAATAAACGCTAGATTATCGATAGTATATGTGTACTTATGCACGTTAGAGAAGCGGGCTGAAAAATCTATTATCTATGCCGTGCCTGGCGCTAACGTTACGCACACACTGTACACTGATCGCCATTCCAAATATCGATCGCGTTTATTTATCCAACGTTCTACCTCGAAACACATAATCGACGCTTCTTCCAGTGCCCTCAGTGGATGCAATGGTATCAGATTTCATGCCTCAGAAGTCCAATGTGGACCCCGGAGTTTTTTTTTCTGATGCATTCCCATCGACTCCATTCCAATGGGTGCAATACCATCCGGGAGACGATAGGGGGTGGTATTTGCCCTTTTCGAGCTCAGAGTCATTCCCAATGTTAACGTGAGGCTGGATGGATGAAAAATGAATGGATATCGTTAATAAAAGAAATAACGATTAAATAATGAGATTTCTCGTCATTGGCACTCAACGCATGGCGGCCAACAACGAGATTTCTCGTCGTTGGCACCCAATGTGTTAATACGGACTGTATTGATCTATTTATGACTTGAAATAAATCCCAGCTCGGTACCGGGCCCGTCGGGTTTAATCGCCAAAGCAGGAAAGCCGTTCACGCAAGGACAGTTTCTCAAGGATTGCATGTTGAAAGTCACTGACATTTTATGTAATTTTTATTTTTATTTTTTTAAAGACTTTGTTCCAAAATATCTCCCCATCACCGAACACAGTGGCAGAGTGGATTGGCTAGTTATCTGGTAACATTACGATTTATTATTAAAACAACAAAGACAAATTTGACTGGAGAGGAGCTCAGAGGACCAGTCCAGACCAGCAGCAGTATGTTAGACTGAAGAGGAGCTCAGAGGATCAGTCCAGACCAGCAGCAGTATGTTTGACAGGAGAGGAGCTCAGAGGACCAGTCCAGACCAGCAGCAGTATGTTTGACTGGAGAGGAGCTCAGAGGACCAGTCCAGACCAGCAGCTTGACTGGAGAGGAGCTCAGAGGACCAGTCCAGACCAGCAGCAGTATGTTTGACTGGAGAGCAGCTCAGAGGACCAGTCCAGACCAGCAGCAGTATGTTAGACTGGAGAGGAGCTCAGAGGACCAGTCCAGACCAGCAGCAGTATGTTTGACTGGAGAGGAGCTCAGAGGACCAGTCCAGACCAGCAGCAGTATGTTTGACTGGAGAGGAGCTCAGAGGACCAGTCCAGACCAGCAGCAGTATGTTTGACTGGAGAGGAGCTCAGAGGACCAGTCCAGACCAGCAACAGATACAGGACCTGCTGACGCAACATAGAGTCCGTTGATTTTTTTCCCCCTTTGTTTTTCTCTTTCGGACATTGCGCTCGTCACCAACGCAAGAGACACCGGGTTCGAATCCGGCTGTCAGCGTTGCCTCCGGCTTGGGCCGGCCGTCATACTAACTCAATTGGCGGGTGGGAAGTCGAAGGGTGGTAGTCTGGTCGTTGTGAACTGCGACTCCTACAGGTCGGTTGGGGCACCTGCACAGCAAAGTCAGGAAAAATGGCGGGGGCAGTGTGAGCCTCCCACACGTTATACCTCGCCACTGAGAGTCCGCGCTGGCAGGTGAAAAGATGTGACAGGCTGCCTCCACATGTATCGGAGGGGACATGTGATGCAAGGCTTCTATCCTCCCTACAACCGGCCAGTGGGGGGCATATGCGAGCAACGATCAGGACAGGGGAGGGAGAATTGGCACGAGAGGTAAATTGGGATGGGGAGAAAAATCACAGAAAATCTCCTCTGTTCTGTTCCTACAATAATAATAGACACGACTTCACAGGACAATAATAACACTAACAATAACAATAAAAAACAATAATGAACTGAACAGGTGAACGTAATTGAGAACGCGTTCATTCTCAGCGCTGTATAATTGCGTTCAAAAGTGCGTTCATTCTCAGCACTATATTATAACGGCGTTCAAAAGTGTGCCAGATTTCATATGCCTTTCAGCCAAAAACCCAGTTAAAACACACCGTAAACAGGCTTTAAAATAATGCTGAAAACCACCCATTCTGGCAACCGCTCTGGGCGGAGCTTCGGGGAGTCTGGTAGTAGAGCAGCAGCACTCGCACTCTCAGAAGGCGCTGCACTCGCTCAGAGTCTCTAAGCGGCGTCGGTGTACAATATGAGCATTTAAAAGAGTTTTAGTTAAAGTCAGTAAATGTTTTGCACTTTGAATATTGAACTTTGAGGTACAACCTTAGTTTCATACCTCAGCCTGGTTCCTACCTCGTGTTGTGTTAGTACAGAGTTATGTCGGCACATGTTTATATTTGCCCAACTACTTTCACTTTTGGTACTTTAAGTATATTTAGATTATTATACTTAATAAAGACCATTCAAGCAGCACGTTTTTCCTCATGTTTTTGAAAATATACTGTAGAGATGAAAGCTGCAGCTGCTACTAGTGTGGACTGAATGGGCGACAGCAAAGCGTTATGCAAATGCCAGTATTCTGTGGTTCTATTATGGGTTGTGGCAATACATTTGACAAATAATAGCTCGCAGCAATGTATTGAAAAATAACTATAAATTAGTTCATTTTTGAAACCATAAACTTTAGTTCAAAATTTTGAATTATGAACTATGAACTGAACTAGTTCATTTTAAAATGTGTGAACTGAACTAGTTCATGTAGAAAGTGAACTGTCCCAACACTGGAACGCAGAGCTCAGCTGCAAGTAGAGGGAGGATGACACTCCAGGGAGGTCATCAAAATCTCTTGGGTCCTGAAATGCTCCAAGGCCGTTTTTATCATATATATATTCCAAAGTATGAACTCCCCTCCTCTCCCGTTGGGGATTATTAACACTTTCGCGGCCAACCACGCATAAATACGTTATTGGGCGCCGGCGGTTAACGGCCAAAAACGTATATATACGTTTTTGGATTGTTTTCCCTTTTTTCCGATTTTAATATCCTATTCAATGTCAGGGACCTGTATGTTGCCGTTAAAAGGCATACTGGGACTCCGAAGGTGCAGTACCGGCCAGATCCTGCTAGTAGGCAGTATCGAGAGTGCAGTAAACCCTGTTCCAGACCGGGTGCTACGTTTAAACCGCTCCGGACAGACTTTTCTAGTAATGGGAAACCTAGGGCTTCACCCGATCGCATTAAATCATTTTCGGGACCCCCGATCCATATGTTGTGGTGGGTTATGTTGTGGACCAGATGGACATAGGATGAACCAGATGGCGATCAAATAATTGTAATATTCTTTTTGGAATACCACCGACCACAGGTAAGGACAAATTTCAGCTTGATCGTGTAAGGTCATCATACCCATCCCCCTGATCGGCGTGTGTTGTGGTAATAACAAATGATGTTACTGGCAATCAAATAATCAGAAACGACCCCCCCCCCCCCCCCCTTTCATGCATTCATGATGAAACATAATACCTATGATTAGGGATGGGTACCGAATTCGGTACTTTTGAGGTACCGAACCGAAACACGTCGGTACTACCGAGTATCGAATCAAGTGAGAAACCGGAAAAAAAAAATTTAAAAAAAAAATTTTTATTCATTTTTTTTTAACTTTTTTTTTTTTTTTTTACTTTTTTCTTTTCATGTCAATATGAAATTACCTAGGATTTGACTTGATTCAACAACAAAGCAGTCGGAGCAATGACAAGCGAAAACTGTCGAAATTGTAGTTATTTGAAGTTTGGATTTTTTTTTACGACTGAGGTAGGTAAATTAAATTTCTTGAGACTAAAGTACCGAAAAAAGGTACCGTTGGGTACCGGTATCGATTCACAGGTACCGGTACCGGTATCGGTTCAAATGTGAAAGGTACCCATCCCTACCTATGATATAGATTTTATTTGAAAATAGTAGCGGGTCCAGGGACGAAACGCCAATGGTTTTAGTAGAATTCACGTTGCGCCCTGTAGCCGGCATCCCAGGAATTAGCCTGGATCATTCCAGAATTATACTTATAATTCACCACGGGATAACGTGTGAACGTATTCATGAAAAAATTTATTCTTTTTTGCATATTGAACGGAAGATAGTTACTGTCAAATGACCATGGTGTTGTATCCATAGCTATAATATAAAATATAGATTTAGCGCTACAAACAAGGTGACGCACAGTGAAACTATGTAATGGAAAGCTGGCCCAGCTATAGCTAGATGGGGAAATCAAATGGCCGCGAATGTTTTAACAGGTTTGTGCCCAACAAGTTGGTTATGAAAAATTGGAGAGTCGAGGTGCCATGGGCATTTAACCGCACAGGACCTCTCTACATTACGCCATGTTTGAATCAGGTGGGATATGATCAGTCTATATCGTAACTGGCATTTTGATATAGGGGTGTTGGAGTATACTACATCCTGCAGTCTTTGTGGTGATACCGCTGCTGCTTCTAAGGAGCGCCATGACACAGCAACTTGAGGGTCCAGCCAGTTTATCAGGGGTCTAGCGAAAATGACCTTAAAGTACAACTTAAAGTTGTGGATTGCCAAGCCCCCATCCTGTTTCCTACGTTGAGTGGTAGTTCTTTTGATTCTCGGGCGTTTATTATTCCAAATAAATGTAGATATCATAGTTTGTGTCTTGCGCCAGTGATCTATTGGAGGAGGTAGGGGAGCATTGAGCTGACAGAATGTATCCTGGGCAGTACGTTCATTTTGACTGGATGCATGGGCCTGCAGAGAGTTAGGAAGGCTTGGCCATCTATTTAGATGTTGGTGTATTTTATTATATGTGCCTGTGAAGTTATATTGAGTTGTCTGATTCAGTGTGGGGAAGCTCTCTATGCCTAAGTACTTAAGTGTTCAACTATGGGGATGTCAGCCGGTAGCTGCACCGCGCTGGCCGACTCATTCAGAGGTAGACAAGCTGATTTGGGCCAATTCATTTTGAAGCCTTGAATTCATCAATTATCCTGAGTAAATTTGTGGCCGATTGGGAGGGGTCTTTAATGAAAAGTAAAGTCATCCGCATAAAGAGCAATTTTGTGTGGTGTGTGGTGTGTTTGTCATAGGGGCGATTTCTTCTGTTTGTCTAATAAACTGGGCTGATGATTCGAGAGAGAGCGCGAATAATCGGGGTGTAATAATTGTGTTGATCTGTCCGACCGGGTGGCCTGTGGAGAGGTAAGGCTGGGATCAGGAGGATGATCAGGATCCTACCCAGGTTCTGGATGTCTCCCCTGGGGGGGGGCCCAGCAACAAGCCCCCTCCTGGATGAGTGGTGCAGGATGATTCAGGCTGTGCTCAGCCCAGCAACAAGCCCCCTCCTGGATGAGTGGTGCAGGATGATTCAGGCTGTGCTCAGCCCAGCAACAAGCCCCCTCCTGGATGAGTGGTGCAGGATGATCCAGGGAGAGGCTGTGCTCAGCCCAGCAACAAGCCCCCTCCTGGATGAGTGGTGCAGGATGATCCAGGGAGAGGCTGTGCTCAGCCCAGCAACAAGCCCCCTCCTGGATGAGTGGTGCAGGATGATCCAGGGAGAGGCTGTGCTCAGCCCAGCAACAAGCCCCCTCCTGGATGAGTGGTGCAGGATGATCCAGGGAGAGGCTGTGCTCAGCCCAGCAACAAGCCCCCTCCTGGATGAGTGGTGCAGGATGATCCAGGCTGTGCTCAGCCCAGCAACAAGCCCCCTCCTGGATGAGTGGTGCAGGATGATCCAGGCTGTGCTCAGCCCAGCAACAAGCCCCCTCCTGGATGAGTGCTGTGCTCAGCCCAGGCTGTTAGGAAAAGCAACAGGACATTAAAGTGCTTTATCGAGTTGCTCACCACCGCTGGCTAGACTCCTGTGGTCCTAATGGCTCTGATCAGCAGGGTAGTGAGTTATCTGGCTCTTTATGCCATAAGCCTGAACGGCCTGCAGTAGTCTAGAACAGCGTTGGTTGGTCTGTCTGTCTATGTGCCCAAAAAAGTAGACCAATTACAGCTGATCACATGGTGAAACAACTAGGGATGCACCGATCCGATATTGGTATCGGTATCGGCCGCCGATATCAGTAAAATAGCTGGATCGGGTATCGGTAAAAAAAAATATATATATCGGATTTTTTATATATATATATATATATATATATATAATACGAAATAAAATAAGAAATAACCATTCAGTACATTTATATCTGTGTTAATTTGTTACATTTAGTTTCACTAAGTTAGGAAAGTAATGTTTTAAGTCGAGCCTGATGTTGCCTTGCTGCACAAAAGAATGATCCCAGTCTCTTCCACACAGTGACAGTGAGGCACACCGTTTATTAATTGAATGAAGTTTATTTTCTGTCTTTGTTTACAACAAATCAAAAACACACTTGTGATCCTTTACAATTCAAATCCCCGCGAGTCATATCCGCCGGCGCCCAGTATTGTGAAACTCCGTGTAGCAGTGTTTGCGTCTGCTGTAAAGCACTACAGAGCGTCTATTTTGCGAGCCGATATAAGTCTGTGCAGTTTTTTCCCCGCAACGGGTCAAATGCATATAACAGGCGTTGCATCGTCGCCATTCCTTTATGCCAACGTCGCGTTAAATATCTAAATGAACGTCGCGTTGGCTGCTTAAAAGCTAAGCAGCTAACCGTGAGAGAGAACAGGAGAGTGAAGAGGGGACTTGGAAGGAGGAGGGGTGGGGGCTGTGGGGGACTGTGTGTGTGTGTGTGTGTGTGTGTGTCTGTGTGTGTCTGTGTGTGTGTTAAAGCTCAATATATAAAAACAAAAGTGAACAGGAGGTCTATTTGTATTAAAAACAATAGATTGTTTTTCATTTAAATGTCTGGAAGAGCTCAAAAATAAATACATCAATTGATATTTCCGTAGCCTTTTTTTAGTTGATCTAAATGTGACTGATTGTGTTAAATGGGCACATAATATCGCCTCATATCGATCGCAGGCACCTGAATTGAATCGTATCGTATCGTATCGTGGCAGACTTTGTGATATCGGCAAATATCGTATCGTTGTCCAAAGAATCGATATCGTATCGTATCGTGATGAAACTGATGATTCCCACCCCTAATGCACATACATAGCTAGTTAAATATCACAACTTGTGTCATCATTGGTCATCATTGGGGGAAACTAAGTGCTGCCTCTCCGCCGTCCCCGCTACACTCGGGACCACTACACTAACGTTATAGATAGCTAACGTTAGCCTATAGCTAACGTCATAGAGGGCGAACGCTAACTTACGTTTGCAAACAAAGCTAGTGTTATCCAGTTGACATTACAGATCATAATAGCTATGATAACGTTAACGAGGTGAGCGTAGGGGTTAGTCAGAGTGTAGCGGGGACGGTAGAGAGAGGCAGCACTTGATTTGCGTGTAACGTTAGTCAATAACATTGAGCAAGTTACAGGGCGGCTAGGTGGTGTAGTGGGCAAGGCACTCACCACCAGTGTGGAGACGCTAGGATTCGCGTGTTCGAATCCAGCTCTCCACATTGTTTTCAGTTTAGCTGGTCGTCCGCAGTAATACACATTGGCCGTATTACGGGGAGGGAAAACTGAAGGGTGGGGATCGAACGTTGTGAACAAGCGACTCCTACAAGTCGGTTGGTGCGCCTGCGCAGTAGAATCAGGAAGTGTCGGGGGCAGCGTGAGCCTCCCACGCGTTACTCCTCGACACTGAGAGATCGAGCTGCGCAGGTGAAAAGATGCGACTGCTGTTACCTCAAGTACCGGAGGGGACTTGTGCTATGTATGACTTAGTCCACATTGCAGCCGGCTTGTGCGAGGCAAGAAACAGCGTTCGTGACAGGGGAGGGTTGAATTGGATGATACGAAATTGGGATGGGAGAAAATATAGAAAAATGGGAGAAAAAGTGGATAAAAAAAAAAAACATTGAGCAAGTTACATGACCGGCACTTCGGCCCGGGAGTTAGGAGAACGCTCCCCTGTACTCTACTACGGTTCAGATTAATACAGGAAAAGGTAAACATTGGGGGCTTGAGTCCGGGATATGAAAATAAATCCTGATTTCATCTGTGAGTTGTAAACTGTATGGAAACGTGAAGTTAGCTCATGCTACTGGAAAACGGACGCCTCGTCATTAAATGAACTGAGTTAAAAATGATGACGCCCCTTTTTTGTTTACCACGGTTGATGCGGTTGTCTGTTCTGCATCCGCGGGTGACTTGACACACCGCGGGGTTGCGGTGATACGGTTACCGTGACAGCCCTACGGTACGCATTCGAACCGTACACCGTTCAATATGACCTCCACTGTTCGGGGCATGTGTGTATTGTTCGATTCAGGGGATGTGCAAAAAAATACGCACATACACACCCAGAGACAGAGAGGCGCTAGCTAAGCTAACTAACGTTAGCCGCTAACCGTGGAAACGCTCACAGCAAAGTGACTCCACATCCACGACACCAGTTCCATTACCAGTTCCATATTATCATGTAATTGTTTTTAATCCATCATTGTAGTAATTGTAATTCATTGTAATTATTAACTGTTATGATATTTGTGTCCTTTGTTAACTCGTCATCACTGTAAATGAGGGAAACCTCAGTGCTTTCACGAGTATAAATAAAGGTTTGAAATGAAATTAAATGAAATTAATGAGGAGGGGGTATATTGACGAGGCTTGACAACAGAGGTTCAAAGATAACTTCTAGGGGTGGAACGGTACGCATTCGAACACACCCAGAGACAGAGAGGCGGTAACTAAGCTAAGCTAACTAACGTTAGCCGCTAACCGTGGAATCGCTTACAGCGATGTGACTCCACAACACCAGTTCCATTAGTGGGGATGGGGGGGTATATTTTGACGAGGCGTGACAAGAGGTTCAAAGATAACTTCACATTTATTGGCTGTTCGTTTATATATCGCTTCATGAATCAGGCTTCTCTAGGTTCCAACGCCGTGTTACTGTTGACTATTTACTTCCTCGTGTGACGTCACTTCAAATACGGCTACCAAGACGCTCAAAACTCAAACCTAATACATCATGGGGGAGGGGGGCTGTATCTCTCTTCACTACATGCAGTGGAAAACCAACAAAAGCGAGTCGAGTCGAGTAGGTACCATGTCCATGCAGTGGAAATGCAGCATAAGAGAATACTTCATAATGTTTCATGCAACTAAAAAGTAAATATATATATATTTAGTACACATGATTTATTAAATTATTTTAAATAACAGTGACACTTTTCTTTTTTGATAAGAAATCCAGCCATATTCCTTTCATTCTATTTCAAAATACTGCACTTTAATTAAAATTTGTGTTTATTTTAAAGAAAGGAAAGACTAGTGCTAGTTGAGCATCATACTTTATGTTGATGGCCTTTGTCTATAATGTGGCCACAAAAATAGAAGGGTTTAATTATTTTGTTTGTTTGCTCTAAGTTAAGACTTTGACAAATGTAGCCTATATTTTTCAGTCAGTTCGGTCAAACATTATTTAAGGCAAACCGCTGTAAACTTTTTTTTACCAAATAAATGAGAAGCATGTTTAAATCAGCAATGCCTCCCCTCTTGTTGTACCAAAATCTTTCCTAGCTCTAACCGTCACTGTCAAAATGATGTGCCTGATGTCAAACTGCCTCATTCTTTCAGTTTTTGCACGACTACGTCCTTGAGAATAACTGAAAAGTTGGATTATATTTAGGCTATATATCTTATGCTGATGTATGGTATTTTGAGTGTTACATTAAAAAAAATAAAATAAAAAAAACGTATACCGAACCGAAAACTGTGACCCCAAAACCGTGATACGAACCGAACCATGGATTTTGTGAACCGTTCCACCCCTACTATACAACAATCACAACAATTTATTTTCTTAAAGTGTCCTTTTCCTTTCTTTAAAGCAGGGCTGTACAGTGCTACGAGGGCCAGCGTTTCCGTTAGCCGGTAATTACCGGTATTTGACTGGCAAAATCTGTTGAAGTCCGACAAATTTAATCTCTCCGGTCATAGTGTCCGGTGAAAATAGTTCCCTCTGGGCACAGTTTGATTATTTGAATTGTATTTGGATGGGCTGGAGTTGGGTGGCCTATGCGATGAACGAAACAATCATTGCGTTTGTTGTCGTTGCTTCGCTCAGCGAGAGCTTGCTGCTGGATTTGCGGAAGGCATGCAGCTGCAGACCCACAGAACCCACCAGCTTTGCTGGCACAGTGCGGTCCCCAGACCTGGAAAGCTGCTCTGCGGGTCTGCAGCTGGATGCTTCTTGCAAACTAACTGCGGCGCTCGCGCTGATATTGTTGGACCGGCTGCTTGGTGGAGCAACGATGAAACGAATGTAATGAATCGTTCGTCGCATGGGCTATTTAATTTTGGCCTGTTTTGGTACGGTTCGGGTGGTCAAGTTGTGCTTGGAGGGAGTTGTTTTCACCGGACATTATGACCAGCACCAAGTCGTTGGGACTAGGTGGAGATATACATCACGCAAACCCACGATAATGTTGCCGTCTCTCTGCCAAATTTCTCAGTTCTTCGCTTGATATAATTAATACAAATGTCCAATATAACGGAATTCGTTAGCTCATAAATGTGATTATAACAGACTGCTGTTTATTAATGTCGGGCCGACTGCCCACAGACACAGGTCTATTTGATTTAAAGTCGGCAGCAGCACGGAGTCTCTGGACTTATTTTATTTGGAATATAATGACTGTATACGCAAAAGTAGCCTAGCTTTAAGTTAAAATATTATAAATCTACATGCCTTGAGGATGTCATTCTTTATATAGCCTGTTGTTTTTAAGCTCAATAAACTCTGACCGGAATTTCTCTCATTTGACCGGTAGATAAAAATCTACCGGACCCTGAGACCGGCAACAATTTTTTCTAACGGAAACCCTGACGAGGGCGTCGCATATTGCCCCTAAAAAAGATTCTGTGTCCCTAAATTTTTCATTTAGAGGCACCTGTGCCCCTAGTGAAAAAGCTTAGCATACAGCCCTGGCTCTGATACTTTGTGCTATTAGTTAGTAGAAAATATTTGGGGGCAACCTTGCGAGTACTGATTTCAACCCTTTCATTCGCATTTCACTCCTTTTTCGAGGAATTTAAACATTGCGAACTAATCTTGTTGGCCATTTTCTATATCTCTCCTCCCTCTGTCTCTCTCCGTCTGCCCGAGGAGCGGGGCTGTTACTTACACACTCGCGCGACTGACACTCACACATGCACATACTGGTACTTGAGAGGTGCAGCTGTCCGTGCTGAAGCAGAGCAGAGCTCATCATAGCTGAGAGAACGAAACATTCGAAAAAAGCATGCATAGCGCGACCTGTGTAACATTAAGTTACACTGCTATCTCCTATATTAACTCATTCAGAGCCACGCCCTTTTGACCATATTAGGGCTAGCGTGCCAACACTGAAGTCAATGGGAGGACGGGGACATTTGCGAACGCTTGAACTATATCTTAAATTATGGCTATCGGTCTAAAACACCCCTCGCTTATCAATGACTTGCTTGCAGTCAACATGTACGAAACTGATTGTTTTTTCATTGGTACATTTCCGTTTTATACCGTTTTGAATACGAGTATAGTTTTGGAGATGGCTAGTAATTCCAGAGAAATTCCGCGATAATAGCCCTTTACTGGAATACACAAAACACATTGTAATTTTTCGGCTGATTTATGAATTGTTTTCAAATAAACACTACATTATCGATAGTATATGTGTACTTATGCACGCTAGAGAAGCGGGCTGAAAAATCGATTATCCATGTCGTGGTCAGCGCTAACGTTACGCACACACACACACTGCGATGGCATCTGATTAACCCAAGACTGGTAACATAGAGTCCTTACCTCACATCAGATGTTCTGCAAAAAGATTAATCCAATTCCTGATCGCCATTCCAAATATTGATCGCGTTTATTGATCCAACGTTATAGCACCGAAACACATAATCGACGCTATTCCGTCCGGCCACTCGCTATCGCTCGCGGGACTCTATCCAGACACCGTGCATATCGATCCGTTGCCATAACTCAATAAACAACATGATTGGACGTATATTAGTATTATACAAACCGGAACTGGATCACCTAGATCAACATCCCATAATAGCAATCTTTTTGCTCCAGTATCATCCCCCATTGCTACGAGGAAGCTGCCATGAGTTATAGCGTTTTTGATTATTATTATCCATACAAACTGCTCTGATCTATATATCACCCATACTACATGAATCATTTAACGTCGGTCATTGCATTATAAACGACCCCCCCCCCCCCCCCCCCTCCGGTCACCAGCAGATGACCAGTCATGACGTTTAGGATCATGTACATGTGACATTTTTAATATAACGTTGATCGGTATCAAACTGCATTTGATCATCTAATATATGCATGTATTCCTATATCTCACGTTCTATGAAATACAGCAGAAAACGATAAAAACATATTTATACTCTGGACGGTATTTTAGTATGAATGTGTGAATGAAAAAGTAAAACGTTCCTACATCCTGAACGATAGATAATTGATGTTGAATGGGCCATAGTAATGTCAATTTAGCAATACAATTTTAAAAGTTATAGCCCTGCAAAGAAGGTGAACATCTCCATAGACAAATAGTGCTGGCAGAGAGGCTACACGGATGAGAATAAGCTCCGGCAGATAAAGGGTTACACGGCTATCGTTAGCAAGCTAAGCATGCATAGCGTGACCCGTGTAATGTTAAGTAACTTGTGTTCCGCGGGGAAAGACCGGTCATCACTGCATACAACTTGGTTTAATCCAAATATCCATTCAGAAACTTTGTATTATGAAATAATTCTGGGATGTCTGACTATTTCCCTATGCCTTGTTTGGTGCGAGTTCAGCTGACACTGTTGACACGCCCACTACGCAAAGCGTGCGCTCTCGCACACACACACACACACACACACACACACACACACACACACACACACACACACACACACACACACACACACACTCCGGTCATGCATCCACTCAACTCATGGAAAATACAGCATCAGGCTATTGTTCTAAAAGTATCTCTACTAATAAAATGGAGTATTGAACCGTTTCTAACAGCTGGGTGGGACATTCTGATTTAAGAACTTTCTAAATAAAATAGAAAGTCCCAAAATAGTTAAATTTATCTGACCGCTTGTATTAATTGATCAAAAAGTAGCCATGTGCAGTAATATAGTTATATAAAAGAATAATAAAGCAATTTGTTCAACTTTGTCAGTGCTGTAAAGTTTAAACCTTTTTAAATCTTAGACAAACAAAACACTTTGCTTTCATGAAATATTGTAAGCCGTCATTTGAGGCTTTATAAAAGCAGCACAATGAACACAAATCTGTCAGTGCCGAGTCCGACCTCATCTTAACACTTTAATCGCCGGGGTTAAATTCATAATTTACCATCCCTCGCCAGCCCTATTTAACATGGAGAAGTTCCCCTTCTTTGCAGGGCTATAACTTTTTAAATTCTATTGCTAAATTGCCATTATTATGGCCCATTCAATGTCCTATATT
This sequence comes from Notolepis coatsorum, assembly GCF_963971535.1. NCBI lineage: Eukaryota > Metazoa > Chordata > Actinopteri > Aulopiformes > Paralepididae > Notolepis > Notolepis coatsorum. The sequence continues at coordinate 31,679,134 of NC_140170.1, forward strand.
TATTGTTCAGGGTGTAGCAACGTTAAACTTTTTCATTCACATATTCATACTAAAATATGGTCTAAAGCAGGGGTGGCCAACCCGCGGCTCGCGAGCCGCATGCGGCTCTTTGCCCGTCAATGTGCGGCTCTTCCATCCATAAAAAAAAAGAAAAAAAAAAAATGTTATGTCACTCATTCCATAAGGACGTAGAATACACATTTAATTTTTTTTTAAATGGCCATTTGCATGTTCTTGGTATCTGAATCTAGGGACATATATGGATCAGTGTCAGAAGTGTCAGTGTCTGTTACTAGGCTTGAGTAAATTGTAATGAACCAAAGGAGAATATCAATTATATTTAAAAAAAATTTTATCTTTGACTGTGAATAACACCATGCTAAAATTGACCAGACCTGAAAAATCTGAGCAAATCAATAAAGGGAAGATGATTAAACGGAAGGTTTTGTAAATACAGTACTGAATTCTGCCATCTTTTTTATAATGTAAATTTCTCCACCATTTTATCATATTGCAACACCGTTTTTTGCAAGACGTTCACAGAAAGGTAGAGAAACTAACTGCGTTCCGTTTTATGGCAATAACGTTCAGGTTTGTGGGAGATAATCCCAAAAAATAAGAGAAATAAAAAAAGTTAATCCAGAAGTCAGATGATTGACAGGGGCTGGTGTGAGCTGGTTAGGGTAGTTTTTCTAAATTTGAAAGCCCTGAGTCTCTTCCTTCAAAAGACTACACTCACTTTTGGATGTGCCACTTCCTCCTGTCAATATGCGCCGGTTTCCGACTCAATGCCCTGAGATTTCTATAATCTTATATTTGACTAATAACAGTTAAAATAATTGGTAAACAAACGTAATGCTGAAAATATACACTTTTACTGTATATCTCAGGCTTAAGAGGTTAACCCTGTGAGGCCCAAATTAAAAAGACATTAGCAACTTCAGAGGCCAGAGGGTGGGACATATAAACACATTTACTATCAAATAGCATTGTGAGGCTGAACAACAGGACCAATTGACTATACATGTGCTTAAAGGGGAACTATCTTATAAATGGTCTTTTTCAGTGTTTACCATTGTTTCTTAGCTATATGGACTTATATTACATTTACATTTACATTTAGTCATTTAGCTGATGCTTTTATCCAAAGCGACTTACAAGTTCTGTGCGACAAGACAGCAAGAAGGGTATAACTCTATCAGCTGAGTAACAATGTTCATCAAAGTGTTGCGTGTTACAGTGTAGGTTAGTTTATTAGGACAAGTGCATGACAGGTTAGTCAGGGTTAGATTTTTTTTTTTTTTTTTTTTTTTATCATTTCAGATAATGGTTAATATTAATAGGATCTATGTCTCTAATTCTCATATTGGCGCATTCTTCCAATTCTCCTCACAATATTCACCCTCACTGAACTGAGTCATCTGAAAATGTGCATATCTGTGATGTCAGAGATTTCTCAGCTGCATAATAATGTGGCAGTTGATGTGGCAGTTGGCACCAGGCCACAGTGGTTGGAGCCCAGCCTCAAAACGGCTTAAGATCTTGAGGTAGAAAAATGCGGTTTTTGAGTACTTGATTAGAAATACAAAACAATGCATATTTTTCTTTTGAAAAAAACCTAGGTGTTCCATAGACTCACAGGAATTGTGTAAAAGTGCCCAAATAGTGAAAGAAATAGTAAAATAGTTCCCCTTTAACATTTTTTAAATAAACATTATTTTTTTAAATGGCTAAAAGTGATTTTGTAATTTTGCAACCGTGGGTCTCACAGGGTACTTTTAACCCTGTGAGGCCCAAATAAAAAAGACATTAGCAACTTCAGAGGGTGAGACCTATAAACACATGAAGGTTGCCGTGACTGAAAAAAAAGGTTGAGAAACGCTGGTATATGGTGTGGCTCTTTGTGGTACCACAGTAATTTTTGTGGCTCTTAGTCTCTGACTGGTTGGCCACCCCTGGTCTAAAGTATAAGTATGTTTTTATCGTTTTCTGCAGCTTTCTTCAGAACGTGATTTATAGCCCTAAATGCATTATATTGATGATCAAATACAGTTTGGTAGGAATCTGTGCGAGATAAACAATTTCAACTGGATGTGCTTCTAGAAGTTTCTACGTATCATCTGATGATGACCGGATGGGCGGGGGATCGTTTATAATTCCGTGGGCAGCGTTAGATGATTCATCCAGAGTGGGTCATATGTTCATCAGCTCAGTTAGTACAGAAGACGTTAGAAAATACGTTGAAACTCACCGTGGCTTCCTCGCGCCGCTGGCAGATGAGCGTGGAACAGAATTTTTTCTATTATGGGATGTAGAAATGCCCGATCCATTTCCAGGTTGTATAATAGTATATACGTCCAAATCATGTTGTTTTTTCGAGTTATTTGCACCGATCGATGTTCACTGTATCAAGACGGAGTCTCTCTAACGATAGCGAGTGCCCGGACCACATATGGATGAGCACTACCGGTTCAAAGGTTAATTTCCGGTTGGCGATCTGCAGATCGGCCACCAGATGGCGCTCTTGAACCGCTAGAGAGTTCAGTGGAGCTTTGCAGTGTGTCTCAGGGCTCCGGAAAGGAAATATGGAAAGACGAGTTCCGGCGTTTTCGGCGATTAAAGTGTTAAATAACAAACAGCATTGCTTGTTGTAGTTAACACTTTGATCGCTGATGACGTGTTTAGACGTCATTCCTAGCCATGCTCATTCTGCCGAAGACGCCGGAACTCGTCTTTGATATCAATAATTCAAAAATCTGTGATCGAAATCATATTTATCCTCCGGAGACATGATGTACTGGTGAGCTCCACTCAACTGTCTAACGGTTCAAGAGCGCCATCCGGTGGCCGATCGGCCAAGAGGGAGGGGCGCGCCAAACAGGAAGTGCTCATCCATAATCCGTCCGGGCACTTGCGATCGGTAGCCGGACCCAATCTCAACACACTGGATAATCAATCGCTCGCCCTAACTCAATAAACAACGTTATTTGGACGTATATAGTATTATACAACCTGGAAATGGTTAATCAGGATCAACATCCCATAATCGAAAACTGTCTACTCCACGCTCATCCCCCAACGGCGCGAGGAACATACGGTAAGATCCAGCGTTATTTTCTAACGTATTCCATATAAACTGCTCTGATGACCATATGACCCACACTAGACTAATGGTATAACGTTGCCCACGGAATTATAAGCGCCCCCTCGCCCATCCGGTCAATATCAGATGATACGTAGTAACTTCTAAAACCACGTCCAGTTGAAATTTTTCATCTGGCAACGATCGCTACCAAACTGTATTTGATCATCAATATAATGCATTTGGAGCTATAAATCAAGTTCTGGAGAAAGCTGCAGAAAACGATAAAAACATACTTATACTTTAGACCATATTTTAGTATCAATATGTGAATGAAAAAGTATATCGTTGCTACACCCTGAACAATGGATATAGGACATTGAATGGGCCATAATAATGGCAATTTAGCAATAGAATTTAAAAAGTTATAGCCCTGCAAAGAAGGGGAACTTCTCCATAGACAAATAGAGCTGGCTAGGGATGGTAAATTATGAATTTGAACCATGGCGATCAAAGTGTTAACAAAGAGAGGCAGAGTTGATTTAGCAACAAAAAAAAATCATATTTTTTTTTTTGTAATAATCGAAAAAAAATATTCATATTCGAATCCCATGCCCATCGAACGAAGCTTCGAAGTATTTAAGACAGCCCTATTTCTCAGCGCAGCATTACACAACACTGGGTACTCGTTCCGGACTGATATCCAGAACTTTGCGAGGGCCTGTCCTAGGGCTGGGCGATATGGAAAAAAATCATATCGCGATAACGATATGATAATTTTATTTTATTTCTCGATATCGATAATTATCGAATTGTTATAAGTATAAAAAAAATAATTTTTTTTTTTTTTTTTTTTTAACAACAGATGTATGTTTATTTTGCAGCAATTCTTTGTCATTGCCGCCATCTTTAGTGTTACATCCCCTCACACTCCAGTTCTCAGGCTGCAGCTGGTTTAAAATCTAAAGTAAACCGGCTTCTCTGCTGGCTGTGGCTCCAGAGGAGTTGAACAGTTCTGGCTCTGCTAGTTTATTTTCGATCTTTTGGCGCTTTTTTGGTGGACAAACCACCGCACATGTGCACTGTGACTCGTGACTGGAGTCTAGTTCTGCTAGCACACATAACCTACTGTGTACAGACGGTTTCAAAATGTATTTTAAATTAGAAAGCAAACAAAATAAATGGACAAGAGAAAAAGAAATCTGAATTTGGTCAGTATTGTCATTTGGACAAGCAAAGCCATTACTTTAAGTTGCAGGCAAGAAAGACAAGTCTGTCCACTGTCTCTGGTTTTAAAACTGCCCTGTTGCAGGTAAAAAAATAAAAACGATTTTTCGATTTTTTTTTAAATTTTGATATTCGATATCGATTATTAAAATATATCGCAATATTTATCGTTATCGTTATATCGCCCAGCCCTAGCCTGTCCAGTGAACTTGACTTTCAGTAGCTCGTCACGTGAAAGATCATTGAGCGCTTCCTGCTCAGACAGTGGCCTGCTGCGTCATGCGTAATGAACTAAATCTCCACTGATTATCCTGGAGTGCCACTAACGGAGCTCATTATCTTATTAGCACATTTCTCTGCCAATGGGTTGTTTTTGTCTGCAAGGAAAATCTGCGCTTCTTCTCTTGAGTTAAAACAAGGTGATTTAATTTATTTTGCCCCCACTGTCACCTACCCACGACCCCACTTTGGGAACCGCTGGTCTAGAAGCAGTTATCTGTCTGCAACAATTGTAAAACCAGTTGAATCAGTGAATCTATCCCTGTCCCTCTAAGAGAATATTTTTTTAAATCGTTATGGAACATTAATTGGAGACATGACTACAGAGCACATGCATATGGCAGCTAGCAAGCTTATGTAATGTCTGCTGCCTATGCTATTGTCAGACTATATTTCTTGTTGTTTTGCTCTATTGGATGAGAAGGAAATTAATGGTGTGTGTGATCTGTCCCCGCAGGTTCTGTGAATCTCCGACCAGCGACCTGGAGATGAGGAACGGTCGCGGCAGAGGGAAGAGGATGAGGCCCAACAGCAACACGCCCGTCAACGAGAACAGCAACTCATCGGACAACAAAGGCAGCGGCAGCAGCAAGACGCGCGCCGCCTCCAACAGCAGCAAAGGCCGGCTGGGCAGCAGCCAGAACTCCTCCGAGCGCCGCACGCCCCCCAGCAGCAACGCGGAAGATGTCAAGGCCAGCCCATCGAGCAAGCGGAAGAACAAGCCGGCGTCTGATATGGAGCCCAATTCCAGCTCCGAGGACACCAGAGGAAGCAAGCGGATGCGCACCAATTCCATCAGCGGAGGAGCGTCGGTGCCCCATGCCGCCCTCCATGCCGTCCTCCCCCATGCCGTCCTCCCTATCCCCCATGCCGTCCTCCCCCTCCCCCATGCCATCCACCCTATCCCCCATGCCGCCCTCCCCCATGCCATCCTCCCCATCCCCACCATCATGGCGGAGCCTCCGCTGCTTGACCTCCGCTGCCCCTCGCCCGTCCTCCTCGACTGTCCCCATCCCAGCTGCCCCTCGCCCGTCCTCCTCGACTGTCCCCATCCCAACTGCAACAAGAAGTACAAGCACATCAACGGCCTAAAGTACCACCAGGCCCGCGCCCACAACAACGACGACGACGACGACATCCAGCTGGAGATGGACGGGGACAGTGAGTACGGAGAAGAGTCCTCCCTCCACCCGGATCCCGGCAGCTGCAACGGGGCATCCACATCGCAGAAGGGCTGCCTGTCCCCGGCACGCTCCCTCACGCCCAAGGGCAGGGGCTTCGAGGGCCAGAGCCCGTCCCCCTCCGCGGGGAAGTTTGGCTCCAAGCAGGGGAAGAAGAAGGCGTGCGAGGCCGACCCCGAGGCCATGGACGGCTGTGAGGATGGACCGTGTCTGACGGACGAGGCGAGCAACGATGGGATGGACGACAAGAAGGACGACAGGATGGACAACAAGATGGCCAAGAGGTCGGGCAGCGGGTCAAAGCCAGATAAACTAGCGCAGAAGGGCATGAAGGCGGCTCGTCCCATCGCCCCGGCTGTACTTTCACAGCAGCTCTACCCCCTGCAGGCTACCGGCTTCCCTTCCCCTGGTTCTTCTTCCCCCGCCATGGGCTCAGTGGTGCAGTCCATCCCCAAGAGCCCCCAACTGAAAGCCATCCAGCCCAAGCCCTCTGTGCTGAGCGACCCCACATCTGTGAACCCCGCTCTGGGTGGCTCAAAAGACAAGAAGAAGAAAGACAAGAAGAAGAAAGAGGTGAGCAAGGAGGACAGTCCCAAGGGGAAAGCAGTGAGGCTGGACGAAGGGAAAAGCCCCTACTCTGAATCTTCAGACCCAGGCAGCAGAAGTGATGGACTTCTCAACGGTTCATCCGACCCTCACCAAAGTCGCCTAGCCAGCATCAAGGCAGAGGCTGACAAGATCTACAGCTTCACCGACAACGCCCCCAGCCCCTCCATTGGTGCGGCAAGCCGGGTAGAGAGTGCCGGAGGCATGCCCCAGCCACTCACCCCCCTCCACGTCGTTACGCAGAACGGAGCGGACAATTCCTCGGTCAAGACCAACAGTCCGGCCTACTCCGACATATCGGACGCAGGGGAGGACGGTGAAGGAAGGGCAGAGGGTGTCAAGGGCGTCAGAGAGAGACATGGAGAGGCACCTACAGAAGCCGACCAGGCCGCTCGGGAGGCGGCCAAGAAGGCTCTGTTCCCTTCCCAGCCGCCGAGCAAGGACTCTCCATACTACCCAGAATACGAGACGTACTACTCCCCCAACTACTCCAACCCCAACGCCAGCCCGGGGCCGGCCGCTGCGGTGCCCCCACACGTGGAGGGTGCTCAGGTGAAGGTGAAGAAAGAGGAGGAGTCAGAGTCTGGGGAGGAGGTGAAGGTGAAGTGTGAGCCGCCGGAGGTGAAGCCCGAGCAGCAGCTGCAGCAGCAGCAAGCCTCCGTCATCCAGCAGCGCTCCAACATGTACATGCAGCCTCTGTACTACAACCAGTACCCCTACGTGCCTCCCTACACCTACCACCCGGACCAGGCCTACCACCCGGACCAGGCCTACCACCACCACCTCATGAACACCAACCCGGCCTACCGCCAGCAGTGCGAGGAGCGGCAGCAGCAGGCGGCGGAGCAGCACCGCGCGGCCGAGAAGAAGTCCGACGCAGCCGGGAGGGAGCGGGAAAGAGACAGAGAAAGCTCGGGTAAAGGCCCAGAGGAGTGGAAGCAGAAAGCCTCGGTGACCGTGACTCCCGCCCTCTCTAAGACTCCCAGTCTGACCGACCTGGGCGGCAAAGGAGGCCCGCCCCAGGGGAAGCCCAAAGAGTCCAGTGTGTCCTCGGAGCAGGCCAAGTCGGTCATCATGCCCAAGGGAGAGGACGCTAAGGCTGAATGCCTGAAGATGAAGCTGAGCGAAGGAGGGCATCACGGGATGGAGGAGCCCAGGGCAGGCATGGAGTCCAGGCCCTCCAACATGGAGCAGGCCATGTGGTACCAACAGGTAACTAATGATCCAACATGGAGCAGGCCATGTGGTACCGACAGGTAACTAATGATCCAGCATGGAGCAGGCCATGTGGTACCGACAGGTAACTAATGATCCAGCATGGAGCAGGCCATGTGGTACCGACAGGTAACTAATGATCCAGCATGGAGCAGGCCATGTGGTACCGACAGGTAACTAATGATCCAACATGGAGCAGGCCATGTGGTACCGACAGGTAACTAATGATCCAACATGGAGCAGGCCATGTGGTACCGACAGGTAACTAATGATCCAACATGGAGCAGGCCATGTGGTACCGACAGGTAACTGGTCTAAGGATGCAGTAACCCTAACCCCACAACATACAGTACAACTAAAACAGTAATGATGATGCAGTACAACATACAGTACAACTAAAACAGTAATGATGATGCAGTACAACATACAGTACAACTAAAACAGTGCTCACCATGCGGCAAGTCAGACGATTTGTTCAATGTGCCTCATCCTATATCACGGAAAAAGAATTATCGGATCAATGCAAGATTGATAATATATAGTCCTTACCTTGTCTATGATGTACTGCAAAAAGAATAATCCAATTATCTGATCGTCATTCCAAATACTGGTCGCGGTAGTGTGTCCCACGTTTACCACCAAAGAAAATGAACGGGCGGGCGGGGACCCTTGTCGATGCATCTGTTGTAACCGCTTGTTTTGACGGAGTGTTTAGAACCCGCCCCCACGCCGCAGCTCGGCCGAGAAAACAAACCACATCGTTTCAAATGGAGTGCAATAGCGACCGCAAGGCGTTAGGTGGCGGTAACGCACCGTTGCGGTCTCAGACACAGTGCCACTGAGTCCTACAGCACAGCAGGAAGAATTATGAATGGAAATAGCGAATAAAAGAAATAACAATCCAATAACGAGTTTACTCATTGGCAGAATTTGATTGGCGGGCTATAACGAGTTAGCTAGTTTTTGGCGTAGAAGCGGTTAATGGCCTAATCATATGGGGCGTGGTCAACATAGACCAATGAAAGAGGATATCCCTACTGAGTCCAATGGCGCCACCCGCAAGTCTCTACGACAAACGGTTCAAAAGATACAAAAACGGGGCGCAGCCTAATCATATGGGGCATGGTCAACATAGACCAATGAAAGAGGATATCCCTACTGAGTACAATGGCACAACCCGCAAGTCTCTACGACAAACGGTTCATGCTAGGGTGTCTAATGTAAGTGGTATAGTTATTAAAGGGTTTAACCCCCTGAGAGGTCATGGCTAGGTCATGGCAGTACTGGGTTGATTGACACCTCCCTTAAGTCTCATGCACACCTGCAAGCCTTAATTGATTCAAATCCTAACTGACGCAAAGCTAGAGTGTAGAGAGCATGATTGTCAAAGAAATGGCCATAAGTTGAGATAGAAATGTCCAATTCCATTTGTTTTTATATCTACGTCGAAAATTGAGATCACTGTTGCAATTTATAAAAGGTGATGGTAAAACCAAAAAAAATCAGTTTCTACACTCTAGTTCTGAACATTCCGCCATTCATTCCTATGGACCCAAATTGCCCTTTTATAGTTGATTTGTAGCCAAACGGTGTGGTGAAACTCTCCAAAAAGTAATAGCAACTCGAGTTGGACCAAGCCGGTCGTTTTGATACCTTAAACTTGTGTGTGGTGCGAAAGCTCTGGGAGGAGTTAGCGGAGGAGATCGGCGGAATAAAGAATAAATATAGATATAGTATAGATTACAAGAGTGTGGGTGACGGGTCAGAGAAAATTTCAAAGCACTAGAAATTGCGAATATCAATTTTTTTACCAAATTCTGAATTGCCCAAAATTTTCGGCATTTATGAAAAATCCTCTCCGCCGAGATGAGGCAGTTTACCCACCTTTTCGAGCCTTTTGTTCTCCCGCTCACAGGAGCTCCGAGAGTTAATGAGGCTATTATTATTATTATTATTATTATTATTATTATTATTATTATTATTATTATTATTATTATTATTATTATTATTATTATTATTATTATTATTATTTTGTAACAAGATAGCCTACATAGAACATAAATAGTCTGTTAGGCGAGTCAATATATGGTTTAACCCCAAAAAAATGTATACAAAAGGTTTTTCAATGGATTCTGGTAGTATTGGGCGTGCTAAATAACATACTAAAAGTCGACCAAAATCGACCCCTCCGAAAGCCGTCATTTCCAAGATGGCGTCCCAGATGGCACCGGGACGATTAAAATGGCTATATCTCAAATTAAGAAAATGGTGCAAAGGATTTCTCAACTGATTCTGGTACCTCTGGGCATGCTCACTAACATACTAAAAATCTAAGAAAATACACCTTCCAGAAAGGCTTCATTTTCAAGATGGCTTCCAAAATTGCGGCTGGCCAAGCTTAAAATGGCTATATATATGTCAATATAAAAATTATATAAATGATTTTGTCATTTGATTCTGGTACCCCAAGTACCCCTAGACATACTTAGGAACATACTAAAGTTTTAGGGAAATACACCTTCCGAAGAGGCTTAATTTTCAAAATGGTGTCCAAAATGACGACTGGGAGCTTAGAATGCCTGTATCTCAAATGGGAAAACATTTCTAAAGGATTTATAAATTGATTCTGGCACCTCTATACATTAATAACGAGCAAAATATCTAGCTAAATATATCTGCTAGGAATGCATAATTTGCATCATCAAAATGGCTGTCTGTAGCTTATTTTGGCTAAAATTAAAATTGGTTATTATATTCAACCTAGAAAGCTGGCTTTGGTGTTGACCACAAAATAAATGACCCACTTATTGTGGTCTTTAGGCCTACTCATCATCATCTTCAGGATCCTCTGGGAGAAACTTGTTATGTGGATTGTCACATTCATGAAGTTGACATGGTCCACAGACAGTAGTACAAGGTAGTCCATATTTTCTGCATGAGCAGCGAAGTGTCTTGCAGGCAGTGGTACAGTTACAATGAATGACCTTCAAGAGACTGTCTGGAGCAGCATTCATTGTTGACATGAGTGGGACAAATCTATTGTCCTGCAGGTTCCAGCCCCAGTCTAGAGCATCTATACCATCATCTGTTCCCATCCAGACCATGACCTGGTAGTATGCTCTACGACAGTGGAATTTGGTAGCAGATTCAGTTGGTGGTAGACGTTCAGGCGTTACCGTTGATGAAGCTGAGACAACCTTCTTGCTGAAAATGTTATATCTCATTTTTGCAAGCGAATCTGTGCACTTTCCACCAAAAAAGACGGTGCCATTGCTTGGCACCCAAGGTCATCGATCACATCTGTTGTCTGGTTTGGTACAGTGAATGCATTGGCACAAGCCTGAAGGACAGGATCCCCTTTTACAAGTTTTTGGAATGCTGTCTTTTTGCCAACTCCGAAGATCCGGGAAGTTGTGTCACAGCCAGTCACAGCATGGATGAACAGCAACTGAGAACACACATCCTGTCCGAGTACTTCTTTCAAATGGTTTATGGCGTACACTTTAAAACTGCCATCAGCTTTCGACTTGTCTGATCTGAAATAAAGGCCCTTGCTATCTCTCTGTGCATAGTAAAGAAGTAAGACGAGGAGATCAGTATCTTCTCCAATCAGCGTCGTGGTGTGAAGAAGAGATGATCCCACTGCGGCCCTTACTATGTCTACATCAGCATCTCCAAGTGAATTGACCACAGTGCAATCCCGTTCTTTCAGTTCATCACTTATCATGTGGATCAGTTTCTGTTTATTCAGATCTCTTGACAGGAACTCCTCCTTCTTACCTGAGAACTCTGTCTCAGCAGTGAAGTTGACAATGGGATGAATATTGTTTCCTCTTCTTTGATGTGGGTTGTATTTAATGGATGGCCCATCCTCATAGCCATCAAACACAATGGTTGTAGCTGAGCCATAATGTTGGATGGTGAAGTCTGCATATGACTGTGCAATTTTACCATAGCTTTGTCCGTGCTTCCATTGTATTCGGTGAAGGAGTGAACCACCATCAAGAACATAATGCTCCGTTTCTGGTACAGAATCTAGGATTGCATCACTTGCATGATCACAGATCGCGTGCGCTAGTTGTGGTCAGCTTTGCGGAAGACGTTTCCGGCTTCAAAGAGGGCAGGAGGGAAAGGACTGAGTTCGTAACGCATAACCTCCTCCAATGACAGCTCTCCAGTTTGGGAGACAATAAGGAAACGTTGAAAAAGAAGTGCAGAATCAATGATTCGATCAGGAGCAACCTTGATAGACGATTTTTGTCCAAGGGTTATGGCTTTATCCTTTCTACTAAATGAAAATGTGAATGCCGGCTGTCCGATCATTTTGTGCATGATGTTGCGTCCAACAGAGTCATAATCATGCACGTTCACTCCATCCTCAGCGACAACACCTGTAACAACATTCCTTAAAGAAGAGTCTGGAGAGAAAGGTGAACATATAGCAAGTTTTGAAGTGATCTTCTCCAGGTCAGCAGCATCCCTTTTCATCCTTGCCTCTGTTGAATCCTTGTGCTGTTCTGATGTTGTGTATGTCTGGTTTGAGAACTCCTGCATTGCGGTGTTATACTCTGATGTTATGCCCTTTGACATTGTCCAAAGGGATCTCTGATTGTCGGTCATTCCACTTCCATGTGTCATCCCTCCTGTAGTCTTCAATGACCTCATCAATGTTGTTTCGATTACAAGATCTGAGCTGAGGCCTGCCCATGATTGGCTGCTGCGACGGATAACATGAAAACCCTTTTCAAATTGTCTGAAGACATCTGGGTGGTTGATGTGAAGCTGACTCATCTCTTGGACATAAAAGTGTGCCGATTTCAAGTAATTGTAATGCCCAGCCGCAGCGAATATCGGCATGCATTCAGAAACAGTGCGTAGGTGCAAAAGCCAGGAACCTGTGCGATCTGCTGTTATCAGTGACCTAGCAACTTCTAACATGTGTTGGTAATTTAGCCACAACTGACTAGTTTTGGATCTAGCACACAGTTCCATCTTCCTTTTTCCCAGCTCTTCATTTATTGTAATGAGGGTCTCTGATGTGAACACTGTTTCCAATGGCATTTCACCCTTAACTATTGAGGTATACATTGCTTCAGACTGTTCAACCATTGCTGCAAATTCATGACTATCATCTACCATTTCTGATATTATCATGCGGTTAAGACATTTGTCAACCAGAAGATGGCCATGGAATGCTCTCTGAACTGATTTGCCTGTCATCATATGGGCTACTGAGTTCTCCCCATAGACTACCCCTAGAATGTCCTTAAATCCTGTACCGTCCATCAGTGTACCAATTGCTCCTAGCAAATTCATAAATGTGTGAAATCCTCCTAGGAGCAGGACAAAGGACTTGAGGTGACTGCACTGTGGTGAATCTAGGATTATCTCTGCTGCTTTCCAATATAGGGGTTGGTCAAATGTAACTACTGGGGCAAGGTGGTGTTTGGATGCCAGACCACAAATGAACTCCAGTGTTGACAGAATGCATGTTTTGTCTCCGGAGTACATGTCTATCATTGGTAAGTATCTCACTGAAGACTGCCCTGGATGTTCATCTCCCTTATGAATAATGTGCATCATCCCCTGCCAACCAGGTGCAGGCTGTTTGAAATTGAACGATAACTCCCAAAGCAGATCAACCATCTTGTTACATTCTGCGAGTCTTGGAAGTTCTTTAAATGTGGTGTCTCTGCAAAAGTGTTTGGCAAAGTGATAATCTATTATCACAACTTTTGACCTCTGCACAAGATTCAGTTCATTAATTCTGAACCTCGGAATCCTTTGGTCTGTCTTCTGTCCTGGTGTCAAGGCAGCTATCATGCCCATCCCATGAAATGTCCCTTTCCCATCAATTGTTAGAATATTATGATCTACATTGTCTGCAGCAAATAAGACGGTCGTGTTCAACACATCAATATCCTTACCAAGCATGTTTGGTGCAGTACAATTTGCAGCATTCATTTCAAACCTCTGCAGTTCAGAATAGGAAGAGCAGAATCCCATCTTATTCAGCATATCTACAATGAACCGAGACCGGTTTAAGTGGTGCATTTGCACTGCTAGGCCAATTTGCAAAGGGGCAAGGACAGCTCGTGGTCGGACTGCCTGTATGATTGCGTGGCCAATACTAGCAATTTTCTGCTCTGTCTCTTTACCGACAAACAAAGCTTTTAACACAATGTGGAGTGATTGTGGAATATAATCAAGGGCATTCTGTAGTTTTAGTGTCTCTGTAGTCGGGTACTCATTAACAGGTGGAACATTAGTCATTATGTCACTTTTTATGAGTTTTGCAGCTGTTTCAAGTAAGTGTCTCTTCTCAGACTCTTCATCACTGTTTTGTGTTGTGTTGTTATAGTAGGATCTGAGTATGTCTGATGTTTTCTCTCTTATTGTAACAATACAATCCAAGCCATCTCCTTCTGCAATAAATATGCTATTTGCATATCTTTGCATCAGCAATGTTTTTAGGTATTGATTACTATATGGGCTGGAATCGGCCTTAGACAAATACTCTTGCATTTTACACCTAAGTGCAGAAACGGTCAGCTGTCCATCATCATTCGTTTCAAAGTAAGCACACATTTTTGAGAAGGCTTGTTCTTGGTCCTCATTCTTTGGCCTTCCAGACTTTCTCTGCTTTGGATTACAATCAGGCTGAAATTCCATGGGAACATCACGGTCACACCGGAAATGTGTGCTACAAGCATTATGATACACACAGTCTGCAGCATGTAGATCACTATTATAGTATTCAATTCTACCTTTGACTTTGAATGACCACTCATCATTTCGTTTATCACAGCTTTGCAATATAGACTTTGCAAAGTTGTCTGTTTTCACGTAACTGTAGTCGGCACGTCCTTCATGAACATTTGTGCCGCAGAAAAGGCAATCAGTTTGGCTATTGAATAGAGCTTCAGACTGCCTAGTACTAGTCCTTTTATTAGTGGTACTTGATTCACCGCTCTGTTTCCTCTGTAAATGTAAATCAATATCTCGGCTATGTATGTACATTTTGCGGCATTCTGAATGTACTTTCATGCCAGCAGTCGCATGAACAGTGTCACCTCTTTTAACACTAGCTTTATTGATCCCATCAGCACCTTTTTGACGAATCTCAACAAAATCACTTCCATCTTCCAATTTACAAATGGGACAGATCTGGGCACTGAATTCACTCATCACTTTAGAAATCAGATAATGGTCAAAAAGAAGGATTCAACTATGCTAGCTTGAGAGCTGGAGAGTGCAAACACCTCTGGCAAAGACTAGGATGAAACTGGGGCTTAAATAACACTGCCAGGCCAGACACGCCCAGGCATGCCCAAACACAGGACTAGGTCAGAAAAGAAAGAAAGAAACTGATTCAGAAAAAGAAGGCTTCAACTATGGTAGTTTGGGAGCTGGAGAGTGCAAACACCTCTAACTATAACAACTATAATGGTCAAAAAGAAGGCTTCAACTATGCTAGCTTGAGAGCTGAGAGTGCAAACACCTCTGTCAAAGACTAGAATGAAACTGGGGCTTAAATAACACTGCCAGGTCAGACACGCCCAGGCATGCCCAAACACAGGACTAGGTCAGAAAAGAAAGAAAGAAACTGATTCAGAAAAAGAAGGCTTCAACTATGGTAGTTTGGGAGCTGGAGAGTGCAAACACCTCTAACTATAACAACTATAATGGTCAAAAAGAAGGCTTCAACTATGCTAGCTTGAGAGCTGAGAGTGCAAACACCTGTCAAAGACTAGAATGAAACTGGGGCTTAAATAACACTGCCAGGTCAGACACGCCCAGGCATGCCCAAACACAGGACTAGGTCAGAAAAGAAAGAAAGAAACTGATTCAGAAAAAGAAGGCTTCAACTATGGTAGTTTGGGAGCTGGAGAGTGCAAACACCTCTAACTATAACAACTATAATGGTCAAAAAGAAGGCTTCAACTATGCTAGCTTGAGAGCTGGAGAGTGCAAACACCTCTGGCAAAGACTAGGATGAAACTGGGGCTTAAATAACACTGCCAGGCCAGACACGCCCAGGCATGCCCAAACACAGGACTAGGTCAGAAAAGAAAGAAAGAAACTGATTCAGAAAAAGAAGGCTTCAACTATGGTAGTTTGGGAGCTGGAGAGTGCAAACACCTCTAACTATAACAACTATAATGGTCAAAAAGAAGGCTTCAACTATGCTAGCTTGAGAGCTGAGAGTGCAAACACCTCTGTCAAAGACTAGAATGAAACTGGGGCTTAAATAACACTGCCAGGTCAGACACGCCCAGGCATGCCCAAACACAGGACTAGGTCAGAAAAGAAAGAAAGAAACTGATTCAGAAAAAGAAGGCTTCAACTATGGTAGTTTGGGAGCTGGAGAGTGCAAACACCTCTAACTATAACAACTATAATGGTCAAAAAGAAGGCTTCAACTATGCTAGCTTGAGAGCTGAGAGTGCAAACACCTGTCAAAGACTAGAATGAAACTGGGGCTTAAATAACACTGCCAGGTCAGACACGCCCAGGCATGCCCAAACGCGTGTACCGGTTCCGCAACAGTAAGTGACTTCCGGGTAGGCCTGATTGGCCCCGACAGGCACGTGACGCGGCAAACTCAGGACGCGCAACGAGGCTGCTGAGAGCTGTCGCGCGGAAATAGGCTGTCTATTGCCATTCTCTAACACAAACTCTAACCTTAACCAGCTCCTTAACAGCGCCTAAACTTAACCGTTCTAACCTTAACCAACTCCGAAACAATGCCTAACCTTAACCTTAACCTTAACCATGCCTAACCTTAACCATAGAAAGAATATTGCCATTCTCTAACACAAACTCTAACCTTAACCAGCTCCTTAACAGCGCCTAAACTTAACCGTTCTAACCTTAACCAACTCCGAAACAATGCCTAACCTTAACCTTAACCATGCCTAACCTTAACCGGCGAAAGAATACACGTTAAAAAAAAAATCACGTTAAAAAAAATAAATTCGATGGGATTCGAACTCGTCAACAACGGACCGCAGGATCGCAGGACCGCTGCTCTGCGAGGTGAGCTAAAGCGCTGAATGAGAGTCATAGCGGATTTGGACGGTTACATCATTCCGCAAGCTCTGCCGCGCGGCAGAGAAAGTTGCGCGTCACGTGCCTGTCGGGGCCAATCAGGCCTACCCCGGAAGTCACTTACTGTTGCGGAACAGTTACACGCTGCCCAAACACAGGACTAGGTCAGAAAAGAAAGAAAGAAACTGATTCAGAAAAAGAAGGCTTCAACTATGGTAGTTTGGGAGCTGGAGAGTGCAAACACCTCTAACTATAACAACTATAATGGTCAAAAAGAAGGCTTCAACTATGCTAGCTTGAGAGCTGGAGAGTGCAAACACCTTTTTTAGTAAGCTATTTGTATTTGTATAGTCATTTTAAGCTCCTGGGCGCCAGTTTGGACGCCATCTTGAAAATGATGCCTTTCCGGAAGGTGTATTTTCCTAGATTTTTAGTATGTTAGTGAACATGCCCAGAGGTACCAGAATCAGTTGAGAAATCCTTTGCACCATATTCTCAATTTTAGATATAGCCATTTTAATATCTCCACCGCCATCTGGGACGCCATCTTGGAAATGGGGATTTTGGTCGACTTTTAGTATGTTATTTAGCACGCCCAATACTATCGGAATCCATCGAAAAACCTTTTGTATCAATTTTTTTTGGGTTAAGTGCTTTTTTTTCATAGATTGACTCGCCTATGTCTCAGACTGACTCACATGCATGGTCCCGATTCCAGCCTGAGGAATCTCCCCGAATTCACTTTCCACCAGTCAGTCAGATTTGTATCCAGGGATGGGGAATCATAGACATATATAAAGGTGGGAATGGCTTCTTTCAACTGTTATGTGAGGTGGTCAGCCATATGTCGACCCGCTAAACTTCTTCTAACGTTAGTTAGCAACACCGCAGTGGTGACTCGCCAGTCCTCGGTGTAGCTCGATGCGTGAGGTGGTTGTGCCTCTGGGTGGGATATGGCATGCTGGCAGGTGTATCATTTGCCAAAATCCTTTGCCGTCAACCATATCGATCATGTCGTTTTTGATAAATGCACAGACTGGCTTGGGTTATTTTTTCAAAATCAATGTTTCTCTTAGCCTGCTTAACTTAGTTTCCAGACACGGAGGTAGTCGCTTCCTTGTCATAGATATATTGCGCCCTCTATCTGATCATTGAAAAATGCTTTAAAAATACACCATTCTACTGACTGCTACAATGTAATAAGAGACGGACAACATTGTAACATATCATTGTTTGATCGAGTAAATGTCATGTGTTCGAGTAAAATGATCAAGCAATCGATCTTGGATTAATTAAGCTGCTGCTTTGTGCCTCTTCAGGAACCGGACTCCCGGCTGTGGCCCTATGTTTACCCCAACAAGTACCCAGAGGCCCCCAAGCCCACGGACGACGAGCGCTGGAAAGAGGACCGGGAGAGAGAGAGGGATCGAGACAGGAAGGGCAAGGAGGAGAGGCCGCGGCCTAAGGATGGCCCCTTGAAAGACGAGGGCAAGGAGGCCCGGACTCATCCACCCTCGGAGGAGCACCGTGGGGGGGGGAAGGACCGGACTCAGCTGCCCTCGGAGGAGCACCGCGCGGGGGGGAAGGACCGGACTCAGCCGCTCTTGGAGGAGCACCGCGGGGGGGGGAATGATCAGACTCAGCTGCTCTCGGAGGAGCACCGAGGGGGGGGGAAGGACCGGACTCAACCGCTCTTGGAGGAGCACCGCGGGGGGGGGAAGGATCGGACTCAGCTGCCCTCGGAGGAGCACCGTGGGGGGGGCAAGGACCGGACTCAGCTGCACTCGGAGGAGCACCGCGGGGGCGGGAAGGACCGGACTCAGCCGCTCTTCGAGGAGCACCGCGGGGGCGGGAAGGACCGGACTCAACCACTCTTCGAGGAGCACCGTGGGGGCGGGAAGGACCGGACTCAACCACTCTTGGAGGAGCACCGAGGGGGCGGGAAGGACCGGACTCAACCACTCTTGGAGGAGCACCGCGGGGGCGGGAAGGACCGGACTCAACCACTCTTCGAGGAGCACCGTGGGGGCGGGAAGGACCGGACTCAACCACTCTTCGAGGAGCACCGCGGGGGCGGGAAGGACCGGACTCAACCACTCTTGGAGGAGCACCGCGGGGGCGGGAAGGACCGGACTCAGCCGCTCTTGGAGGAGCACCGCAGGGGCGGGAAGGACCGGACTCAGCCGCTCTTGGAGGAGCACCGCGGGGGCGGGAAGGACCGGACTCCACCACTCTTCGAGGAGCACCGTGGGGGCGGGAAGGACCGGACTCAACTGCTCTTGGAGGAGCACCGCGGGGGCGGGAAGGACCGGACTCAACCACTCTTGGAGGAGCACCGCGGGGGCGGGAAGGACCGGACTCAGACGTTCTTGGAGGAGCACCGCGGGGGCGGGAAGGACCGGACTCAGCCGCTCTTGGAGGAGCACCGTGGGGGCGGGAAGGACCGGACTCAGCCGCTCTTGGAGGAGCACCGTGGGGGCGGGAAGGACCCCCGTGCTCACATGCAGTTCTCCCCGCTGGCACAGCACCAGGGCTACCTGCCCTACATGCATGGAGCCTACGCCTACAGCCAGGGCTACGACCCCAGCCACCCGGGGTACCGCGGCATGCCCTCCGTCATGATGCAGAACTACCCCGGTAACCTACGTTTACTGCTTCTGCTGCTGAAACAAATGGGTTGAATCTCTGCATTATTCGTAATATATGGTCCATTTCATTCAACGTCACTGATGAGTTTGAATGCATGTTTTTCTCTCCCCCTCCCCCCCAGGTGCCTACCTCTCAGCGGGCTACTCCTTCCCCCCGTACGGCGGTAAGATGCCCCCGGGGGAGGAGGGCGGCGACAAGGGCTCCCGTGCCAGTCCTACGGTCTCCAGCAAGCAGGTGCCCGAGTCCAAAGCCCTGGACATCCTCCACCAGCACGCCAGCCAGTACAAGAGCCAGTCACCCAACGACAAGACCCCCCACGAACGAGAGCGTGTAGGCGGGGAGCGGGACATGGAGCGGCCACGCTTGTCGCCCTCGCAGCGCATCATGCCTTCACATCACCACCTGAGCTTCCCACTACTCTCTGGACAGTACGACCTCTCGTACGCCACAGGTGAGCTGTGTGCCTGGCTGCCATGTTGAATAACACCATGCAAAAAATTACCTCACCAGACATAAGAAACTGCCACTGAGCTCGTTCAGTACCTTCTTGAGATCACGTGTAAAAAAAATCTAAGGAAATTTATAACGGGAAGATGATTAAACAGAAGGTTTTGTATATACAGTACTGAATTCTGCCATCCGGACCCATGCAATTTGAAATATTATTATAGAATATGAGGCCTATAAATGACCTTATTATAGCCAACTTGCACATCTATGGATCTGGCCAAATCTCCTCTTTCAAATGGCAGAGTTCAATTTGGATTTACTGTAGTATCACCAGGGGTGCAAGAAGAACAGAGAATGAAATCTACTGTATGTACAGTAGGTTTTTTATTCTTGCAACAGCTCCGCCATTTTTAAACTGATTTCAAATCGGATGGTTGCTAAATGCTCAAAATAGAGGAGACAAACTAACTGTGCTCCAATATATGCCAATAACGTTCAGTTTTGTGGTATATAATCCAGAGTAATAAGAGAATAAAAAAAATCATAAGCAAGTCATTTGTTTGAAGGGAGCTAGAGGCCGTTGGGAAGTGTAGTTTAAAAAAATGATAACGCTCATTGAAAGCTCTGGATGTCCTCTTCTCAAAATGACTCAAATCGCGGATTTTCACAATCAAAACAACACATTTCAAAAACTAAAATCTCACTAATAACACTTTAACCTGAAAATATACACTATGACTGCTGTTGTGACATGGTTAAGATGGTTACTCTTGAAAACATTTGAAAAAGAAATACCCTCTAGCAGGGAGCGAAATAAACTTTTTGACTCACCGGCCAGTGGCGGGTAGATGGGAAGAGTCTACCCGCCAAGCATATTTCTTACCTGCCAAAATTTTTTTGATTAAAAAAAAATATATATATATTTTATATAAAAAAACATTTTTAAATAAAATATATATTATATAATCATACTTGTAGTTGTATTATCTGCGAGACATCGCCACCACGCAATAAGTCAAAATGCTTGCTATCTGCAAACAGCTCCACTGTCTGTGTGTATACTTGAGTAGCCTCCAGCTCCAGCAAGGATTCTCCGGCCCTGCAGCTAGACCCTATATTCAGCTAGACCCTACATTCAGCATGCAAGGATTCTCCGGCGATGCAGCTGGACCTATTTATAACGTTACCGTTCTTTTGTCAAATCACATTCAACATGCCCTCAGCTAGAATACGCATTCAATCAATGTTATAAGACATTGATATCAGGAGCTATCTGTAGCTACTGCTAGCCCGGTAGATAACGTTAAGACAATTTAGTTTACTGGGACAGATGGATCAACGTGAGCTAGCTAAGCTAGCTAACGAGGGACCGGAGGTATTATGCACTCGAGTAGACTATTGCTGGAGCATTTGTTGATATCAGCAGCTATCAGTAGCTAGCCAGCTAGATACCGTTAGATAATGCCTCGTCATGTATTAAACTAAAAGTGAATAGTTGACTGGGTCATTGTTTAAACAGTAACGTTAGCTCTTGGAGGTCCGATATAGACTAGAGCAGATGGAAGTAAACAAGCCAAATGATAGCTTCCGATTGGTCATTTGCTTTTTTTCCTCATGAAACCAGTTACGTCACTCTACTGTGATTGGACCGTTGACTTGAGTGCGATGTGGGACTTGTAGTTTTTTAACGATCTCGCGGCGGAGAAAAAAAAGACGAGCGGCTATAATCTGTACTCGCACAAGAGTATCGTTATGAAGTTATGAACTACACGTCTACACGCCACACGGCGGTCAGCCCTCTAAGTGTCATGCGCCAAAGGTAAAAACAGCCCGCCCCTGGCGGGCGGCGGGCTTTAGTTTCGGTCCCTGCTCTCTAGCTACCGCTAGGGTTGGGCATCGTTTGGATTTGAACGATTCCGGTTCCGATTCCGATTCTCCATATCGATTCCTGTTCTGAACGATTCTCGATTCAGATTCTTTGAGGTGCAGGTCACAGCTTATTTCGCAGGAGAATTTTTTTTTTTTTTTTTATTTTACATTTTTTTCATACTATTCACATTTTCAGTTGACTTGATACAGTTTAATTTGTTTGCTGTACTGTAACTAGGGTATTAATTAACAAAGTAAAAAAAATAAAAATAAAAATTAAGAATCGAAATGCAGGTATGTTACTTCCGGTTCCAGAACCGGAAGTTAGGAACCGGTTCCTAATTAGAACCGGTTTTCGGTGCCCAACCCTAGCTACCGCCCCCTCTCACTGATCAACACAGATATTAAAATAATAACTAAAGCGCTAACCACCAGACTGGAAACAGTCATATCCACCTTAATTCACCCCGATCAAACAGGATTTATTAACACATTGGTTGCCAACAACGAGATTTCTCGTTATTGGCCGCCATGCGTTGGTTGCCAATAATGAGATTTCTCGTTATTTAATCGTTATTTCTTTTATTAGCGATATCCATTCATTTTTCATCCGTCCAGCCTGACGTTATCATTGGGAAAGGCTCTGAGCTTGAAAAGGGCAAATACCGCCCCCTATCGTCTCCCGGATGGTAATGCACATCATTGGATTGGATTGGATTGAGTTAGGGCTGGGCGATAAAACGATAACGATAATTATCGCGATATATTTTAATAATCGATATCGGGAAGAAATTTTTTCGAAAAAAATAAATATCGAGAGACAGTGGACAGACTTGTCTTTCTTGCATGCAACTTAAAGTAATGGCTTTGCTTGTCCAAATGACTATACTGACCAAATTGAGATTTATTTTTCTCTTGTCCATTTATTTTGTTTGCTTTCTAATTTAATACAGTTTGAAACCGTCTGTACACAGTAGGCTATGTGTGCTAGCAGAGCTAGTCTCCAGTCACGGTGCACATGTGCGGTGGTTTGTCCACCAAAAAAGCGCCAAAAGATAGAAAAGAAACTAGCAGAGCCAGACCTGGAGCCACAGCCAGCAGAGAAGCTGGTTTACTTTCGCTTTTAAACCAGCTGCAGCCTGAGAACTGGAGTGTGAGGGGATGTAACACTAAAGATGGCGGCAACGACAAAGAATTGCTGCAAAATAAACATACATATGTTGTTTTAAAAAAATATATATATATATATATTTATTAAAAAAAAATATTATACTTATAACAATATCGATAATTATCGATATCGAGTGATATGATAACATTATCATATCGTTATCACAATATCATTTTTGGCCATATCGCCCAGCCCTAGATTGAGTGAAAAAGTGCATCAGAGAAAAACTCCTGAATCTGTTACCAGATTCCCTGCCGAGGCTCGGAGCAGCTTTCGATTATGCGTTTTGGACTATAACGTTGGATCAATAAACGCGATCAATATTTGGAATTGTGATCAGGAATTGGATTCATCTTTTTGAAGAACATCTGATCTGAGGTAAGGAATCTATGTTACCAGTTTTGGGTTAATCAGAGTTGTTTTTCACAGATTTCACAATGTGTGTGTGTGGCGTTAGGCGCTGAGCACGGCACGAATAAATTATTTTTCAGCCCGCTTTTGTATCGTGCATCAGAACACAAATCCTCTCAATAATCTAGCGTTTATTTGAAAACGATTCATAAATCAGCCAGAAAATGACAACGTGTTTTGTGTATTCCAGTAAATGGCTATTTTCGCGGAATTTCTCTGAAATTACTAGAACTCTCCGAAACTATACTCGTATTCAAAGCGGTATAAAACGGAAATGTACTGATGAAAAAACAATCCGTTTCGTACATGTTGACTGCAAGCAAGTCATTGATAAGCGACGGGTGTATTAGACACATAGCCATAATTTAAGATATAGTTTAATCGCTCGCAAATGTGCTCGTCCTCCCATTGATTAACGTGGTGGCATCCAAGCGATGAATCGTCATATCCGGCTGGCAACCAATGTGTTAAAGGACGCCTTGTGTCAAATAACATGTGCAGATTATTCCATCTAATGAATATAACCAAATAACAAAACCTCTATGTAATAATCACCTCACTAGATGCAGAAAAAGCTTTATATAGTCAACTGGTCATTTTTATTCCGGACATTACAAAAATTTGGTTTTGGAGAGTCGTTTATTCACTGGATTAAAACACTATACACGTCACCCAGGGCCACTGTTACTACTAACGGACTAACATCACACAACTTCACAGGGGAACCAGGCAGGGATGTCCACTCTCCCCCTCTCTTTTTGCCCTTTTTATTGAACCTCTTGCAGCAGCAATCAGACAAAATGATGATATCAAAGGAATCATTACACACAATACTCACCATAAGATCAGCCTCTATGCAGATGATGTGTTGTTATACCTACAGGAACCAACCTACAAGCAACTACCAAACGCATATACTCCTTCTCTAAAATATCAGACTACGCTATAAATTGGTCGAAGTCAATAATATTGCCATTGCGGGGGGTGATAGGAGTCCTGCAGCTCAGAGCCCATCCTCCCCCTTCCCAAAAATGTCTTATCTATTCACTATGATCCCAACCCAGCCTACCACCAACTGGTTCAGCTCTCTGGACTCCATCATTATTAAGTTTTACTGGAAGAATAAAAAAGCAAGAATTAATTTAACCACCCTTCAAAAAAACTAAAACCAAGGAGGACTTGAAGCACCTAACTTTCTACTATCTGGCCAACCAATTAATATACATCTACAAATGGATTCACCCTACCCAACAATACAACCCTTGGGAAGACATTGAGAAGGACGTCTGCATGGAAATCTCACCACAAGATCTGCCATTCCTTAGCGCAAGCATAAAACATCACCGTTGTTTTAGGAATACAGTCATTTCCACAACTCTGACAACCTGGTGGAAAGCCAACAAAATCACTGGTAACACACTAACCCCCTGTAAATACACCCCAATCTGGCACAACCCTGACTTTCAACTTGGCAAATCACCCATATACTTCCCAGCTTGGAAACAAAAAGGCATAACTCATCTTCACCACATCTTCACAGACAACAGCCTAATCACTTCTCAAGATTTGACTGAAGGATACGGCATTGGGACAGACCAACACTTCCAATTTCTACAGCTGAAATCCATTTTGAAATCTAAAATTAACACTACACAAAATGATCTTGAACCACCTCCAATTATATTAGCAGTGAATAAAATAACATCACAGAAGAAAATATTCTCAAAAATATACAAAATACTGGCAAGCGCAGACACTACATTCCATCTCCCCTTCACAAAATGGGAACAGGACTTGGCTTTCTCTCCCAATGCCGTATCCTGGGAACAAATTTGCACCAACACATTCACAATGACTAACAACACTAACCTTCAATTAATCCAATATGAGGTGTTACACAGAATACATATCACACAGCACAGGATGTTTCAAATGGCATTTGCAAGCACAGATGTATGCTCCCATTGCACCCTCAACACCCCAGACAACTATTTCCATGCCACCTGGCTCTGCGCACCTGTTCAAGACTTCTGGAATTCCGTCATCAATACACTATCCCGGGTCATGAGCTGCAGCATTCCTCTCTCCCCCTCCCTCTGCCTACTTGGGGATACTACTGCTATCAATTTATTAGTCCAGAACACCAAACCCCTGCTAGTTTCTCTAGCTGTCGCCAAGAAAACTATCCTCTTAAACTGGAAGACAAGAAAAAATGTGAATACTGGGCAATGGTTGGGCCTTCTCTCAAATTACATATCACAGGAAACAATCTCAACAGGATCACATCAAAGTCTCACAATTTAATAGCATCTGGGAATTGCTTGTGGATAATCTGAGATTGACCTGTGGGCCATCCACTCCACAACCCACCCTTCTCTCAATCCCCCTCCTCACCCCCTACTTTACTTACTCCCCTCTCTGCCCCCCCCCCCTTTCCCTTGTCATGTGTATTCGTTGTTGTCCTTCATTGTCCTTAGTTGTAATTTGTTTGTCAATGTCTAGTCTGAGTCCCCCCCTCCGAGAGGACAATGAAATGTTTTATTTTACTATTTTTTACAATTTTTTTATTTTATTTAGCACTGTAAATAGTTAAAATGTATAATAAATAATAAAGTTCTCCCCCAAAGATGGGGGGTGGATGGAGTGCCCTCAAAAAAGGGCCGGGAGTAAAAAAAAAAAAAAAAATAATAATAATAATAATAATGTCAGACAGTCTAGAGCAGGGGTCTCAAAATCGCGGGCCAATTGCGGCCCGCTGGGTGATATTTTGCGGCCCCCTACTTGACATCAAAGTTTAGTGTTAGTGTGGCCCGCGCACAACTTTTTGCTGCGTCGTTGCGCAAGTTGGATGTTTTATTTATTTTATCACTTGTAGGCTACCATAGCGCAGGCTCATGACAGCAACGTTACGTTAGTGACTTGGTTGAAACGTGATTCCGGAGTGATACCAAGTGGAAGGAAAATATATATCTCCGCTATCTCCTCTGCAAGCAGTGCTCTGCCTGTCCAGCTGCACTGCTCCTGGCTCTGTCTGTCTACTCTGGTCCAATCACATTCAGCGTCCCGTCAGCGTTTTTTCCCCCCACCCACAGTCTGCGAATCAGAGTAGGGCGGGTTTTCACGGAATGCGTGTTGTCTCTTTCAAAGAGTCCGAGCGAGAGTTGACAGCACATCTACAGGTAGTCTAATCTGCAGGTACTGTAGTTTCGCCAGCAGGCAGTTAGTAGAAAGATGTGGCATGTTCAAAGATGGCCAGTAAAAGAAAAGTCGACAGTGAAAATCCCTGCAATTCAAAGGTGAATGGACTGAAAAATATGCGTGCATCCTCCCAGCACCAAACCAATGTGCCTAATTATGCCAAGAAACTGTAGCTCTTGTGAAGAGTGGCATATTTGAAACACCACTACAAAACAAAACAGTTATTTTGATGCAACCTTTCCTCAAAATTCAGTGGAACCACAAAAATAAATGGAATGAAATCATCATATCAAGCTGCAAGCAGAATTATTGTTAAATCTATGTCACAACGAGAAAAAGCAACCAAGTCCTCACTCAGTGGCATGGGTGTTGGCTAAACACAAGAAGCCATTCTCTGATGCATACATAATAAAATAATGTATGACTGAAGTGATGGAGACCATGTTTGAAGGCAAACAAAAGCAAATCCTCCTCAGATAGCACAGCAACCAGAATAACTGAAATACTGGCTGTGATAGAATAAAAAAAAAATGCACAGTGCATTTCCATAGCTGTGGATGAGTGCACTGACGCCACTGAGAATGCTCAGTTGCTGGTGTTTGTGAGGTTTTATGATGAGGCAAAGGGGTAGTTTGTTGAAGATGTATTGCGCCTGACAAACCTTAGAGGACACACAAGGGGGGAAGACATAAGAGGAAGCGCTGCCAAGTAGGTAAGAGAAGCCCATGTTCTGAAGAACTGTTCATGTTCTGAAGAACTGTTCATGTTCTGAAATGTTATTGCTAAAGATTGAGAAGATTGGATCAGTTGTCCTTTTTTTGTGGAATACTTGATGCGGCCCAGCCTCACCCAGACTCTACCTCCAGCGGCCCCCAGGCACATTGAGTTTGAGACCCCTGGTGATTTGATTTATGACGTGATGTCATTTGCGGTCCGGTGCCGCAGGGGCGGAAGAGGTTAAAGGCCTGTTGAGTTCAGTGATTGAAGTAAATAAAAGCCTGGGCTATTGATTGATCCTGCTCCTCCTCCACAGGGCTCGCCTCCGCAGCTATTGTTGCCAGTCAGCAGGCCTCTGCCCCCTCCATGTACCCCCCTGCTAGGAGGTGAGACTGGTAAGACACACACACACACACACACGTTCTGCAGTTTATGCTGCCATCTGGTGGGAATGAAAGACATGAACTATATATATATTTTTTTATTATTATGTTTTTGGTAGATTTTTATTTGTTTGTACTACCGGGCAGTCCGGTAGAGAGAGAGAGGAAGAATGGGAGACAGAGCGGGGGGAAGACACTTTACATGGGTCGCCACTTGGGTGCCCCGACATGAGCTATATTCATATTTATTTTACTTTATATGAATCTGTAGGATGGTCCTCTCTATACCAGAGGAGAAGAATACCCATGTTGCTATTTATTGTCCTCCTGTTTGAAAGTTTTTTGTCTCTTTTTGTCTTGTTTTATTTTCTATTTGATTTTTCCGCCTTTCCTGATGATTGCCGTTTGCTGTTTTTAACATGTCTGTAAAGCACGTTGTAACTTTGTTTGGAGAAGCGCTATACAAATAAATTCATTCATTCAAGGTGACGTTGGTTTCATGTTTGAAAATATTTTAAAGGGAACATATTATGTATCTTTTCAACAATGTATATTACTTCCTTGAACCTGTGTTTTTTTTGTAAAGAAACTAGTCTAAATCACATTTAAATTATTTATTAAAGACACTATTCTAAATCACATTCTAATGATTTATTAAATAAACTAGTTTAAATCACTTTTTAATGATTTATTAAAGAAACTAGTCTAAATAACTTTTTAATGATTTATTAAAGAAACTAGTCTAAATCACTTTTTAATGATTTATTTTCTAGCACCGCTTTCCTCCCATACATCGAACACAGCATATGGTGGATGTAGCAACTCAACCAACCTTTAAATCCATTATTTTAATAACAAACATTTTCTAACTGTGCAGTGCATTGGGCTGTGATGTGTTCTGGCTCCAAAGATCCACAGCTAATCGATTAATCAAAGCAAATTCATCCCATTGTGACATCATCGAGGGATGAGCAATTCTCAACAGCTTGTTTATCTTAAAACAGTACATACATTATGCCATTGTTCCTCAGC
The DNA here is from genome assembly GCF_963971535.1 of Notolepis coatsorum. Lineage (NCBI taxonomy): Eukaryota > Metazoa > Chordata > Actinopteri > Aulopiformes > Paralepididae > Notolepis > Notolepis coatsorum. Next base: position 31,707,655 of record NC_140170.1, read on the forward strand.
ATCTAAATAACATTTTAGACTGCCAACATCACAAAGACCAGGCAAAAACATTTCCCATAACATCCTCTTTAAAGAGAGAAAAAAATATATATAAACTCCTCAAAAAAGGCTTAGCAACACAGCTAACCGTGTGGGTAGCGGCCCAAGAAAAATGGCCAAAATCCCCTGCAATATTCTTCTGTTGGTATTCACTCTTGTTTTGAGTTGCTTGGTGGATTGGATGATTGCACTCTCCCACAGTAATAAGGAAAAAACAACACATATCGGCCATGACACTGCCCCACACCATGACACTGCCCCACACCATGACACTGCCCCCGTTGAAAGGTGTCACGCGATCTGTGCAGCAATCTGCACAGCGTTCTCCACACCGGCTCCATACTTTGATCCTGCCATCCAGCTCCCGCAGACGGAACCTTGATTCATCACTGAACATGACGTTGCCCCACATTCTTAGGTTCCACTGTCGGTGCTGTCACCAGCGCAAGCGGGTCTGGCAGTGAAGGGCAGTCATTGCAGGCTTCCTGGCAGCCTTATATGCATGAAGACCGGCTATGTGCAGTCTGCTCCTCACCCTCTGATCAGAGATCAGTCTGTGGTACCGTTGTGCAAATCTTGCCTGTAAATCTCTGGAAGAAAGCCTACGGTTCCTCAGTGAAGCAAGGGTGAGGAACCGGTCTTCTTGAGGTGTCGTCTTCCTGGGACGGCCACTTCGCAGTCTGTCTTCGACTTCACCAGTCTCACGGAACTTGGTCCTAAGTTTGGAAATGGTACCAGGGCTGACGCCAAATAATGCTGCCACTCTGCATACCGGAACACCAGCTTCCAGTTGCCCTATTGCACGGGCCTTATCCTGAAGGGACAAATGTGGCATGTTTATGCTTGGAGCACACACAAACTCAACACAGTTGCAGGACCCATGCACACAAGTGCTGTCAATTAGGTGCCAATCAGGTGCCAGTCACACACCTGTGATTGGCATACACCTGCCAGCACTTGAAGCTCAAAACGAGAGTGAATACCAACAGAAGAATATTGCAGGGGATTTTGGCAAATGTTTTTGGGCCGCTACCCACACGTTTAGCTGTGTTGCTCATTCCACGAATGCACAATCCTTACAAGTTGTACTGTACCTCGTTGTAAAGGTGACTAATCAGCCTTTCCAAAGATATAAAATACAATACCAATTGGTATTATTAAAGGGGAGGAATAATCGACCGAAAGAACGTTTCCGAACTTTTGAGTTTATATATTATACTGTTTAAAAAAATATTCAACCCTTCTGTCTCTGACACACATGAAGCCTGAAGTCTCTGACACACCCTAACCCTGAAGAAGTCATCCATGAAGTTATTGTCAGTTAGTTTCAAGTTTCTTTATTATTTGTCATACAGAAATACAGAATACTTTGCATGAAATGTTTCTTTCTGTTTTGCTCCTGATAGTGTGCTAGATAACAGATAGTATAAATAAGTATAATAAGTATAAAATAGAAATTCAAGAAGTCAAGTAAAAACAGTGTAATCTACAAAATTGTTCAGTATATCTCTATATACAGTATGTACATCTGGTACAAAAATGGTGAGGTATAGCTTAGCTTGTGGTGCCACCTTGTGGTGGTGAGGTGCAATAAGGAATAAGGAATGAGAGATGTGCAATTTCCTTACCAATAATATAATAAATATAAAGTGTAAGTGTAAAGTGTGGTAAAGTGGGTGCTACAGTGTGTTGTTTATTTAAAGTGAGTGTGTGTGTGCTGTGGGTGTGTTGATGGCCTGTTATTGTTCATTGTTCAATCATTGTTCATTGAGCATCCTGATGGCCTGGGGATAGAAGCTCCTTCTGAGTCTCTCTGTGCTTGCCATGAGACTCCGGTATCGCTTGCCTGACCGCAGCAGTTCAAAGAGGCAGTTGTTTGGGTGGCTGGAGTCTTTGATTATTCTCTTAGCCTTGCCCATGCACCGCTTGTTGTAAATGTTCTGGAGAGTGGGAAGCCCCCCTCCAATTGTGCGCTCGGCTGAACGGGCCACTCTCTGTAGTCTGCTACGGTCTTGTGCGGTGCTATTCCCAAACCAGGGAATAGCACTGGTTATTGTCAACTTACTGGGATATCAGACAGTGGTCCTCTTGAGTGTTGTGTTGTCCAATCCATGTCAACCGCCTGTCACTAGAAGTGAAAGTACAGAGTACGGGTGACATTTCAGGAAGTCATGGACTTTGCACCTGACAGTAAGGACGTCACTGAAATGTCACCTGTACTCTGTACTTTAATTTCTAGTGCCAGGAAGGTGATGGTGACAACATATAGATATACACATGTACAACATATACATGTTTTACTAACCAACGCCTCCCTCTCCACCTTCCACAGGGAGACCTGATTGGTTGACATCCACCTGACCCCTGACATGTGACTGGCTCACATGAGGAAGTGCTGAAGCTCCTGTTTTCTGTTCAGACACCAGTTCAATGGTGTTGGTGTGTGTTTGATTTGTTTGCCTGGACGTCCCGGCTGCTGCGACGGTCCCTCCAGGGGGTGACTGAGGGCCTCTGGTACTGCATGGCCTGCCCGCCGCTGGGACTCTGGAGGAGGAGCGAGAGGCTGTGAGGAGGAGGAGCGAGGCTGTGAGGAGGAGGAGCCAGGCACTGTGAGGAGGAGGATCCAGGCACTGTGAGGAGGGGGAGCCAGGCACTGTGAGGAGGAGGAGCCAGGCACTGTGAGGAGGAGGAGCAAGGCTGTGAGGAGGAGGAGCGAGAGGCTGTGAGGAGGAGGAGCGAGGCTGTAAGGAGGAGGAGCCAGGCACTGTGAGGAGGAGGAGCGAGGCACTGTGAGGAGGAGGAGCGAGTCTGTGAGGAGGAGGCGCGAGGCTGTGAGGAGGAGGAGCGAGGCACTGTGAGGAGGAGGAGCCAGGCTGTGAGGAGGAGGAGCCAGGCATGGCTACTCTCTGGGATCTTACAGTCAGATACTGATGAAACATGGCTTCTCTCTGGGATCTCACAGTCAGATACTGATGAAACATGGCTTCTCTCTGGGATCTCACAGTCAGATACTGATGAAACATGGCTTCTCTCTGGGATCTTACAGTCAGATACTGATGAAACATGGCTTCTCTGGGATCTTACAGTCAGATACTGATGAAACATGGCTCCTCTCTGGGATCTCACAGTCAGATACTGATGAAACATGGCTTCTCTCTGGGATCTTACAGTCAGATACTGATGAAACATGGCTTCTCTCTGGGATCTTACAGTCAGATACTGATGAAACATGGCTTCTCTCTGGGATCTCACAGTCAGATACTGATGAAACATGGCTTCTCTCTGGGATCTTACAGTCAAATACTGATGAAACATGGCTTCTCTCTGGGATCTCACAGTCAGATACTGATGAAACATGGCTTCTCTCTGGGATCTTACAGTCAGATACTGATGAAACATGGCTTCTCTCTGGGATCTCACAGTCAGATACTGATGAAACATGGCTTCTCTCTGGGATCTTACAGTCAGATACTGATGAAACATGGCTTCTCTCTGGGATCTTACAGTCAGATACTGATGAAACATGGCTTCTCTCTGGGATCTCACAGTCAGATACTGATGAAACATGGCTTCTCTCTGGGATCTTACAGTCAGATACTGATGAAACATGGCTTCTCTCTGGGATCTTACAGTCAGATACTGATGAAACATGGCTTCTCTCTGGGATCTCACAGTCAGATACTGATGAAACATGGCTCCTCTCTGGGATCTCACAGTCAGATACTGATGAAACATGGCTCCTCTCTGGGATCTCACAGTCAGATACTGATGAAACATGGCTTCTCTCTGGGATCTTACAGTCAGATACTGATGAAACATGGCTTCTCTCTGGGATCTTACAGTCAGATACTGATGAAACATGGCTCCTCTCTGGGATATTACAACCAGCAGGAACAGGTACATTCAGATTAATGTTGTTTTGTTTTTTTGTTGTAAAAAACGTTCATCATCCGCCTACTTGAGTTCACAGAGGACAGGTTCTTTTCTCTCTTCTCTAAGACCTTACGTTGCACATTGTTCCACACGTCTACTCACATTTGTTTTCTTTCAATCTTAACATTTGTTGGATGATGCTCACAGATCGTTTTCCTCCTACAAACCTGGAACACTGAGGCCAGAACAAAGCAGATGAGGGGGGCGTGGCAGCAGGGGAGGGGGCGTGGCAACATGGGAGGGGGCGTGACAGCAGTCGAGGGGGCGTTTGCATTGGACACTTGACCCCTGACCCCGCCAGAACCCCACCTGACCCCCATCACTCTACCAACGCGCACTCAATATGTGGTTTCTGTATATACTGTACAGAGGAATTATTTTAAAAAAGAAAAAAAAGGTTGTTGAATGCTATTGAAAGTTTCCTAATCTCTTTTTTTGTCTGTTAACCTCGTCTTTTTTTCTACCATTGTTGATATAATATTAAAAAACGGTAGCTGGTTGTAACGGCTTTATAATGAAGTGTTGTGATTTATTATGATTTGATTCTTTTAACACATTCTGCGCCATAAACGAGTTAACTCATTATTGGCCGCCATGCGTTGAGCGCCAGAAACGAGTCAACTAATTTTTGGGATCGTTATTTCGTTTATTCGCTATATCTATTCATAATTCATAGCTGCAGCCTCTGGTATCCCCTTCAGAGCCTGTCTGAGCTGGCAGACGGTCAACACCGCCCTCTACTGCCAGGCGGAGCTATTGCATCTCATTGAATATGGGCTGTTGTGTTTTAGGAGCCGATCTCAGCCGGGCGGGCGGGTTTAAATACTCAGGCGAGCCAGTTCTATACAACGATGGCATTGAACAGTAATTGTGAAACGGTCGGTAGTGTGGTACAGACCTCAACAAGCATTATTTGGAATTGCGATCAGATATTTGGATAATCTCTTTTGCATTATATCAGATACAAGGTAAGAAGATTATATATAAATTTGATCGTTGATCTGACATTTGTTTCTACCCCGATCACAGCTATCTGTGTGGACCGTGTATGGCTGTTTACCGTTGGGTAGGAGATGGGGGGGGGGGGGGCGGCGTGTATTTGGAGTGTATTTCATGACTGTTGGGAACTAGGCTACACTGGCACACCTACTTTCAGTGAATGACGCTAAGCTAGGCTAACGGTGCGGCTGTTCCCTACACCTAATGCATGCACAGAGAAGAAAATGGTATGTATCTGCTTGTCTAACTCCAGGGTAGATGGCAAATAAGCTAATTTCCCAAAAATTTGGCATGTTCCTTTAACACATTGAGAGCCACGCCCCTATGCCCAGATAACCCCTTCCGTGCCAGCGCTTTAGTCAATGGGAGGTTGGGGATATTTGCGAACGCTTAAACTATATCTTAAATTATGGCTATGGGTCTAAAACACCCCTCGCTTATCAATGACTTGCTTGCAATCAACATGTACGAAACGGATAGTTTTTTCATTGGTACATTTCCGTTTTATACCATTTTGAATACGAGTATAGTTTCGCAGAGTTCTAGTAATTTCAGAGAAATTCCGCGATAATAGCCCTTTAGTGGAATACACAAAACACATTTTCATTTTTCGGCTGATTTATTAATCGTTTTCAAATAAACGCTAGATTATCGATAGTATATGTGTACTTATGCACGCTAGAGAAGCAGGCTGAAAAATCTATTATCTATTCCGTGCTTGGCGTTAACGTTACGCACACACACACAGCCACACACACACGTTGTGATCGCTGTGAAAAAAACATCTGATTAACCCTAAACTGGTAACATAGAGTCCTTACCTCACAACAGATGTTCTGCAAAAAGATGAATCCAATTCCTGATCGCCATTCCAAATATCGATCGCATTTATTGATCCAACGTTATACTCCGAAACAGATAATCCACGCTTCTTCCAGTCCCCTCAGTCAATGCAATAGTATCCACCTGCATGCCCCAGAAGTAAAACGTGGACCGGAGTTATTTTTTTGATGCACTTTTTCAGCCAATCCAATCCAATGATGTGCAATACCATCCGAGAGACGATAGGCGGCGGCATTTGCCCTTTTCGAGCTCAGCCATTCCCAATGATAACGTCAGGCTGGATGGATGAAAAAATAATGGATATTGCTAATAAAAGAAACTAGACAATTCCGCGCGGGGGAAATTGTGAAAGTGTAGGTGACGCCTGTGCACCGCCGGCCAACGGGAGAGGGTCTCTCGCGAGTCTCTATGACAAACAAAAAGTATTTAAAGTTTTTAAAAAAATTGGGACTTTTCCGAGTTTTTGAAATTTTTCAGACTTTTCAGTTTTTTAAATTTTTCATATTTTTTCGCGTTTTTAGAAATTGTCTGACTTTTCCGAGTTTTTGAAAAATGTCTGACTTTTCCGAGTTTTTGAAATTTATCAGACTTTTCCGAGTTTTTGAAATTTTTCGTATTTTTCCGAGTTTTTGAAATTTTTCGGACTTTTCCAAGTTTTTGAAATGTTTCGGACTTTTTCGAGTGTTTGACATTTTTCTGGAGTAAGGGGGTGTGGCCTAATGGGGCGTGGTCTAATGATCTGGGGAGTGGTCAACATCGACCAATGAAAGAGGATATCCCAAGGTAGTGGAAAGCTTTCGCACTCTTAACTTGCAATGCATTTCCAATGGGACCGAAATGTTCCTGTTTAAAGTCGATTCGTAGCCAAACGGTGCGGTGAAACTTTCCGAGTTTGAATAGCGCTGTTTCCATAGGCAAGTTGGTCGTTTTGATACCTTTCACGTGTATGGGGCGAAGAACGCTCTGGCACGAGTAGTGTTGGCAAAATCGGTGGAATAAAGAAAGAAATAATAAAGAATAGTATAGATTACTATAGTGTGGGTGGCAACCTGGCTTCGCCAGGTCACCCACACTAATAACTCGTCATGGGCACTCAACGCATGGCGACTAATCTCGTCGTTGCCACTCAATGTGTTAAGCATCGGACGGCCCGACAGCGTTCGACCGTTAATTTCTTTGTAGGGGCAAAAGCAGGAGGTGAAATACTTATTTTCCCCACTATACATAGCAGACCAATAGTTTCTGAACCACTGGTTGTAACATACGGAAGAGCTTACGGAAGAATTTACCAACTATATTTCCTTGTAAAAATTACACCTTTGTTTTTATCCAAAGCTTTAAGTTAGTCCTTGAAATCAGAAAACAAATAGAAATATAGGCGCCAGCAGGGAATAGCAGGGATCCAAGCAGTGAGTTTACGACCACACCTAATTATGACTACGAGAGAGGACGGGTGGTCAGGTCATTAACACTTTATCCGCCAATAACGGCTTACGACGGGTTTCAAGTTCATGCGAATTCTGCCAGATCACGGCGTACAATGTTATTCTGATCATATTTCATATTTTCGCCATGGTATTCATATTTCACTCACGGAGCCTTGTCTGATGCTGTAGGAACAACTTTGCAACGCTTCAATACTGCCACCTGGTGGATGATCGGCGAGTTGCCAAACCGGATATGCCGGTTGGATATCGGTGCGTCTCCTAAATCCGTCCGGCCACTCGTAAATCATCCCAGGACTCTAGCCACACACCATGGATATGGATCGCTGCCATAACTCAATAATCGACATGATTTATTATTATTATTATTATAGTTATTATTATTATACAAACCGGAAATGGATCGCCTCGATCCCCATCACATAACTGGGATCTGTTTGCTCCAGTGTCATCACCCAACGGTAAGAGGAGGCTGCCGTGAGTTTCAGCGTTTTTGTTTATTATTATCGCAAACTGCTCTGATCAATATATCACCCATACTACGTAAATCATTTAACGACAATCACGGAATTATAAACGACCCCCCCCCCCCCCCCTCTGTTCACCCGCGCATGATCAGTCATAACGTTTAGGACCATGTACAGTTAAAAAATATATATATAGCATGTATCGGCAACAAATGGCATTTGATAATGTATATATGCATTTATGCCTATATCTCACGTTCTAGGAATTACTGCAGAAAACGATAAAAACATATTTATATTCTAGACGGTATTTTTGTATGAATGTGTGAATGAAAAAGTATAACGTTCCTACGTCCTGAACGATAGATAATTGACGTTGAATGGGCCATAGTAATGTCAATTTAGCAATACAATTTAAAAAGTTATAGCCCTGCAAAGAAGGGGAGCTTCTCCATAGACAAATAGAGCTGGCAGAGGATGGTATAATGATGTACATAAGCCTGGCGAAGAAAGTGTTAATATCGACATTTATGACATACATGACATTTATGGCATAGGGACATACAGGTATTTAGTACTGATACATTTGTGACATAAACGGTATTCAAATATACAGTACTGTTACCCATAGATCCTGACGGTATATACATATGATGGGGAGGGGACTGTACATTAGGAGGGGGTGGGTGGGTGGGAGAGAAATATACATACGGTGGGGAGAGAATATGCGGTGGGGAGGAGACTGTACATTTGGAGGGGGTGGGGGGGTGGGAGAGAAATATACATACGGTGGGGTGGAGACTGTACATTTGGAGGGGGTGGGAGAGAAATATACATACGGCGGGGAGAGAATATATACATGCGGTGGGGAGGAGACTGTCTATTAGGAGGTGGTGGGGGTGGGTGGTTTGGGCATTTACGGTGGCCAGTTTCGAATTGCAGCCTCCCGTAGGTGCTCTTTAAGAGCGGTTTTGAATGTGGGTAGGGATTCACATTCCTTTACAGCTTTGGGTAGGGCGTTCCACATGGATGTGGCATAATTGCGAAACGTGTTTAGTCCCTTGTTTGAGCCGAATCTGGGTTTAACATGATTTGTTGAGCTTCCTCTGGTGTAGTGGTTGTGGTATTCACTGACCTTTGGGAAGTATTTTGACATGTACATGGGTACCTTAGTCGTATAGTCGTATAGTGTATTAGTTATAATACAAATGGTCTTAATAATCCTATTAACTCCATCAGCGCCGGACCCGATGATAGTCGGGTTAACCCGCCGACCGTTCAGCGCCAGACGTTAATTTATTTTATTCAATATTTCTATCCATTACAGGCACACAGACATCTGGTTAACATGGGGAATCATCCTGAGAATAGAAAAGTGCAATACCGGCCGCATCCACCCAGGTGGCAGTATCGAGCACCCTTTGAAACATATCTTGGCCTGTGTGTCGATCAAAAGTATTCGGTCAGATTTATATTGGTCGGGCAGGGGGGGGGGGGGGGGGGATTGAGAAGCGTGAATTGCTCCATTACATTATGTTGGCGACACGATCGACACCAATACTGGGACTCGTGATCAGATAATTGGAATATTCTTTTTGGGGTACCTCCTAGTGAAGGTAAGGGCTATTATGATATCAATCCTGCTGTGATCCAACCATGACTTCACTTCGATCACAATATATACTAACGTTACTAACTCCACAACGTGTGCCCTTGGTGACGATCAAAGCATAAAAAAAAAAAAAAAACCCACCCTTTCATGCATTCATGATGAAACATAATACCGATAATATACAGTAGTGATTTCAAAACAGCAACGTGTTTAGTGAATTGCACGTATTGCTGCATAGCGTTGTTTTCTGGGATTAGACAGGATTACTCTAAAACTATAGTCATATTCACCACGGTATAAAACGGGAATGTATGGATGAAAAAGATATTTCTTTAACACATATTGAACGATAGATAGTCAATGTCAAATCGGCCATAGTATTGTATCCATAGCTATAATATAGAATATAGTTATAGCCCTGCAAACACTGCCACGTATTCCTATGTTTTAGAGCGTCAGCCTTTTAACAACACATCACGCATATCGCTGTGGCGTCCATTGAGTTAAGAGGAAAAGTATTTTTGGGCAATTACCATATAATTTATTCAAGAAACAAACTTATTAATAAGTGAACACAATTGAAACTGAAGAGCAAATGGGTGGACCAGGTATGTTGAGCTTATTGTCAAAAGGGAAAGAAAAGAGGCTATTTTATTTAATAAATCTTTATTTTTTTGTATCCACTTTTTCTCCTTATTTTTCTCCCATCCCAATTTCGCCTCACCAATTATCTCTTCAATTCTCCCCTCCCCTGTCTCGAATGTTGCTAGACTATGCCTCCCACTGGTCGGCTGCAGTGAGGACCAAGCCTTGCATCACGTGTCCTCTCCGGTACACGAGGAGGCAGCGTCGCATCTTTTCACCTGAACAGCGCGATCTCTCAGTGGCGAGGAGTAACGCGTGGGAGGCTCACGCTGCCCCCGATACTTCCTGATTCTGCTGTACCAACCGACCTGTAGGAGTCGACGTCCACAACGTCCAATCCCCACCCACCAGCTTTCCCACCCCCTAACACTGCCAATTGTGTTAGTATGAACGACCAGCCAAGCTGGTAGCAACGCAGAGAGCTGGGCTCGAACCCAGCATCTCCTGCGTTAGTGGCAAGCGCCTTGCCCACTGCGCCACTTAGCCGCCCTTTATTTAATAAATCTGTATGCAAACCACCAGGGCAGATATGTCATGGTCAATTGGAGGAATAGATTTAGCTTTTCTAAATATATATGCACCAAACGAGGACTGTCCTAATTCCTTTAAATTCACTCTCGGCTGGCAATGTCAAAGGAATTGTTATTATGGCTCGAGATTTTAACTATGTACTAAATTCAACCTAGATAAACTCCCTCGAATAGTGGACCCATTTCTAAAATATCTAGATCACTGAATGCATTGATAAAATAATTTGGACTTGGGGCGTTTAAATCACCCCAAGCAGAAAGACTTTACTTTTAGGTCAGGAGTCCATGGTACTTATTCGCAGATAAATAATGACATGAATCCTGTAATATTGAATCAGTGACCATCTTGGATCACGGACCGTAACTCTGCACCTCAGAACTAATAAGACTTTTATATATTAGCGGCTCAATGTGTCCGTCTGGTTCTCTCATACAAGAGGAGAATTAGAGGGTTGAAGAGTTTTTTTTATTCTAACATTAATGGGAATGTTTCACCATCAAAGGCTGTAATAAGAAGTTGAATTATTTCAATATCAGCTGCATTAAAAGGACAGCAATTCGAGAAACAGAACCTTGAAAAGGAGATTCAATTACTAGAAAGAAAATTGATTGGAGATGAGGAAGACCTAAACATGTTGACAGAAATTCGATGGGCTCTTAGATGTACTGGTTGGACGTACTATGAGATGGGAAACGGGCAAGATAAAGAAAGTGAATTGTGATGTTAAACAAAGGGTACTGTAAGTATGTCTGTTTTTATTTATATAGCACCTTTTCCAACAATATTGCAAAGTGCTTCACATGATACAAATAATATAAAGTACATCAGATAACACAGAACCCTGCGGAACTCCACAGAGAAGAGGGGAGTAGAAGAGAGTCACTTCACACTATGTTAGAGACACTTATGATTTTGTTTCTAAACTGAAGGAATGCAGGTCCCTAACCATGCTTTTTTATTTTCTATAGATATCAATTCCCTATACACCAATATAGATACACAACTAGGACTTCAAGCAGTTGAACAGGCCTTTCTTACATCTCTGGACTCAAAACACCTGATGGAGCTTTACTCCAACTTTTAGAATTGAGCCTCCTTAGAAATGATTTTGAGTTTAACAGGAAGTTTTATTTGCAAATACATGGAACAGCCATGGGGAAGAAATTTGCCCCTGCATTCGCCAACCTTTACATGTGCATGTGGGAAGAGGAAGCCTTTTTGAAGAGTAAGATTAAACCACTGTTTTACCTAAGATACCTAGATGACTTGTTTGGTATATGGAGGGGGATCTAGAGAGGACTTTTTAGAATTCATTGACATCCTTAATTCCCATCACCCAGCCATCTCAGGCTACGTTTAGACGAGCGTTTTGGGATGGAAGTCTAAACAGAAACCGCAAAAGTCGTCTTGCGGTTTCACTTTTAATTTTGCGTTTAGACGAGCGTTTTGGGGTGGAATTCTCCGTGCAGACGAGGCTGTAACAACTCGAGACAACGGAGCCCCGCTGTCACACGATTGGCGCATATGTCACATGACGTGCTGTGAAGACCCGCCCTACTCTGCCTCTGATTCGCAGAGTGTGGGTGGGGAATGTGATTGGACCAAAGCAGAGTCACTCACAGACAGTGGGTCCAGTCATAATAGTTGTGATAGCCGCGGGACAGATTCTTGTGTATTTAAAAGTACTGCCAATGTAGCCTTCAGGTGATCGCCATGGATAGAATCAGACATGCTTTGTTTACGCTTCTAGGCTGCTGGCGCATGCCTGTGATGTAAGCAGTAGGCGCGACGAGAGCCTTGACGACCCTTTCGTCATCGTTTTATACGGTTTGACAGTTTAGACGAGAGCGCAAAGGTTTACCGTTTCTAGGAATTCCACCCTGGAAGGTGGTCTCACTTTTTTACGGTTTCACCCCGTAAAAACGCCGTTTCCGTATAAACGAAAGGCACATCTGAAAAAATATTTTTGCGGATTCACCTGCTAGCGTTTCCGTCTAAACGGGGCCTCAGTCACTCACAACTTACAGGCAGACTCACTGGAGTTCTTAGATACTCATGTTTTCTTTATACCCAGAGAGGGGGAGCATAAGGGGTTAGGAACCAGGGTTGGTGAAATCTCAGTTAATTAGATTTAACAGGATATGTACATGCCCGCAGGATGTGGAGAAAGCCACTCAAACTTTATTTAGAGCTTTGAGACCAAGAGGCCAGACGCCTCCTCAGAACCATCAAGGCAGAGGTCAAAGAGGTCTTCCAGACAGCAGGACGGTAGCAGAAGGACCCTGACACACGTACACTTATCCCGTTTGTATCCAAGTTCTCAGAGACCAGCTTAAACCTCAACTCCCAGTTGAAGCATCACTTTGAACGGGCGATGGGAGAGAATAGAGCCTTGGAGTTGTTTAGGGTAATCTCAGCTTATAAAAGGAATAAGTACCTCAAAGACATACTAGTTCACTCTAAACTGAAGGAGACCCCAAAAGCCCCCCAAGAGTCTTTTGTAATAATAATAATAATAATAATACATCTATCTTATATAGCGCTTTTCCAGGTGCTCAAAGACGCTTTACATGGGTAGGAGAGACAGAACTATGGCAAAACAAAAAACAGAACAAAAATAATACATGACAAAATAAAATAAAACCGACAGAATTAGAGGTCAAAAGCAAGATTGAAAAGGTGGGTTTTGAGGGCTGATTTAAAAGATGTCAGGGTGTTTGCATCACGGATATGGCTGGGGAGGGCATTCCAGAGGGAGGGGGCAGCAGCAGCAAAGGCCCTGTCGCCCCAGGTCCGGAGCCTGGTCGTGGGAGGTGTTAGGCGGTTGGCATCTGCAGACCTAAGGCGACGGGTGGGCGTGTGGCGGTGGAGGAGGTCGCACAGGTAGGGAGGGGCAAGGTTGTTGAGGGCTTTATGTGATTAGTATTTTAAAATGTATCCTGTATTTGATTGGAAGCCAGTGGAGGACAGGGGTGATGTGATCAGAGCGACGGGTGGAGGTGAGCATGCGGGCAGCAGATACATAATACCTCTACCTCTGAGAACGTGTTCCTGGATCATCTACAGCTGGAATAACACAATAGAAGCTCCAACGAGATGAATGTATAGCACTGTCCAGGAGAAGAGAGCACTTACGTCGCGGAGCCCGAAGGAGAATTTGGTTGATTGTAGACTGAGGGTCGGTGGACTTTTTAGAGGGTCTTGTTTTCATTGGTTTTCTTGTTTGATATTTGAAATATGATCTGCTTTGTAGTGTGGACTTATTTTGAACTTACATTTGAGAGTGTGGGGTGGAACATTTAATAGCATGCATGTATTTATATCTTTATGATGAACTTCAATATAAGCACTTTTTGTAGCACCTCTGATGACCTTTTCCACTGACCCCTGCACCAGGGGAAACATGAGGAACCCTCTTCTCTGACCGCCAGGAGCAGAGGGCTGAGGGCACGTAGTGTAGAAGGCCTTGGACCACCTGGAGAGAGCTGAGGGCACGTACTGTAGAAGGCCTTGGACCACCTGGAGAGAGCTGAGGGCACGTACTGTAGAAGGCCTTGGACCACCTGGAGAGGGCTGAGGGCACGTACTGTAGAAGGCCTTGGACCACCTGGAGAGGGCTGAGGGCACGTAGTGTAGAAGGCCTTGGACCACCTGGAGAGGGCTGAGGGCACGTAGTGTAGAAGGCCTTGGACCACCTGGAGAGGGCTGAGGGCACGTACTGTAGAAGGCCTTGGACCACCTGGAGAGGGCTGAGGGCACGTACTGTAGAAGGCCTTGGACCACCTGGAGAGGGCTGAGGGCACGTAGTGTAGAAGGCCTTGGACCACCTGGAGAGGGCTGAGGGCACGTAGTGTAGAAGGCCTTGGACCACCTGGAGAGAGCTGAGGGCACGTACTGTAGAAGGCCTTGGACCACCTGGAGAGAGCTGAGGGCACGTACTGTAGAAGGCCTTGGACCACCTGGAGAGAGATGAGGGCACGTACTGTAGAAGGCCTTGGACCACCTGGAGAGGGCTGAGGGCACGTACTGTAGAAGGCCTTGGACCACCTGGAGAGGGCTGAGGGCACGTACTGTAGAAGGCCTTGGACCACCTGGAGAGGGCTGAGGGCACGTACTGTAGAAGGCCTTGGACCACCTGGAGAGGGCTGAGGGCACGTACTGTAGAAGGCCTTGGACCACCTGGAGAGGGCTGAGGGCACGTAGTGTAGAAGGCCTTGGACCACCTGGAGAGGGCTGAGGGCACGTACTGTAGAAGGCCTTGGACCACCTGGAGAGGGCTGAGGGCACGTAGTGTAGAAGGCCTTGGACCACCTGGAGAGGGCTGAGGGCACGTACTGTAGAAGGCCTTGGACCACCTGGAGAGAGCTGAGGGCACGTACTGTAGAAGGCCTTGGACCACCTGGAGAGGGCTGAGGGCACGTAGTGTAGAAGGCCTTGGACCACCTGGAGAGGGCTGAGGGCACGTACTGTAGAAGGCCTTGGACCACCTGGAGAGGGCTGAGGGCACGTACTGTAGAAGGCCTTGGACCACCTGGAGAGGGCTGAGGGCACGTACTGTAGAAGGCCTTGGACCACCTGGAGAGGGCTGAGGGCACGTAGTGTAGAAGGCCTTGGACCACCTGGAGAGGGCTGAGGGCACGTAGTGTAGAAGGCCTTGGACCACCTGGAGAGGGCTGAGGGCACGTACTGTAGAAGGCCTTGGACCACCTGGAGAGGGCTGAGGGCACGTACTGTAGAAGGCCTTGGACCACCTGGAGAGGGACAACACATCTATTTGCCTCCTTTTGAGATATACTATTGATATAATTTCTCCTGAATTCTTATTTAGAGAGGGGTCTATTTTACACTAATATGATTTCATTTATATTATTTATCTGCATGAATATTTTGATCTTACAGCACTTATACCCCCCCCCCCCCTCTAAATGATTTATTTTTAGTTAAATATACGTTTTCAGGGGCCCTATCAATGGTCTCATCCGAAGGACGGTCAAGGACCCTTGTCACAGTCCAACTGCGTTTGGAGGCATGGGCCTTGAGATAGACTGTGTATGCTGATCTCTGACAAGAACAAGTTACAGGTTGAAAAAACCCTCAGCTTAGGTGCGGCTAGGTGGTGCAGTGGGCAAGGCTCTCACCACCAATGCAGGAGACGCTGGGTTCGAGCCCAGCTCTCCGCATTGCTATCAGTTTGGCTGGTCGTTCATACTAATACAATTGGCAGTATTAGGGGGTGGGAAGCTGATGGGTGGGGATCGGACGTTGTGGACAGCGACTCCTACAGGTCGGTTGGTGCGCCTGCACAGCAGAATCAGGAAGCGACAGGGGCGGCGTGCCCTCCAAAAACGCAGACCCCCGACGCTGAGAGATCGCGCTGTGCAGGTGAAAAGATGCGATGGCTGCTTCCTCGAGTACCGGAGGGGACACGTGATGTAAGGCTTTGTCCACATTGCAGCCGGCTTGTGGGAGGCATGGCCTAACAGCGTTCGAGACAGGGGAGGGTAGAATTGGACGATACGAAATTGGGATGGGAGAAAAATAGAAAATGGAAGAAAAAAGTAGATAAAAAAAAAAAAAAGGGGTACTACGACTATGCTTGCACCTCATGGTACCAAAGCACCTCATAGGCGCTAAAAACAAGATTTCACTACCACACTACAGAAGTCTAGTATGGTAGTGAAAGGTTAACCTTCTGTAGTGTGATTGTGAAAGGATTAACCTTCTGTAGTGTGGTAGTGAAAGGTTAACCTTCTGTATTGTTGCAGTGATAGGGTTAACCCTTCGGTTGTGTGGTAGTGAAAGGGTTAATACCTGCTGTACGCTATTATATATCTATTATGTATTTATTGTTTATACAGCTGCCCACCCACTACAGATAGAGAGAACTAAATGTTTGTTCATGCTTCTTTTTTTGTTCATGATTTTTCTACTTCTCGTCATTTATTTCACTGTGTTTTATCAATATGTTTTCTTACTTTTTAAGCACTTATTTTTATTTATAGTTATTTATAGATCCACAATTATAGCATATTCTCACGCACTTATTACGATTTTTTTTATGCATGGTGTGTTCATTTACATGTCTGTTTTACTCTGGTTTTATAGAGTCAGGTATATGTTTTACTATGGTTTTATAGGATGGGTGGGTTCTTTACTATGGTTTTATAGAGCCAGGTATATGTTTTACTATGGTTTTATAGGATGGGTGGGTTCTTTACTATGGTTTTATAGAGCCAGGGCCCTGGTATATGTTTTACTATGATTTTAATAGAGCCAGGTATATGTTTTACTATGGTTTTATAGAGTAAGGTATATGTTTTACTATGATTTTATAGAGTAAGGTATATGTTTTACTATGGTTTTATAGAGCCAGGTATATGTTTTACTATGGTTTTATAGGATGGGTGGGTTCTTTACTATGGTTTTATAGCGCCAGGGCCCTGGTATATGTTTTACTATGATTTTAATAGAGCCAGGTATATGTTTTACTATGGTTTTATAGAGCCAGGGCCCAGGTATATGTTTTACTATGGTTTTAATAGAGCCAGGTATATGTTTTACTATGGTTTTATAGAGCCAGGGCCCAGGTATATGTTTTACTATGGTTTTAATAGAGCCAGGTATATGTTTTACTATGGTTTTATAGAGCCAGGGCCCAGGTATATGTTTTACTATGGTTTTAATAGAGCCAGGTATATGTTTTACTATGGTTTTATAGAGCCAGGGCCCAGGTATATGTTTTACTATGGTTTTAATAGAGCCAGGTATATGTTTTACTATGGTTCTATAGAGCCAGGGCCCAGGTATATGTTTTACTATGATTTTAATAGAGCCAGGTATATGTTTTACTATGGTTTTATAGAGTAAGGTATATGTTTTACTATGATTTTATAGAGTAAGGTATATGTTTTACTATGGTTTTATAGAGCCAGGTATATGTTTTACTATGGTTTTATAGGATGGGTGGGTTCTTTACTATGGTTTTATAGCGCCAGGGCCCTGGTATATGTTTTACTATGATTTTAATAGAGCCAGGTATATGTTTTACTATGGTTTTATAGAGCCAGGGCCCAGGTATATGTTTTACTATGGTTTTAATAGAGCCAGGTATATGTTTTACTATGGTTTTATAGAGCCAGGGCCCAGGTATATGTTTTACTATGGTTTTAATAGAGCCAGGTATATGTTTTACTATGGTTTTATAGAGCCAGGGCCCAGGTATATGTTTTACTATGGTTTTAATAGAGCCAGGTATATGTTTTACTATGGTTTTATAGAGCCAGGGCCCAGGTATATGTTTTACTATGGTTTTAATAGAGCCAGGTATATGTTTTACTATGGTTCTATAGAGCCAGGGCCCAGGTATATGTTTTACTATGGTTTTAATAGAGCCAGGTATATGTTTTACTATGGTTTTATAGAGTAAGGTGCACTTTCACCTTGTTTCCCCCCCATTACTAACCCTTTTTATATTTACTATTGTATGTATGTATTGTATGTATGTCATGAATTATATCAGTCCAATACACGCCTACACACATTTTATAGATTATTTCTACCCCATACCCACCCTTCTGCAGGATCTAGGACATCCTCCACAGCACCCCCCAGTGGTCGAGAATATACCTTTCACCAAGAGGACACACTGTAGACCAGTGCAACACCTGACAAAAGAGTCACATTAAACCTAGTAATACAATACTAACCCCTAACCCTTAACCCCTATGCCCTATCTGCCATGAAGGTCAAGTTGGATGGCAAGATGGAGTGTGACAGTAGAAAGACAGTGGCTGGCTGATGCAGTGAAAAACACCCTCGCACGCACACACACATACACACGCACACACGCACATACACATGCACGCACACATACACTTCGCACTTGTTTTTGGTGCGACATTAACTGACAGACAATTAGGGTAAAATAAAATGGAAAATAAACTAAATTGAAATAGCACAATAGAATAGAATATAATGATCAAATAAAACAGGCTATGGCTGTACAATTGTGCACGATGTGTTCAGTATAAACACTCATTAGAATAGAAATGACTACAATGGAATATTTATACTTACTGCATATATACATATCTGTCAGAATATACCTGCATATAATCTTTCTATATACCTACTTATACACCTGCATATACCTCTATGATAGCATGTACAATAATGCTGTATATATTATGTATTCTTACCATACCGTATATATATATATTTGCAGTTTGTATAGTTTAGTTTAGAAATAGCCAGTATAGCATAAGCATATAGAGTAAAAACTGTATATTGTATAGTAGTGTAATAGGACCCAGACAGTGCCTTAAATCCGTAGCTAACATTGTATTGCATTATCAGGACGTTAACATGTCTATTTTATTACCTGTTTATTATGTCTATTTTATATTACTGCACAATCAAAGCGGGCATGGCCACCCGCATTTCACTGTATGCCCTGGTATGTATGTGACAAATAAACCTCTTGAACATATATATATATCTGTCTGTACATACCTGCATATAATCATTTTTACATATCTGTAGAGATACTATATCATTCTGTACATATCCCTTACCTACTCGTCTCTGTCTTACTAGTTACTATATCTGTACATATCCCTTACCTATACTCTTACTATAGTTACGCTGCTGGCCAGTATGACTTACTAGTGTATTATACCTGTATCTCTGTACATAATATTAATACTCTGTATACATCTGATTAGCACTTATATATTACTCAGTAGTACTCTTTTATATATTTGATCACCGGAACATTGTATATTGCTGCTGCACTTTACTGTTACATGTTGATGCCTGTTCGTTGTACTGTATGATGACAATACCTTTTCATCTAATCCAATTACAATGTAGGCTGGCAAGTTAATTTGTCTGTTTATGCCATGGACAATAAATGCACTGGTCTAGATTGGATGGATAGCTTTGTTTTTCCTTATATTTAAATGAATAAATAAATTAAACAAATTAATTCTTCGACCTCAGACACAAGTCACAGTGTATATCACCGTCATGCAGCTGTCTTCCTCGGCCACCAGGGGGCGACGTGGGAACTGTCCTGCTGGCGCAGACGGCTTCGCCTGAGAACTACAAATCCCACAATGCTGTGCAGTAGGTCGGGAAGCTGTTCCAAATCCTCTCTCTAATTGAATAATCCGTCTTCCGTCTGTGTTTGGTCAGACTGTGTTTGATTCATACATAACGGTTTGATTCATACATGACGGTTTGATTGATGCATGACGGTTTGATTTGATACATGACGGTTTGATTTGATACATGACGGTGTTGACATTGTTCTTGACTTGGAGCCGAGCAGCGACATGGATTTAAACACCATCATACGGCAGCTCGAACCCGGAAACCAGGACGCTGCTCTGAGCGCCCTGCAGGACTACAATACAGAGGTAGTATTATATTATATATTATACCCTTCTAACTAGCTTTACTACAATACAGAGGTAATATTATATATTATACCCTACTAACTGTAGCTTTACTACAATACAGAGGTTATATTATATATTATACCCTACTAACTAGCTTTACTACAATACAGAGGTAATATTATATTATATATTATACCCTTCTAACTGTAGCTTTACTACAATAGAGGTAATTTATTTTTTTATTATTGCAAAACAAAATTATTAAAAGTCAGTACTCAACACACAATGCATAATGAAACTAACAATTAAGGTGGTTAAAATGACATGCAAGTACAGAAACAGAAAACAAAAAAAATATATAATAATATTTTACCGTATACAGTGTATATCCAACGAAATTACCAATTATACCAATGTGTTATACAGGATATACCCCTAATACCTATTATCTAAAACCCTACACACATATGCTCCAGCTCGAACCCCCCCCTCCCGGACCCCTCCTTGGATAGTACCTCCATTATCCCTCACTCCTAACCAGACACTACCATTATAAGCTAGCTTTTATTCTCTCCACCACAATAGAGGTAATATTATATATTATATTAACTAGCTTTATACTACAATACAGAGGTAATATTATATATTATACCCTTCTAACTGTAGCTTTACTACAATACAGAGGTAATATTATATATTATATTAACTAGCTTTATACTACAATACAGAGGTTATATTATATATTATACCCTTCTAACTGTAGCTTTACTACAATACAGAGGTAATATTATATATTATACCCTTCTAACTGTAGCTTTATACTACAATACAGAGGTAATATATTATATATACCCTTCTAACTGTAGCTTTACTACAATACAGAGGTAATATTATACCCTTCTAACTGTAGCTTTACTACAATACAGAGGTAATATATTATATATTATACCCTTCTAACTGTAGCTTTACTACAATACAGAGGTGAATAATATGATATATTATATTAACTAGCTTTATACTACAATACAGAGGTAAATAATATTATTTATTATATATTATACCCTACTAACTAGCTTTATTACAATACAGAGGTAAATATACTTTATTATTATATTAACTAGCTTTATACTACAATACAGAGGTAAATTATATTATATATTATACCCTTCTAACTGTAGCTTTACTACAATACAGAGGTGAATAATATTATATATTATACCCTACTAACTAGCTGTATACTACAATACAGAAGTAAATATACTATATTATTATATTAACTAGCTTTATACTACAATACAGAGGTAAATTATATTATATATTATACCCTACTAGTACTAACTGTAGCTTTACTACAATACAGAGGTGAATAATATTATATATTATATTAACTAGCTTTATACTACAATACAGAGGTAAATAATATTATATATTATATTATACCCTACTAACTAGCTTTATACTACAATACAGAGGTGAATAATATTATATATTATACTCTACTAACTGTATCTTTATAGTACAATATAGAGGTAAATATACTCTACTAACTGTAGCTTTATAGTACAATATAGAGGTAAATATACTCTACTAACTGTAGCTTTATAGTACAATATAGAGGTACATATACTCTACTAACTGTAGCTTTATAGTACAATATAGAGGTAAATATACTCTACTAACTGTAGCTTTATACAATATAGAGGTAAATATACTCTACTAACTGTAGCTTTATAGTACAATATAGAGGTAAATATACTCTACTAGGGGAGCTCCAGTAGCTCACCGCGTACCTCGAACGCTATTTCGGCGTCGGGGACAACCGTGCGCGTCACGGATCTGGGGTACACGAGTTCGACTCCCGGACTCGCCGTATTTTCTCAGTGTCTTTCCCCCGATCTATACCCCATTCAACCTGTTTCTGTCGGTCATACTTGACCAGAAAAAGCGATAAACGCTAAAAGAACCAGCTGACTGGTCAAAGTTTAAAAAAAATATATATATACTCTACTAACTGTAGGTTTATAGTACAATATAGAGGTAAATATACTCTACTAACTGTAGCTTTATACAATATAGAGGTAAATATACTCTACTAACTGTAGCTTTATACTACAATATAGAGGTAAATATACTCTACTAACTGTAGCTTTATACAATATAGAGGTAAATATACTCTACTAACTGTAGCTTTATACTACAATATAGAGATAAATATACTCTACTAACTGTAGCTTTATACAATATAGAGGTAAATATACTCTACTAACTGTAGCTTTATACAATATAGAGATAAATATACTCTACTAACTGTAGCTTTATACAATATAGAGGTAAATATACTCTACTAACTGTAGCTTTATACAATATAGAGTTAAATATACTCTACTAACTGTAGCTTTATACTACAATATAGAGGTAAATATACTCTACTAACTGTAGCTTTATAGTACAATATAGAGGTAAATATACTCTACTAACTGTAGCTTTATACTACAATATAGAGGTAAATATACTCTACTAACTGTAGCTTTATAGTACAATATAGAGGTAAATATACTCTACTAACTGTAGCTTTATAGTACAATATAGAGGTAAATATACTCTACTAACTGTAGCTTTATATAATATAGAGGTAAATATACTCTACTAACTGTAGCTTTATACTACAATATAGAGGTAAATATACTCTATTAACTGTAGCTTTATAGTACAATATAGAGGTAAATATACTCTACTAACTGTAGCTTTATACAATATAGAGGTAAATATACTCTACTAACTGTAGCTTTATACAATATAGAGGTAAATATACTCTACTAACTGTAGCTTTATAGTACAATATAGAGGTAAATATACTCTACTAACTAGCTTTATAGTACAATATAGAGGTAAATATACTCTACTAACTGTAGCTTTATACAATATAGAGGTAAATATACTCTACTAACTGTAGCTTTATAGTACAATATAGAGGTTAATATACTCTACTAACTGTAGCTTTATAGTACAATATAGAGGTAAATATACTCTACTAACTGTAGCTTTATAGTACAATATAGAGGTAAATATACTCTACTAACTGTAGCTTTATACAATATAGAGGTAAATATACTCTACTAACTGTAGCTTTATACAATATAGAGGTAAATATACTCTACTAACTGTAGCTTTATAGTACAATATAGAGGTAAATAGGTAAAAAAAAAAAAAAAACGTTATTTAACCAGGAAGTCCCATTGAGATACAAGATCTCTTTTGCAAGGGAGACCTGGCCAAGATAACAGCAATAACATTTGCAATATATCAGACAGCAATAAAATGTGCGGTACATCACACAAGAACATAATAAAAGTGCACGTATACAATATATCACATTATGTAAACACAAAAACACAAAGCAGAATAATCTACATAATACTATAATAGTAAAAGTGTATGACAGTAAAATACAGTCATTTTGCAGTTGGGACCCGACTACAGAAAGCAGCGACATTCTTCTTGTAGGAAGTTATGTAATACAGATTTAAATTCGCCGAGAGAGACCAGGGTGTCTTAAGTTTCAAGTTCAAGTTTATTTAATAGTTGTCATACAGAAGTACAGAATACTTTTATACAAAATGCTTCTTACTGTTACGCTCCAGAGACTGTGCTAGACAAGATAAGTATGAAATAAAATAGTATAGCATGTAAAAATAGAAGTCACGTACGTAGACACATTGTTCAGTATATACATATGTACAATGCTCGATGCAGAATAGAAGTAACTGAGTTACCATACAATATACAATATACTATGCAATATACTAATATACAATACAAAGCAGAAATGGGATGAGGTACAATTTAGGTACAATTTACAGTAAGGTGTACTGAGGTATGGGTTGTAGTGCAAATCCTTTACCAATAAATATAAAGTGTGTTTAGGTGTTCTAAAGTGTGGAGAGTGGGTGCTGCAGTGTGTTTGTTTAAAGTGAGTGTGTGTGTGTGTGGATGTGTGTGCTGTGTGCATTTGATGGTTGTTGTATAGTGTTATTGTTCGTTGAGCAGCCTGATGGCCTGGGGATAGAAGCTTCTTCTGAGTCTTTCTGTGCTTGCCATGAGACTCCGGTATTGTTTGCCTGACCGCAGCAGTTCAAAGAGGCAGTTGTTTGGGTGGCTGGAGTCCTTGATGATTCTCTTAGCCTTACCCCTGCACCGCTTGTTGTAAATGTTCTGGAGAGTGGGAAGCCCCCCTCCAATTGTGCGTTCGGCTGAACGTGCCACTCTCTGTAGTCTGCTTCGGTCTTGTGCGGTGCTATTCCCAAACCAGGAGGTGATATTGCCAGTCAGGATGCTCTCTATTGTACATGAGTAGAAGTTCTTAAGGATCTTCTGACTGACTTGGAACTTCCTTAGGCGCCTGAGGAAGTAGAGGCGTTGTCGTGCCTTCTTCACAACACTGTCAATGTGTGTGGTCCATGTCAAGTCCTCGGATATGTGGGCTCCGAGGTACTTAAAACTGTTCACTCTCTCAACCGGTGCCCTGTCGATGCTGAGGGGGCTGTAGTCCCTGACCCCCGACCTCCTAAAGTCCACAATCATCTCCTTTGTTTTGCTGACGTTCAGGGAGAGGCTGTTCTCCTGACACCATCCCGCCAGGACCTTGACCTCTTCCAGGTAGGCCCTCTCGTCGTTTGCAGAGATCAGGCCCAACACTACTGTGTCATTCAGCAAATTTGATGATTGTGTTGTTGTTCCGCTGAGCCACACAGTCATGTGTGTACAGGGAGTAGAGGAGGGGACTCAGAACACAGCCCTGGGGGGCCCCTATGTTGAGGGTGATGGATGAGGAGGTGCAGTTGCCTGCTCTCACCACCTGGGGTCTGCCCGTCAGGAAGTCCAAGACCCACTGGCAGAGGTCATAGTTCAAGCCCAGGTCCCTGAGCTTGGCTATGAGTTTGGAGGGGACTATGGTATTGAATGCTGAGCTGTAGTCGATGAATAGCATTCTCACAGTGAGTAAGTGGATATGGTCCTGTAGCATATTCCATGCCCAAGGTGTGAAGCTTGAAAAAGCTGTTCTTCCTATTTCAGTGTTTATTCTCTGGGTTTTTTAAAGTAGCCATCTTGTGGACCTGGTAGCTGCTAAAGACATGGGGGTGATGTCGTTGTTACTGGTGTATTATCTTCATCCCCATCTGTCAATATATTTTGGCATTTTTTTTTTATCAACTTTTTCTCCCCATTTTTCTATTTTTCTCCCGTCCCCAATTTCGTATTGTCCAATTCTACCCTCCCCTGTCTCGAACGCTGTTGGCCATGCCTCCCACAAGCCGGCTGCAATGTGGACGAAGCCTTGCATCACGTGTCCCCTCCGGTACTCGAGGAGGCAGCCGTCGCATCTTTTCACCTGCACAGCGCGATCTCTCGGCGGCGGGGAGTAACGCGTGGGAGGGACACGCCGCCCTCGTCGCTTCCTGATTCTACTGCGCAGGCGCACCAACCGACCTGTAGGAGTCGCTGTCTTATTTTGGCATTTGAGAGAAATAACCATTTCAAGAAAAAGAAACGAAATAAAACTTCTTAAAAATGTTTTTTACTGTGATAGATGTGCCCTTTTCTAAAGGTCTCTGCACGGCCCTGCACCCCCTACATTATAAAACTGCATAACTGTTTACATGGAAATGAAAGGAAGCCAGAATATACAGTAGTTATTTAATTTTCAGAGAAAGAAGTCCCCAGTCCCACATTTTAAACTATTTCTATTCATTGGCCTTTCACTCTTTACTAAAGTGGCTTAGTGCAGAATCCCGAGCTCCCTGCTGATCATGGAGAGATGTGGCCTCTTTCCCTCTAATTAATAATGTTTCATTAAAACATGGCAGCCTCTTTCCCTCTAATTAATAATGTTTCATTAAAACATGGCAGAGAACGCTTTAATGCTATATCTCTATTTGGTAAAAAATCTAAATTAATTGGGACGGAGTATGGAAAAATAAACATGCACAATCCTAATCGTCAATTGATGCATTATATAAGTTAAACAAAAAAGGTTATTTACTGAAGTTAGCACCAACCCTGAATTATATAAATTAAATAAAGGGATATTTCACTTTAGTAGAACTTGTCAACAATCAGCAGTCTTACCTCTATTTAAAGTAATCTACTAGTAAGCTAGTGACGACCCTGGCGTCTGCTGTCAACACCACCCTTCCCCCCAGGTGTCGGGCTCCTCATTCACTTCCATTCATTTCAAGTCAAGTCAAGTCAAGAGTTTTATTTGTCACGGCATACAAGTATACAATGAAATGCGGGGGGTCTTGCCCGCAACGATGTACATAATACAATAGTAATACATAATAGAATCCAATAGAACGACATTGTGCAATAAAACAAGTAAACAAAGTAGGGCATATCGGTATATGTACATGAGTTATTCACAGAGCATGGTAGGACATGCTAGGTCCTGTGGTAGTGCAGTACACTGTTAGCTACGGATGAGGCACTGGGTCTTTATGTACGCTATACAATGCTATATTATACAATCTAAAGTTATACTATACTATTCTTAAAGTGACCTTTCCTTTTGTAAAGTGGGGGACCCTGATGTAAACAAGACGAAAGTATTTCTCTGGTCTGCATCCCCTTAACAATTGTGTGTATTGAGCTGTACTGTATTGTACCCATTCTGCAATCTGTTAATAAAGTTTTCAATCAATCAAACCATAAGTGTGAGCGTGTGCCGCATGCAGGGCCGCCTGGGAGAAATGCGAGGCCCTGTGCGAGATTTAAACGCAAGGCCCCCCCCCCCCCTATAGGTTACATTTTTTTTTTTTTTTATAAAATATATATATATATTTTTTTGCATAGTCAACGTATTCTTAAATAATAGCACAGTTCATGTAGTTTACAGCACTGAACATTAGAGGATAGAACACTTGCACATAAATGTTTTACCTGTACATTATACTGGTGACAGCCAGGTGTCCTTCACTCTTGTCGCTGTTCCGGTCAAATGGCACATTGTACAATTGTTTCATGCATATTTAATTTCCCCTGAGCACTCATATTGAAACGGATTCAATATTCCCAAAGATATTGTCATCCTCTATAACAGCGCTTTGTATTGCTCTCTCAACCGCAATTGACAGATTTTGACAACTAGTTCAACATTTTTGTAGGTAATGACTCAAGAGGACCATTAGTTTTATAGGGAATGGCTATTCAGCAGTCATAACTCATAAGTATAGTTCATTTTGACTGACATGACATAAGCAAATGATAATGTTATATAACAGCAGAGAATTATATGAAAGCAATTGATGCATGTCCAAAAGCATTTGCAATTTGTTCGGAGGAATGAGAAACTGCTACTATGATGTTGTGGAGGTTGAACTAACAGTTATGAGAACTTTAATCCTGATCAGAAAAATGCACCAAAGCAATTGAGAAAAACTGTACACACATGTTACATGTTTGATTATTATAATGAAGCCTTGACACTGGGTTTTCTTTTTCTTCAATCAAATCTTTTTTAATTTTCCTTTTTCTTTTTTTACATGAAACTCAAGACACAGCACAATAGTTACTAGGGATGCCCCGATCGATCGGCCACCGATCGTTATCGGCCGATAATCAGTATAAATATGCGATCGGTGATCGGTGATAATGTTTTATTTTCACCGATCGTCAAACCCGATCTCACTGTCGCTGAGTTCTATCTCAGACACCGGTGGTGCGGCGTCTGCTCTCCAGCCCCTCCCGCACGCATGTAAACACGGGTCTAGTCTAGTGAGACACGGGAGGACGGCGTGTCGGCGTCTCCCTGAGCTAATGTTAGCTTAGCTACCGTTACAAAATGACCCAGTCAACTATTCACTTTTAGTTTAATACATGATGAGGCATTGTCTAACCGAACGGTATCTAGCCGGCCAGCTACCGATAGCTCCTGACATCAACAAACGCTCCACAAAGTCTAGTAGGTAGGTATGATACCTGTTAGCTGTTAGCTCACGTTAGCGCAAGTTAGTTCACTGTTAAAAACGAAATGTCCCATTGAACTAAATAATTCACTGAGGCGTTGTATTAACGTTATATATCCGGCTAGCAGTAGCTACAGATAGCTCCTGATATCAATGTCTTATAACACTGATTCGATGCGTATTCGAGCTGAGGGCTTGCTGAGCACAGTTAAGTAACGTTATACCAATAGGGTCCAGGTGCAGCGCCGGAGAATCCTGGCCGTAGCTCGAGGCTACTCGAGTATAGGTCCAGCTGCAGCTCCGGAGAATCCTGGCTGTAGCTGGAGGCTACTAGAGTACACACAGACAGTGGAGCTTGTTGCGTGGTGGCGATGTCTCGCAGATAATACAAGTACAAGTCTAATTATATAATATATATATTTTATATAAAAAAAATTATATAAAATAAACTTAAATTTCTTTTAATCAAAAACGATCGGTATCGGCCGATATGGCTCATGACGATCGGTGATCGGTATCGGTGGCAAAAAACGTGATCGGGGCATCCCTAATAGTTACACAACAATAAACAAGACATCACAGGACAGATACAGCAATAATAATGACAAGACCCTTAATAATTGAAATGAAAAAGTTATAATATAAATTAAATATATAAAAGAAGGAACAGGAAAAAAAAGAGTTCCACACAGAGTTCCAGGCTCTGTTCACAGCAGTGCAGTATGAAATGTCTCACGTTTGCAGCCATGATACGAATGATTTCATTTTGAATTTCAGATCCCAAATAATGCTAATGGGTTTCTTTGTTTTTAATTCGTCTGACATGCTCTTGCATAGTTGGGTCAAATTTCATCATCAACTCGACTTGAGACATTCACAGCAGCATAAGAAGTTAATTAAACTTGACAGACATTATATCGACGATAATTATCAATATCGAATTATATGAAAATAATTTTATAATTTTATCGCGATAACGTTTTTGGTCATATCGCCCAGCCCTAGGCTCTGTACACAGCAGAGAGTTCTAGGCTCTGTACACAGCAGAGTGTTCTAGGCTCTGTACACAGCAGAGTTCTAGGCTCTGTACACAGCAGAGAGTTCTAGGCTCTGTACACAGCAGAGAGTTCTAGGCTCTGTACACAGCAGAGTGTTCTAGGCTCTGTACACAGCAGAGTTCTAGGCTCTGTACACAGCAGAGAGTTCTAGGCTCTGTACACAGCAGAGAGTTCCAGGCTCTGTACACAGCAGAGTTCTAGGCTCTGTACACAGCAGTGTTCCAGGCTCTGTACACAGCAGAGAGTTCTAGGCTCTGTACACAGCAGAGTTCTAGGCTCTGTACTAGGGCTGCAACGATTAGTCGACATAATCGACGACGTCGATTATAAAAAATCGTTGACGAGAAATTGTTGCGTCGATTAGTCATAAAAAAAAAAATTTTATTTAATTTTTTTTTTTTTTTTTTTTGTGCACTACCTATCTTTGTGAGAGTGGCTTCTCAGGGTTCCAGACAACATCATAACATGATGATCCCATAGCAAATTTTGGACATTGAAAACATTGTTCCCCTGCAGGAGATGATGATCAGACTAGACACACAATACATTACACACGCACTCCTCTCACTCACACACAGCGATCAGAGTAAGACACACACATACACACTCCTCTCACTCACACACAGCGATCAGAGTAAGACACACACATACACACTCCTCTCACTCACACACAGCGATCAGAGTAAGACACACACACATTCACACTCCTCTCTCTCACACACAACGATCAGAGTAAGACACACACACATTCACACTCCTCTCACTCACACACAGCGATCAGAGTAAGACACACACACATACACAAATTACACAGTACACACCTCTCACTCACACAGCGATCAGAGTAAGACACACACACAAATTACACAGTACACACACTCCTCTCACTCACACAGCGATCAGAGTAAGACACACACACATACACACACACTCCTCTCACACACGGCAAACAAAAGTTATTTAAAGTACACTTCCACTTTAATTTGTATTATTTAATTTATTTATCTTGTTATGAGTGATTGCTGTATTGTTCTTCAAATACATTTTCATTTAAAGTGGCTTAAAGATCCAAATTCAAATGTTTCATGAGTCATTATTTTAATTTGCTATGGGATCATCATGTTATGATGTTGTTGTTTGGTCCTGACAAGAGTCTCAAAGTCTGGGGTGATGGTAGACAAGCAACTCTGAGGTCATGCTCAATGTCCAATCTGTTCCTCTGCTCTGTCTTCAGCTGGACCAGAGCTGAGAAGCCACTTTCACAAAGATAGGTAATTAAAAAAAAAAAAATCAATTTTTTTTTTTTTTTTTACATTGGTTTTCGATTAGTCGACTAATCGAAAAAATTATCGGCAGATTAGTCGACTACCAAATTAGTCATTAGTTGCAGCCCTACTCTGTACACAGCAGAGTGTTCTAGGCTCTGTACACAGCAGAGAGTTCTAGGCTCTGTACACAGCAGAGAGTTCTAGGCTCTGTACACAGCAGAGAGTTCCAGGCTCTGTACACAGCAGAGAGTTCTAGGCTCTGTACACAGCAGAGAGTTCCAGGCTCTGTACACAGCAGAGTGTTCTAGGCTCTGTACACAGCAGAGAGTTCTAGGCTCTGTACACAGCAGAGTGTTCTAGGCTCTGTACACAGCAGAGTTCTAGGCTCTGTACACAGCAGAGAGTTCTAGGCTCTGTACACAGCAGAGAGTTCTAGGCTCTGTACACAGCAGAGTGTTCTAGGCTCTGTACACAGCAGAGTTCTAGGCTCTGTACACAGCAGAGAGTTCTAGGCTCTGTACACAGCAGAGAGTTCTAGGCTCTGTACACAGCAGAGAGTTCTAGGCTCTGTACACAGCAGAGAGTTCTAGGCTCTGTACACAGCAGAGAGTTCCAGGCTCTGTACACAGCAGAGAGTTCCAGGCTCTGTACACAGCAGAGAGTTCTAGGCTCTGTACACAGCAGAGAGTTCCAGGCTCTGTACACTGCAGAGAGTTCTAGACTCTGTACACAGCAGAGTGTTCCAGGCTCTGTACACAGCAGAGTTCTAGGCTCTGTACACAGCAGAGAGTTCCAGGCTCTGTACACAGCAGAGAGTTCCAGGCTCTGTACACAGCAGAGAGTTCTAGGCTCTGTACACAGCAGAGAGTTCCAGGCTCTGTACACAGCAGAGAGTTCTAGGCTCTGTA
This sequence comes from Notolepis coatsorum, assembly GCF_963971535.1. Lineage (NCBI taxonomy): Eukaryota > Metazoa > Chordata > Actinopteri > Aulopiformes > Paralepididae > Notolepis > Notolepis coatsorum. The sequence goes on from NC_140170.1 coordinate 31,738,765, forward strand.
CACAGCAGAGAGTTCTAGGCTCTGTACACAGCAGAGAGTTCTAGACTCTGTACACAGCAGAGAGTTCTAGGCTCTGTACACAGCAGAGTTCTAGGCTCTGTACACAGCAGAGAGTTCCAGGCTCTGTACACGGCAGAGAGTTCTAGGCTCTGTACACGGCAGAGAGTTCTAGGCTCTGTACACAGCAGAGTGTTCTAGGCTCTGTACACAGCAGAGTTCTAGGCTCTGTACACAGCAGAGTTCTAGGCTCTGTACACAGCAGAGAGTTCTAGACTCTGTACACAGCAGAGAGTTCTAGGCTCTGTACACAGCAGAGAGTTCCAGGCTCTGTAGACAGCAGAGTTCTAGACTCTGTACACAGCAGAGAGTTCCAGGCTCTGTAGACAGCAGAGTTCTAGGCTCTGTACACAGCAGAGTTCCAGGCTCTGTACTCAGCAGCGAGTTCCAGGCTCTGTACACAGCAGAGTTCCAGGCTCTGTACACAGCAGAGTTCTAGGCTCTGTACACAGCAGAGTTCTAGGCTCTGTACACAGCAGAGTGTTCCAGGCTCTGTACACAGCAGAGTTCTAGGCTCTGTACACAGCAGAGTTCTAGGCTCTGTACACAGCAGAGAGTTCCAGGCTCTGTACACAGCAGAGTTCTAGGCTCTGTACACAGCAGAGTTCTAGGCTCTGTACACAGCAGAGTTCTAGGCTCTGTACACAGCAGAGAGTTCCAGGCTCTGTACTCAGCAGAGAGTTCCAGGCTCTGTACACAGCAGAGAGTTCCAGGCTCTGTACACAGCAGAGTTCTAGGCTCTGTACACAGCAGAGTGTTCCAGGCTCTGTACACAGCAGAGAGTTCCAGGCTCTGTACACAGCAGAGAGTTCCAGGCTCTGTACACAGCAGAGAGTTCCAGGCTCTGTACACAGCAGAGTTCTAGGCTCTGTACACAGCAGAGTTCTAGGCTCTGTACACGAGGCCCTGCAGCAGCAGGGGATGCTTCCGTGTTTTTTGTAATAAATTTGTCAAATGACCCTCTCTGAGAATTAGTGAACATTAGTTTTTTTTGCCTTGTTTCGCTGTAAATACCCAGAGACAAATTTCCGTCCTTTATCTTGTTCTCTCGTCGTCGACATTGTGTTAAAAATGTTTATCACTTGTCTTGAGTCATCCACACCTGACAACTGCTGTGAGTGACCACCAGTACATGCTTAATGTCAGCTTTTTATATGTGCAGATAGATAGATCACGCTGCAGGAAGCAGGATGAAGAAAACATACGTTTCCTGCCCTCTTCCAAACTTCATAATTATTTTAACATAAATGGTCAGCTCAAGTGCACCTTACAACTTACTTCACCATATAATATAATAATAATAATCATTACCATAACTATGATAACAATAATAAATAATAATGATTATATGACCATGATGATTGATGAATAATAATAATAATAATAATAATAATAATAATAATAATAATAATAATAATAATAATAAAATAATAATAATAATAATAATAATAATAATAATAATAATAATAATAATAATAATAATAATAATAATAATAATAATAATAATAACGGTAGTAATAATAATAATAATAATAACAATAATAACAATATTGCTATAGGATAGCTACCAGCCTACCAATAAACAAACAAAAAAAACCTGCCATGGAAAAGAGAAAAAAAACTAAAAATAAATAAAATCAGATACAGAGAAATAGGTGTTACGGGGGACCCTGATGTAAACAAGACGAAAGTCTTTCTCTGGTCTGCATCCCCTTAACAATTGTATGTTTTGAGCTGTACTCTGCAATCTGTTAATAAACTTTTCAATCAATCAAAACGGCCCGGGCCGTCCACGCCCGTCCCCAGTACTGGTATTTTCAGAGGAGGTGAAAACAAACGCAGCGCCACACCGTTGCACCCCTCCCCCACTGGCCACACACTGTCTGCAAGTTCTAATCAAATTGATACATTTTTCCAACCACCTGCTGTGCATGGAGCAGGGGGGAGGGGTGCACCGTGCTGCAGCGTGCAATACACACTCTGAGCTGACTGAGCATTCTTTGAGAGAGGTAGTATTTGATTGATTGATTGATTGATTGAAAAATGTTTTAAGGTGAGACCGCAGTATACAGCATAATACACATTTCAATAGTTTTGACACTTCACATATGTCATTTTTGTCTTGATATATAAAATAAACAGTGATGTTTATAAACATGATGGATCATGATGATGTAAGTCACACCTGCTGTAAGCAAAACTAGATTTTCGTTCTGTGATCGAAAGTGATTGTTAAATAACTTTATATTTATTTTAATTTCCGCGACCCTAGCCATAGGGCCTCACAAAAAAACGAAAAAAAAAGATTTTAGACACCTGCTGCTGTAAGCAAAACTATATTTTCGTTCTGTGATGGAAAGTGATTGTTAAATAACGTTATATTTATTTACATTTTTATATAAAAAAAATAAAAAGGGGCCTCGCGCGAGACCCCATAGGGCCTCGCAAAATCTTTTTTTTATTTTTTTTCTCTTCTCGCGAGGCCCCCCTTCCCGCGAGGCCCTGTGCGACCACACTGCTCGCACACCCCCTGAGGCGGCCCTGGCCGCATGAGTGTGTGTTTGCTCATGTTAAAGTGGCTGCTAGTGTGTGAGCGTGTACAGTGTGTGTGTTGTGTGTGTGTGCTCATGTGTGCTTGTGTGTGGAGAGTTCAGTGTTCAAGACTCTGATGGCCTGGGGGAAGAAGCTGAGCCGAAGTCTCTCTGTCCTAGTTGCTGATGTTCGCAGGCGTCTGCCTGACCACAGCAGCATGAACAGGCTGTTGTTGGGGTGGTGAGGGTCTTTCATTATTCTGCAGGCTCTGGATTTGCACCTCTTGTTGTATAGGACCTGCAGGGGTGGTAGTGCAATACCCGTAGTACGCTCGGCTGAGCGCACCACTCTCTGTAGGGCCTTCTTGTCCTGTGCCGTGCTGTTTCCATACCAGGCAGTGATGTTTCCAGTCAAGATGCTCTCTACAGCTCCGGAGTAGAAGGAGTAGAGTATCCTCCCAGATACTCTGAACTTCCTTAGCTGTCTCAGGTGGTAGAGGCGATGCTTCGCCTTTTTTACGACTGTGTCTATGTGTGTTGACCATGTCAGATCCTCTGAGATGTGGACTCCCAGGTACTTAAAGCTGCTCACCCTGTCCACGGTAGCCCTGTTTATCCTCAGTGGTGTGTGTCTCCTTTTTTTTGAGTGAATGTTCAAAGTTTTGGGTTGAAGATTTTAGCCATTAGGGGATAAACCCCTCGGTCGGTCAACGTTGCTAGAGATTATTTTAATTGAACTTTCTACAGTGATAATTAATAATGTTAGTCAAGGTAGGTTGAGGCCAAGCAAGAAGCATATGATTTGGTGAAAAACCAGCCATGTTAAATAAAAACCAGCCATGTTAAATAAAAACCAGCCATGGTAAATAAAAACAGCCATGGTAACTAAAAAGGGCAATTCCATGCAAATGTCAACCTCACCATGAACATTTTTAAATAACATGATCATAACCAAACCAATTTCAAATGTATCATCAAGGTCTATATTTTTCAGAAGTGTATTTTGAAACTATTTAAGACCTTGTTTGTGATTTTTGTGATGTCACAGTATGATGTCATAATAGAACATTCTAGAACATTTGTGATGTCACAGTATCATGTCATAATAGTACATTCTAGAACATTTGTGATGTCACAGTATGATGTCATAATCAAACATTCTAGAACATTTGTGTTCTATATATATTCAACAATTCGCTCAGCATTTCCTGGCATTTTTTCAAGACTACAACATTTATCCAGACTGGTTTGACCCTCAAAATGGTCCACCGAAGTCAAACACATGTGGGTAAAGCCCTATTTTTCATAGTGTTTTTTGTCTATTTCAGACGTGTAACATCCATAACGGCACTTTTTTGTGATTCATTCCTTGAGAGGAAATGCCAGGTTTTCCTGAATGTGCTTTTTGGGTACCTCAAACCCTTCCCTACAAAGTGATAGTAAACATGTTATTCTTTGAAAAATATATTCACAGAGTTTTCATCATGTGTTCAGTGAGTCCGAAAAGCTTGTCAATTTCCGTAACATCCATAACGCTGTGTATTTTGTCACCTATCTCAAAATCCAAAAGGTCAAAACATTTCTTACTGCAGGCTCATCTTGATCTCAATAAGTGTAACTAAAATGTGTAAATTATACTTCCAATTCAAATCGATGCCTTGTCAATGTTAAGTTAAGTTTCCAATGTTCTCTCTGAATGTAACATCCATAACGCTGGAATTGCCCAAAAGCAGCCATGGTAACTAAAAAGCAGCCATGGTAACTAAAAACAGCCATGGTAACTAAAAAGCAGCCATGGTAACTAAAAGCAGCCATGGTAAATAAAAGCAGCCATGGTAAATAAAAGCAGCCATGGTAAATAAAAACAGCCATGGTAAATAAAAGCAGCCATGGTAAATAAAAACAGCCATGGTAAATAAAAACAGCCATGGTAAAGACCCGGGTCCGCTGTCTGCCTAGCAGTGGTTAGGGGATGTAAAGCACAGCATGTGGGTGTGGATTAACCCTTGGACTGGTCAGACAGTAGGATTAACCCTTTTGTACACAAATAGAACAGCCAGTTACTCTAAATAGCAGTGTTTCCTCTGGGACTCTTTTCAGCAGTGAGGTTGGGGGTTAAGGCCCTCCCATAGTCGAGCGGAACGTACGCCGAGCGGACTCCCAAGTGCGAAGCTCCAATGTTCTAACCGCGCGGACGTCCGCTCACTTGGTGTCACACAAAACGCTGCTCGGCATTGACATCGACCTGCATTTAATGTGACACCGATCTGCATTTCACTCTGACCACTCACTCCGTGCCAAGTGAGAGTAGGGCAGGAGGATCATGATTAAATGGGTAGGATTGGTCCGGTAAAACGTTGGCAGGCAGGTAGATGACGCTAAATTTAGTTTCACTATCGCTAATCGTCACCCATTCCAATTCATATACATTTGGACCATGTTTATCTGAAGAAACTTGAGATGTTTGAATGGCTTTTCTAAATGAAGTGTGTAAAACTGCCCGTTTTATTTCAAAATATTGGAAACGGAGATAACTCTTTATTTTGACATTGGATGATGACGACATGACAGAAGTCTAAACAGCGTGGGGAAATCAATAGGTTAGGATTAAATCAATAGGTTAGGGTTAAATCAATAGGTTAGGGTTAAATCAATAGGTTACCAAAATCAAAAGCATGTATTTAACAAACTCAAAACATTTCTAAACACTGTTTTAAATAAACAAAAACGAAAAATCTACTTATGTCGACAAAAATGTCCAATAGGCCTAACTAAATAACAGATTACACACATAAAATGCTGAAAACAATCAACTGTATTAACACTTTGAGTGCCGCACGTATCGCTTATCTTTACCGCTAGATTGCCAGCTTGATAGTCGTTTCCGCGGTCGTTTCACTATGTTTGCGAAGCTGTGTGTGTGTTCTGTATTATAGCTGTGGAGACATGGTGTGGCTCATTTTGACAGACATTACTTGCAAATAGTTAGTTTCACGCTGTAGTTTGTAGTTTATTACACGCTAAACATCGCGCATTTCCAAGATAATCTTATAATAATAGTCTTTTTCCGTAGATCGCGAGATAAAACGCGTTATATATCCAATAAGCCCAAACCGTTCTGGTTGATCCCCTGAAACCCAAATACTCTCAAATCAAAAGTATATAACATGTATATATGTACCTTCACAAAATCATCAAGGGGGGGGGGGGGGGGGGGGGTCGTTTTAACTCAAAACTGTGATCGTGTTTGCTGAGCATGTTTTTCGTCCGGTGAAACACATAACTGTGATCGTTAGAAAAACACACTTCAGATTCGGTCAAATAGACATAGAATATACCTTACCTTAGCCAGAAGGTATTCCAAGAAGAATAATTCCAAGTGATCGCATCGCCATCGCGATTACCAGTGTATATGTCTACACGTTTCGATGGTAAAATACGCTTAGGCAACGGAATTTCGGGGCGATCAATGTGAATCTATGTTCAAGCAGGAGGAGGGGTCCCTACCAAGGGAAAAAAAAAGGAGGCCGCGTATCAACACCAAGCCATTCCAGTTCAGACACAGACGATACTGCCACCTGGTGATAGTCGATCGGCATTGCAGTTCTAGTGTATGTGGATGTGCTAACGTGACGCAGATCGCTCCGGGCAAGTCTGTAGAAAGGGGATCAAAGTAAAAAGATCAAACGATCCAAAAACAGAATATCTCGTTTTTGGCACTCAGCGCTTGTCGAGCAAACACTTAATTTTCCGTTTTTGGCACAGAATGTATTAAAGAGGCAACAAGAGTATTTTTAATGAGGCTATTACTATTATTATTTTGCAACAAGATAGCTGTAAAGTGTCACAGCCAACTAAGTGACACTGGTTAGTATGACATCCTGTTCTTATATATGATTATGAGGAATGTCTGTAGATTCTTCCTCCCACTTGTGAAAAAAACTGTGAGAACTGTGGAATCTGGAACCGTAACTTGTGTACACTACAATATCTTGCGTGATCTTGGAGAGTGGAGTCAATGGAATCAATACAAAAGGTTTAAACATATGTTTATTATATAGGATTGGAGCTATGTATATGACCTGTATATTCTTTATACACTTTAAAACTAAACTCTGGTTGGAAGACAGTGATTGTGTTAATCTAACCTCTTCAGCTTAAGAATGAATTGCCTGTTCTGTTTGTGCAGGGGATAACAGAAAGAGGGGGGGAGGCCTCTGCCTCTGAGAGCATGCCATAAGAGCACAGAGGGCCTAGCCTGCCTGCATCTGTTACTACCTGTTACTTACTGGTCCGCCTGCTTTTTGCTGATAACATGGCAAGCGAGGGGGCCCCAGGGAGATAAAGGCGGAGGTTGTGAAGTTTTAGAGTAGAGGAGACACACGTTATGTGTGCCACAAATCAACAAGCGCCACCTGTGTTATAAACTTATACAGAGTCTTGAAACGATAGAGAGAATCTTAAAACTATATAACAATTAAATGTTAAATGTTTACAGTCAGAAATGTTGGAGTAAGAGGTGTATACATTTCTGCTGCATTAATTATATGTTTCATAATGTCATGCTTAAAATTAACTGTCAGTAGAGAATAATACTATATATTGTGTAAACTGTTTTCTGGAGGAGGGCATCTCTGAAGATTCTCTGCTATAAACTCTAAGGAGTCTTGATAAGAATTCTCATGGATGGCCTCGCCCGGTACTGCCTGGTACCGCATGGTTAACAGGCTAACCCTTTGTTTGTTCTGAAAAATGGAGGGACTTTCTCATACTTAAAAAAAACTAGGTAACTAAAGGTAACGCAAGTAAAAGAAGGAGGGGAGTCCATCCTTACTACGTATTGTACTTTGGTTTGCTAGTGAAATGACATCCCTGTGACATCACTGTTTTTAGACCAATCGGAATATGATACAGGATCAATATAAAAAGGACTGTTGCTCCTTCGAGAGCCAGATTTTTTGAGAGATTTTGTGGAGATGACTGAATTCTGATATATTGTGAGCAGAAACCTGTGTACTTATAAACATGAAACTGTGCCTTTAATGTAATCTTATACTTTAAAAAAATAAAACAACCTTCTTTTGGAACACACCTTTTTGCTTCCATTCTTCTAAAACTGAAAGACGACGGGTAAGCATTGAAATGTTTTTTGCATTGTAACTTTACCCATTGCTTCCTGATTTATGATGTAAAAACTTTAGAAGTGACCCTTTAACCAGCCGGCAACCACGCGGTCCCGTAATGTTCCTGATTTATGATGTAAAAACTTTAGAAGTGTGGCTTTATCCAGACAGAGACCTAAGGAGAGAAATATATATATGTATATAGATTAAAGGTGGGTTCTGTATAAATGTGATTATCAAGTAAAGCCATACAGTGATAATACGTGTAACCGGATAAGGGAAATGGACCTCATCTGAATAGGAAAAGGCCTTCCCAGTGCAAATAAAATAAAAATACTCCGCAACTCCAATCACTCGACCTAAGGCCGATGACTGGGGAGGACGGAGAGGTGCATGTGTAGGCTCAAGTCGGTCGGGTTTAACCCCTGCAGTTTGTGGACGCATTGAGTCCTGGATATCACGGACATCGCAGGACGCTGCTTGATGTTGAGATGCGGACCAATGAGTTATTGGGTTATCAATCTGACCGAGGCTTGCACGAGCACTTATCATGGCGTCCCTGGCGTTGGGCATTTATACTAACTGAATAGGTGCTAACGGCCGAAAAGAAAAAAGCACGCTTCACTAGAAGGCTCTGGGGGGAGTTACAAGTGCAACATAATTTTGTGCTTTGCCCACAGGAATGCAGGCTAGCTAGCCACAAGCTAGCTAAATGCTAACTGGATGGCTACCTAGCCCAAGGCTACGCTGCCAAAACGGCGCGTTCACTGGAATGCAGGCTGACTAGCCACAAGCTGACTGAATGCTAGCTGGGTGGCTACCTAGCCTGGAGCTACGTGAGCTAGCTAAAACGGCGCTCACTGGAATGCAGGCTGGCTAGCCACAAGCTAGCTGAATGCTAACTGGATGGCTACCTAGCCTGGAGCTACGTGAGCTAGCTAAAACGGCGCTCACTGGAATGCAGGCTGACTAGCCACAAGCTAACTGAATGCTAACTGGATGGCTACCTAGCCTGGAGCTACGTGAGCTAGCTAAAACGGCGCTCACTGGAATGCAGGCTGACTAGCCACAAGCTAACTGAATGCTAACTGGATGGCTACCTAGCCTGGGGCTACGTGAGCTAGCTAAAACGGCGCTCACTGGAATGCAGGCTGACTAGCCACAAGCTAACTGAATGCTGACTGGATGGCTACCTAGCCTGGAGCTACGTGAGCTAGCTAAAACGGCGCTCACTGGAATGCAGGCTGACTAGCCACAAGCTAGCTGAATGCTAACTGGATGGCTACCTAGCCTGGGGCTACGTGAGCTAGCTAAAACGGCGCTCACTGGAATGCAGGCTAACTAGCCAAGAGCTAACTAGCTCACAACAGGCTAACAAGCCAGTACTAACAGGAAGTGAACTGGACCTAGCCAGACGGAAGCTAATTAGCTCACCATCGGCTAACGAGCCAGTGCTAACACAAATTAACTGGCCCTAGCCAGACAGGAGCTCCCAACAGGCTAACAAGCCAGGAGTGAATTGATGGCTAACTAGCCAAGAGCTAACTAGCCAACCACAGGCTAACAAAGCCAGGAGCTAACAGCAGGCTAAATAGCCGGAGCTAGCAACCAACGCTAGCTCAAGAGAAGCTAGCACAAGAAAAGCTAGCACAGCAGACGCTAGCTCAGAAGAAGATGGCGCAGAAGGAGTTAGCTCAAGAGAAGCTAGCACAACAGATGCTAGCACATCAGACGCTAGCTCAAGAGGAGCTAGCACAACAGATGCTAGCACATCTGATGCTAGCTCAAAAGAAGCTAGCACAACAGATGCTAGCACGGAAGACGCTAGCACAGCAGATGCTAGTGCAAGAGACGCTAGCTCAGGAGGAGCTGGCGCAGCTGATGCTAGCTCAAGAGAAGCTAGCACAAGAAATGCTAGCACGGAAGACGCTAGCACAACAGATGCTAGAGACGCTAGCTCAGGAGGAGCTGGCGTACAGAAACCGGACAGTCTGTCCCTCGGGAACACCAAGGGAAGCAGTGAGTCACTCAGACCAGAGGGCTCAAATTACGTGGCCCCGGTCAGGACAAGGAAGGATATATGAGGAAACAGGCCGAACACTGCCTGCTCCCACTTCCATGTATATGGATAAGAGGGCTCCGCCCTCAATGAGAGCCCCCTCTGGACACGAAATGGGAGAATATACACTCAGGGGACACCTCCCGACACTGATCAACCACACCAGGGCGAGATCACTCCCTGCAGTGCATAAGCCCAGGACCACGTGTTCACGAGGAAGTGAGGCAAGCGAGAGCAACCTATATATCTCTCCGTGGTGAACACTCAGGGGTGAGAGTGACATCTACAAGGTCTCACAGACAATCACCAAACATAACAGTCACTAACTACCCAGTCTGGACCGATAACTCTGATACACCATGGTCAATCCTCACCTTCACTGGACCGTCATTGACGAACTATGGTAGATGGGAAACAAGCATGGTAACGGCAGGAGGCTCTTACTACCGGAACCTGAGGAAACAGGTAATGGAAAAAAGGACCAAAAAGCCCCTGAAACCAGGCAAGGCAGTAATCACAGTGTGATTATGAGATGTTTCACACGGAGAAAATTGTCCATGTGACACTAAGCCAAGACCAATACAAGGAGATAAAGTCCTCACACATAAACTGGGACAGACTGGTGTCCCGTATAAAGGAACTACTTCAGAAAAGGGAAATCTATGCTGGCCATGGTACTAAGGACATGCCCTACCGACTAGCCATAAACCTTATGTGGGGCAGGTCTCGAGGATATGGCCAAAGAGGCATATGGTTGGGGAAAGCCGTAATCAGCGCGATCTCAAGCCTAAGGAGTGCAGGGCACACGGAGATCCGTCTCATGGTGGAACCTAGGGACCATGAGGCAATAACCCTGGCCGTGGATAGAGCCGGGGAGGGTGAGGAAGACGAGGACGATGAGCCTGCATTGGTACCTCTCACTCCCCCTCCGAACCCTAAGGGGTCGGGACCCGTACCCAGGAAAGAAAGGTCCAACTCCCAGAACTCCTCCCGAGCAGCGGAGAGAGGGAGATCATCCACACCTAGGAGACCGACAGTACAGTTCGAACCTGAAAAGGCGGAACCTGAAAAGGCGGAACCTGCGCGATCTCAGGCCAGGAGTATCCATAGACTTCTAGGCCGTCCCCCGGAGTCAGGGGACGACCCAGCAAGTAGCGAACAGGAGTATACTGATCTAGATCAGGACTCAGGAATGGAGGGAGACCGGGATAGGTCAAGCTCCAGAGCATCCTCCAGGTCTTCATCTCGATCAAGATCTAGGGAGAGAGTTCGGTACCCGAGGGGCGAACCTCCTAGACCTTGAAACAAGAGAGCGAAACCGGTCAAACTGAGACCTATAGGCAAGGGGCCTACTCTGAAAGGCACCACCTTTCAGTCACCCTTGGGCTTGACCTGGAGCTCAGGATTGGAGGACGTCTCCGAAGAGAGTGAAGGAGACTTGGAAGGAAAGGAAACAGGGGATATTATGCCAGCATATCCCGTGAGATGGGGAACGGCTCAGGCCTTAGCCCGGTCACCCGTGGCAGAAAAAGTGTTGTCTCACCCTGGAGTAACAGAACCATACGAGCATGCACACTTACATGCAGGCTATGACATACTACGTGAACAGGTGTACAAGCTAGACAGGGCCATGGCTGAAATAGCCAGGAGAGAAAGAAACTGGTTGAACGAGGCCCCGTCCATAAGCCCAATCCGAGCCCTGAGACACAGCACAGAGGAACACCGACCGGAAGTGAGCCCTCACTCCATACTAGCCCAATCTCCCGGAGACATTTACCGACCGAGAGGAAAGAGTTCACATACAGGCAGGAGTCTGCATGACAGCACCCAATATGGAGAAGGCAACAAAGCACAAGAATTGTTAAGCAAAACCCAAGTGCTCAAAAAACTAGCCCCAGAAATGCTTCGAGGGGAGACCCAGGCTGCTTACATCCATAAGTGTGCTCAGATTTTCCATGGGTCACCTCTCTATGATGACCCGGAGGCCGCTCGCATTTTGAGACACCTCAAAGGACTGGAGATCCCCGAAGGGGCTTCAATGGCCCAAATTATGGAAATGGAAGTAAGAATCCCCGGTCAAGATCCAGGGGAAAATATGGTGGAGAAACTAATCCCACAGGTGCGAGACGGGAGCTTGTCTCTCACTGTTGCAGCAGAATCAGTCATACGTGGAACACCTAGGCAAAGATCAGGCTTACTGCTTGAAAAGCTATTCATAGGTGTACCAGGGGGTAACCGTCTTGCAGCCAAATGCGCAGCATGGTCCCGAGACCAGTTACGGACGGAATGCATGCTGTATGACCAAGTCAAAATGCTTTCTCAACACAAATAATGTAAAGATGTCCGTCTTTTCTCTAAACCAGAGTAAAGAGGACGAAAGAATTTGTAATCTATTTCATGCAAAGGGGATTTCCTGACAGCTACCATCTGGTAGGTTAGCACCTGTACCAACCATATCAGCTGCGTGAGATGTACACTCACCAGCGCCTATGGATAAAAATTGAGACTCTGCAAACTCTCATCAAGCTTAGCACCTTGACGCGGGGGGACAGAGCGAGCATCAGGATCTCTATATCCGACGGGCCTATCAGATTTGTGGGGACTCGGAAGCTTCAGCATACAGGACGCTGTAGTGCTTGGGCGGCCGAGTCACTGGTTTATAGGTCTGTCAAAACGGATTGGAGGTTCTGGGGCTTAGAACATCCGTGAGTTGGGCTTTATACTAATTGAATAGGTATCAAAAGCCGAAAGAATATGAACTGAAATAACTGCGGTCAGGTGCCTCTGGAGTAAACATTTTTACAAATTTGAGTTAAAACCTTACTCAAGATTGGTCTTATCAGCAAGCAATCCTCTCCAACCAAGACTCCTCCTAAGTGCTCGAGATCTGGAACAAGAGAGGGTTCATAAGAAACCACTTGAAGTGGCGTTTACTCGCGACTAACAGGGCTAGAGAGCCCTAAAGTCACTTGAACTTGAAGTAACTAAATGCTTACTTAAAGTCAGAACTTAAGTAGAAAAAACTCTACTTTGTGAATAGCAGGCTGAAATAGCCATTGCGAACAGGAGCAAATAGCAGGCTAACTAGCCATTGCTAACAGGATGGGGCTACTCACATGATCAGGCAGGTATATGATAACCTTGGACATGCCGGAAGTAAGAGGATGTTGGTATACCTGAGAACTAACAACATTCTCATACCTAAAGCCAAACAAAGAGCGATAACAGTCTGAAAGGCCTGTGAACAATGTGCGCTGGTAAAGGTGCGCTGGTAAAGGGACAACCTGAACCAGTGCCACATTCTTAGACGGGGGGGCTGTCCCCCGGAGTCAGTGGACGACGCAGCGAATGGCAAAAAGGAATATACTGACCCAGGTCAGAACTCGGAAATGGAGGAAGACCGGGATAGGTCAAGCTCCAGAGCATCCTCAAGGTCCTCACCTAGACCTCCCAGACCTCCTAGACCTCCCAGACCTCCCAGACCTCCTAGACCTCCTAGACCGGACAGAGAGACATCGGCCTGGACCCAGGTTACAGGGCGACGAGAGCCCTGAATGGACCTGAAAGAGAGAAAAGAAAGGAGTCCTCTGTGGACTGTATCTGTGGTGTCCTGCGAGGCCTACGGACAGGGTCACACGACCAGGCCAACCACACTTCAATAGAGGACTGCTGCTACAATTCTCGGGGACCCGTGGGGTCGCCCGAGAAGTGACAATTCAACCTACCTCAAACTATGGGAGAGATCCAAGAGGTCAGAGGGGGTGACCCCAAGATGACCAAGATGACCCCAAGATGACCCCAAGATGACCACGATGACCAAGATGACCAAGATGACCCCAAGATGACCAAGATGACCCCAAGATGACCCCAAGATGACCAATACGACAACAACCTGGGTGCATCGGCTGGGGACAACAGATGCAAGTCTTCCCGCCGGCTACCAGGGTACCGAGGTACCAAGATGGCAGAGGGGGTGTGGAGAGTCACGGCCACGTGACCCCGCAATCGCCATCTCGTCCCTCCAGTACATACGCTATTAAGACAATGGAAAATGACCGACCAGGATGACAGAGGAGGTGTAAAGTGTCACAGCCAACTAAGTGACACTGGTTAGTATGACATCCTGTTCTTATATATGATTATGAGGAATGTCTGTAGATTCTTCCTCCCACTTGTGAAAAAAACTGTGAGAACTGTGGACTCTGGAACCGTAACTTGTGTACACTACAATATCTTGCGTGATCTTGGAGAGTGGAGTCAATGGAATCAATACAAAAGGTTTAAACATATGTTTATTATATAGGATTGGAGCTATGTATATGACCTGTATATTCTTTATACACTTTAAAACTAAACTCTGGTTGGAAGACAGTGATTGTGTTAATCTAACCTCTTCAGCTTAAGAATGAATTGCCTGTTCTGTTTGTGCAGGGGATAACAGAAAGAGGGGGGAGGCCTCTGCCTCTGAGAGCATGCCATAAGAGCACAGAGGGCCTAGCCTGCCTGCATCTGTTACTACCTGTTACTTACTGGTCCGCCTGCTTTTTGCTGATAACATGGCAAGCGAGGGGGCCCCAGGGAGATAAAGGTGGAGGTTGTGAAGTTTTAGAGTAGAGGAGACACACGTTATGTGTGCCACAAATCAACAAGCGCCACCTGTGTTATAAACTTATACAGAGTCTTGAAACGATAGAGAGAATCTTAAAACTATAACAATTAAATGTTAAATGTTTACAGTCAGAAATGTTGGAGTAAGAGGTGTATACATTTCTGCTGCATTAATTATATGTTTCATAATGTCATGCTTAAAATTAACTGTCAGTAGAGAATAATACTATATATTGTGTAAACTGTTTTCTGGAGGAGGGCATCTCTGAAGATTCTCTGCTATAAACTCTAAGGAGTCTTGATAAGAATTCTCATGGATGGCCTCGCCCGGTACTGCCCGGTACTGCCTGGTACAGCATGGTTAACAGGCTAACCCTTTGTTTGTTCTGAAAAATGGAGGGACTTTCTCATACTTAAAAAAACTAGGTAACTAAAGGTAACGCAAGTAAAAGAAGGAGGGGAGTCGATCCTTACTACGTATTGTACTTTGGTTTGCTAGTGAAATGACATCCCTGTGACATCACTGTTTTTAGACCAATCGGAATATGATACAGGATCAATATAAAAAGGACTGTTGCTCCTTCGAGAGCCAGATTTTTTGAGAGATTTTGTGGAGATGACTGAATTCTGATATATTGTGAGCAGAAACCTGTGTACTTATAAACATGAAACTGTGCCTTTAATGTAATCTTATACTTTAAAAAAATAAAACAACCTTCTTTTGGAACACACCTTTTTGCTTCCATTCTTCTAAAACTGAAAGACGACGGGTAAGCATTGAAATGTTTTTTGCATTGTAACTTTACCCATTGCTTCCTGATTTATGATGTAAAAACTTTAGAAGTGACCCTTTAACCAGCCGGCAACCACGCGGTCCCGTAATGTTCCTGATTTATGATGTAAAAACTTTAGAAGTGTGGCTTTATCCAGACGGAGACCTAAGGAGAGAAATATATATATGTATATAGATTAAAGGTGGGTTCTGTATAAATGTGATTATCAAGTAAAGCCATACAGTGATAATACGTGTAACCGGATAAGGGAAATGGACCTCATCTGAATAGGAAAAGGCCTTCCCAGTGCAAATAAAATAAAAATACTCCGCAACTCCAATCACTCGACCTAAGGCCGATGACTGGGGAGGACGGAGAGGTGCATGTGTAGGCTCAGGTCGGTCGGGTTTAACCCCTGCAGTTTGTGGACGCATTGAGTCCTGGATATCACAGACATCGCAGGACGCTGCTTGATGTTGAGATGCGGACCAATGAGTTATTGGGTTATCAATCTGACCGAGGCTTGCACGAGCACTTATCAATAGCCTACATAGAACATAAATAGCTTGTCTCAGACTGACTCACATGGTCCCAATTTATTTGTTATTGTTGAGGAACATCAGCACATGGACCTGGTCGGGTGTCAGCCGGGAGCGCAGCCGGGTCACAACCGGTCCAGAAACACTCGCTCGGATGGTACCGGTGTCACGGTAAACATTACAGAGGTACAGCTTTGCCAGTCTGGGGAATCTCCCCGCATTGACTTTCCACCAGTCAGCCGGATCTTTATCCAGGGACGGGACATGGCTCCTCTTAACTGTTATGCGAGGTGGTCTGCCATATGCCGACCGGCAAACTTCTAGTTGCGACACCGCAGTGGTGACTTGCCAGGCCTCAGTGATGTAGTGGCGAGTGACTGTAACATAGATTTCGGTCGTCAGGGCAGTCCAGCTGTCTGTCGTCAATGCAACCTTGCGACCTAGCTCTCCACAATAATAATAATAATACATTTTATTTGTAACACACTTTATATTTGTAACAAATCTCAAAGTGCTACATGAAAGGAGATAATGTTAATAAAATTAAAATGAATTAAACAACCAATGAAGTGAAAGAAACATTCAGATCAAAGTCAGCTCTAGACAGTTAAAAAAGAAAAGATCACGTTTTTAAAAACACACAAGGACCATTATGGACCTACTGATGCCTTGTGTGTTTTTAAAAACGTGATGGGACTGAGCCACACCATGTCTCCACAGCTATAATACAGAACACACGCGCAGCTTAGCAAACATAGTGAAACGACTACGGAAAACGACTATCAAGCTGGCAATCTAAAGATAAGCGATACGCGCGGCACTCAAAGTGTTAATACAGTTGAGTTTTCAGCATTTTATGTGTGTAATCTGTTATTTAGTTAGGCGGCCTATTGGACATTTTTGTCGAGATAAGTAGATTTTTTGTTTTTGTTTATTTAAAACCGTGTTTAGACGTTTTTTGAGTTTGTTAAATACATGCTTTTGATTTTGCTAACCTATTGATTTAACCCTAACCTATTGATTTAACCCTAGCCTATTGATTTAACCCTAACCTATTGATTTTCCCACGCTGTTTAGACTTCTGTCATGCCGTCGTCATCCAATGTCAAAATAAAGAGTCTAGGTTATCTCCGTTTCCAATATTTCGAAATAAAACTGGCAATTTTACACATTTCATTTAGAAAAGCCATTCAAAGTTCTCAAGTTTCTTCAGATGATGAAAAAAGACATGGTCCAAATGTATATGAATTGGAATGGATGACGATTAGCGATAGTAAAACTAAATTTAGCGTCATCTACCTGCCAACGTTTTACCGGACCAATCCTATCCATTTAATCATGATCCTCCTGCCCTACTCTCACTTGGCACGGAGCGAGTGGTCAGAGTGAAATGCAGATCGGTGTCACATTAAATGCAGGTCGATGTCAATGCCGAGCAGCGTTTTTGTGTGACACCAAGTGAGCGGACGTCCGTGCGGTTAGAAAATTGGAGCTTCGCAATTTGAGTCCGCGCGGACCTCAGTGGAGTCCGGTCTGCGTACGTTCCGCTCTTTCTTTAGGCAAATGCCTTGTTAAAAATAAATGTGTTTAGGCCCCTTTTGAAAGCCTCAACGGACTGTGGTGCTCTCAGATGGTCGGGGAGGGCATTCCACAGCCGAGGAGCAATCAGCGCGTCTGACGACCGAATCTGTCTGATGGCGCACTGGAGTAGATAGAGAAATGATAGGAAATATCGAAATGCGTTCATTAGAGAAAACTAATTTCAATACTCGATGCCTTATTCTGCCAGCCAGCCTTTATGCGACGGAGAAATACACTTTAAATTTAGACAGAGAGAAGATAATCTCCCGATTCAGATACAATTGAACACAAACGGTTCCAAAGATATTTAATGTTTGTCTGCATATTTTCACACCGCCAACAAAGTACTGGGTCTGTCGTCTCTTATTCGGAATGGATTTTGGTGCCAGCTGTCATCTCTGCCCGTCTCAGTCTCTGACTTATTCACAGAATGCTCACTACTCATCACTATTATTATCTTATTCACAGAACGCTCACTACTCATCACTATTATTATCTTATTCACAGAACGCTCACTACTCATCACTATTATTATCTTATTCACAGAACGCTCACTACTCATCACTATTATTATCTTATTCACAGAACGCTCACTACTCATCACTATTATCTTATTCACAGAACGCTCACTACTCATCACTATTATTATCTTATTCACTTTAGTTCTCTCTATTATTCATATTATTAAGTGCTGTCAATAGATGAATTTTTTTTTACTAATTAAATCTCACAATTTTCTGTAATTAATCTAGATTAATCTAGATTAAAAATAGCATTTTTCTACTTAAGACCGAAGCTTGTAACAAATATTTACTTGAGTAAAATCATGGAATTAATGTAAAATCAACACAAAGATTTAGATTCAAAGACTATTTTAATAGCTTTCTTTGAATACAGTTTCTCTCGCAAAAAAAAGAACAAGCAAATATACTGCTGAAAGTTCAGAACATTAAAGGTTTTTCCCTCAATAGATTAATCTAGATTAATTTATTTTAATGCTTTAAATAATTGAAATTAATCTCTCTCCTTCAGAAAAACCACTGCTTCACATTCAACAGAGAAGATGATGCTGATAAAGAGGTATCTATCTATCTATCTATCTATCTATCTATCTATCTATCTATATCTATGTGTCTATCTATATCTATCTATCTATGTGTATCTATGTATCTATTTGTAAATTTACTGTTCAGAAAGCTAAGAAAGGGATTAAAAGGAGGTGTATTTCTATTATTGGGGTTAACTTGTGGAACAATGCGGATATACAGTTAAGAATGAGTCATTCGATTTTGGTTTTTAAGAAAAAGGTTTGTATAAAAGCAATTTTTGAAAAATACAAGGGTGAATAACACTGTTTTGTTTGCTTTTTTTCTTTTTTCTTTTAGAATACTGTTTTGGAATCTACATTTTTGTATTTTTTTATTTAATTTTTTTTAATGCTAAATTTTGAAAAACTACAAGGGTGAAAAACACTGTTTTGCTTTTTTCTTTTTCTTTTCTTTATAATATTGTTTTGGAGTAAGAATATAGGACAGGCACACTATGCTTCAGTCTGTACCTTTTTCAGTCACTGTAAATAATCAAATATTGATAAATGATGATGTATATTGTACTTTTTTTTGATGACTGAAAAAAATTAACTACTACTACTATCTATCTATTTATAAATGTATTTGCTAAAACCCTCTCTCTCTCTCTCTCTCTCTGCTGTATAGGAGGGGGAGTTACAAGAGGTACTGTGGTTCTATGCTTCTAATTTGTCAGCCAATCAGAGCCCTGTATGCACATTCATATTCCAGGTAATATCCTGGTTAAGGTAGGGCTGACCCCTATTAGACGATTAGTCGACTAATCGGTCGAAAGGAGCCCTAGTCGACTGCCAACCTCTTAGTCGAATACAAAAAATATATATATTAAAAAAAAAAATTAAACATTTTTTATCATTCTTTCCAAAAGAAAAGAGGCCTAGAAGCGTGGCTAATGCTAATGGCACGCATACCAGAGGCTAACTGCCTACGAAAACAGGCACAGAGGCACTGAAAGAGGATTTCACTCGTCTAATGAACACACTAGACTAGACAAATATCAAGATGTATCCATCAGTGGACCAATTTCATGCTTTTGCAGAGGACAAGAAGCCTTCAATCGACTCCTTCAGACATTAAGCACCCCCCACAGCCCAAATGGAATGATAAAAAAATAAATAATAATAATTATATTATACTTTTTTGTTGTTGTCGACTAATAGTCGACTAACGGCAAATTTTGGCCAATCATAGTCGACCATCCAAATCCTTAGTCGGGGACAGCCCTAGGTTAAGGTATTATTCAGGATACAGTGTTTATATACAAAGAGACGTCACCGTCACGAGGACCAGCGATCTGCTAACTGTTATCCAGAGGGACCGGCCGTCTTTATGGTACACAGCCGTCTAGACTAAAATACCTCTATATGGTACACAGCCGTCTAGACTAAAATACCTCTATATGCTACACAGCCGTCTAGACTAAAATACCTCTATATGGTACACAGCCGTCTAGACTAAAATACCTCTATATGCTACACAGCCGTCTAGACTAAAATACCTATATATGGTACACAGCCGTCTAGACTAAAATACCTCTATATGCTACACAGCCGTCTAGACTAAAATACCTCTATATGCTACACAGCCGTCTAGACTAAAATACCTCTATATGCTACACAGCCGTCTAGACTAAAATACCTCTATATGCTACACAGCCCTCTAGACTAAAATACCTCTATATGCTACACAGCCGTCTAGACTAAAATACCTCTATATGCTACACAGCCGTCTAGACTAAAATACCTCTATATGCTACACAGCCGTCTAGACTAAAATACCTCTATATGGTACACAGCCGTCTAGACTAAAATACCTCTATATGCTACACAGCCGTCTAGACTAAAATACCTCTATATGCTACACAGCCGTCTAGACTAAAATACCTCTATATGCTACACAGCCGTCTAGACTAAAATACCTCTATATGGTACACAGCCGTCTAGACTAAAATACCTCTATATGCTACACAGCCGTCTAGACTAAAATACCTCTATATGCTACACAGCCGTCTAGACTAAAATACCTCTATATGGTACACAGCCGTCTAGACTAAAATACCTCTATATGCTACACAGCCGTCTAGACTAAAATACCTCTATATGCTACACAGCCGTCTAGACTAAAATACCTCTATATGGTACACAGCCGTCTAGACTAAAATTGGGCTAGATTTGGTATAAAATGTAAGTTTAGTAGACGTCTAGATCAGTGGTTCCCAAAGTGGGGGTAGGGTCGCGAGCAGCCGCGGGGGCGTCGCAAGATGATTTCCAGAATCATA
Organism: Notolepis coatsorum; assembly: GCF_963971535.1. NCBI lineage: Eukaryota > Metazoa > Chordata > Actinopteri > Aulopiformes > Paralepididae > Notolepis > Notolepis coatsorum. The sequence continues at coordinate 31,759,402 of NC_140170.1, forward strand.
AAATATATATATATATATATATATATATTTTTTTTTTATTCAGTCAGGCCACTGAACTTAGAAGCAGGCCAGGCCAGTGTTTCTAGTTGCAGCGGTGTGATAGTTAGAAAACCTATGCGTGGAACAACCAGGAGATCACTGCAACAGAGGGCAACGCAGTCTAAAATGATGTCTCTCTCTCTCTCTCTCTCTCTCTCTCTCTCTCTCTCTCTCTCTCTCTCTCTCTTGCTCACACACACAAAGAAAAAACAAAAAATCCATCAAAACCAGTGTTGTTGCTAATCATTGACACATGCATTGCTAGACTGTAATAATCTATTTCACTTTTTGTGTTTTTTTTTTTACAACATTAAATGAATGAATGACGTTTTTTATTTTACGGTCTTATTTACAGACAAATCAAAAACACCTGTGTGGACTTGCAAAAGAAAACACAAATGTACATAATAAGGCAAGCTCACACACTAAATCCAAAATAAACGACCGAAAAAAAGGAATAGGCTGAAGCACATGCTTATTTTTGCCTATATATGTTTTAATCTCCCCTGAGAAGTACACAACTTCAACCCGTCACTAAGGCTATTCCATAATTTAACTCCCAAAATTGAAACACATCTAGCTTTTACATTAGTTCTTACCTTTTTACATGTTTTAAGAATACATAACCCTCTTAAATTATACTTTCCTTCTCTTGGTTGAAAGAGACATTGAATACAAATTGGTAGGCTTTTACTCTACTTTTATTACTACTTTTATTTCCAAGGTTTTTATGTACATCATATCTACAAATTTTAATGTGCACGACTTTATGAATAATGGATTTGTCGATTCAAGGTAACTAGCTTTGTTTATTATTCGAATAGCTCTTTTCTGTAGTTTAATAATAGGATCTATATTTGTTTTATAAACATTCCCCCAGACCTCAACACAATATGACATGTATGGCACAACAAGTGAAAAATACAATATATGCAAACATTTCTGATTTAACAGCTCCCTTGTTTTGTACAGAATGCCAACAGATTTGACTAATTTGCCTTTGATATATTGTATATGTGCCTTCCAACAGAGTTTGTGATCTATAATCACACCTAAGAATTTTGTTTCATATACTCTTTCAATTTCGGTTCCATTTAAATTCAGTTTAATTTCACAGTCGGTAGGAACACCACCAAATACCATACATTTTGTTTTGTTTTCATTAACACTTTGAATGCCCATCACGAGATATTTTGGGTTATCAGCCCGCGGGTTGAATGCCCATCACGAGAATATTCGTTTTTTCTCGTTTTATTTTTTTATTAGCGATCTGAATTCATATTTCATCAACCGAGTCTACCGTTGGTAAATCAGCCACCCCAGGCGCTCAGATGTGAAAAAAGCTCCCCCTATCGTCTCCCAGATGGTAATTCACCCTTTTGGATTGGACTCAATGAAAATGCATGAGAAAAAAAAACCCGGAATCCACATTTTACTTCTCACGCATGTAACCGGAGCCGATCAGCTTCATTCTGGACCCTCAGCACAGCGTGTAACATGTTTTACAGTATACGTGTGGGATCAATAAAAGGATAGATTTTTGGAATGGCGATCAGGAATTGGAATAATCCATTTGGATACCATCTGATCTCAGGCAAGGAATCTATTTTACCAGTCTTAGGATAATCAGACCCATTTTCATAATGTGATATGGCTGTTTGACTGTAAGAGCGATCAGGAACTGAGAGAATCGATTTTCAGCGTGCGGCACCAGCGTGCACACGTACACATATACTATCGATAATCTAGCGTTTATTTGAAAACGATTCATAAATAGGCCAAAAAATTACAACGTTCTAGAATATTACATTACATTATCATGGAATCTTTATTTTTTTTCGTGAAAACGATGGCTTTTCAAAATGCTATAAAACGGAAATGAACCAATAAAAAAACAATCCACTTCGACAATGTTGACTGGAAATGGGTCATTGATAATGCGACGGGCAGATTAGACACATAGCCATAATTTAAAACATAGATTAGGCGATATTAATGCTAACATTGCAGTGGATGGTGGGCATTCAAGCACTAAATGTGCGCCCCCTGCTGGGCACTGAAAGTGTTAAGAGACAACTTATTCCTATCAAACCATTTCTTTAATTTGATCAATTCCCTTTCTACTGTTTTCAATAATTATTTTATGTCCTCCCCTGATCAAAGTAAATTAGTATCATCAGCAAACGTAACAATTTTCAAAATATTCGATACTGTAAAAATATAATTTAAATATTATTATTATTATTATTATATTATTATTATTATTATTATTATTATAAGTATAAATAACTTGGGTCCCAATACGGAACCCTGTGGAACACCACAAGTTACTCTTCTTCTTCTTTTTTTTATCTACTTTTTCTCCCCATTTTTCTCCCATCCCAATTTCGTATTATCCAATTCTTCCCTCCCCTGTCTCGAACGTTGCTAGACCATGCTTCCCACTGGTCGGCTGCAGTGAGGACCAAGCCTTGCATCATGTGTCCCCTCCGGTACACGAGGAGGCAGCCGTCGCATCTTTTCACCTGAACAGCGCAATCTCTCAGCGGCGAGGAGTAACGCGTGGGAGGCTCACGCTGCCCCCGATACTTTCCTGATTCTGCTGTACAGGCGCACCAACCGACCTGTAGTAGTCGCTGTCCACAACGTCCGATCCCCACCCACCGGCTTTCCCACCCCCTAACACTGCCAATTGTATTTGTATGAACGACCAGCCAAGCCGGTAGCAACGCAGAGAGCTGGGCTCGAACCCAGCATCTCCTGCGTTAAGATGTGATTCTGTATTATTAATGTTTACATATTGAAACCTATTATTTAAATAACTTCTTAACCAATGATGAGTGACACCTCTTATTCCATACCGTTCCATTTTTTGTAAAAGCAGGGAATGATCAATTGTGTAAAATGCTTTACGTAAGTCAATAAATAGGCCTACACCTATTGAGGGTTGTTTTTCATTGATTGCTGTTGATATATTTTCCACAAAATCTATCACTGCTAAGGATGTTGATCTATTGCTCCATATTAAAACCATATTGATGGTCACTCAATAATCCATATTTTTCAATAAAGCCATCAAGTCTATTTACAAATAATTTTTTCAAGTATCTTTTAAAATGTAGGTAGCAATGATATGTAAGGGATAATGTATAGCTACGAGGTCATTGTCGCAAAATAATTGACCGACACAGAGTTTAAAATACCGAGCCGCTTCGGCGAGGTGTTTTAAACGTCAGTGAAGGTCAATTATTTTGCGACAATGACCGAGTATAGCTATACATTATCCCGCTTATTACATGGCTAACTTACTAACAATATACCTAATTCATTTTACATCGACTCGCAACACTGGTTCTGGCTGCGTTCTGGCTCCGCTCGTCGCTCCGCCCCCTGTCATCGCCGGCAGCAGAACACCGGCAGTGTCTAATTGCACTGAAACAGTGTGTGTCAGTGGGCTTGATTGCGAACAGCTGCGCACTGCGGTCATTATTGTCCCACAGCGGTCATTATTGAAAAATAATGACCGCTGTCGGGGGGCTATTGACCAATCACAAGCAAGCATTTCGGCGAATGTGAAAACGCCATGTAATAAAGGGCTATAATTTGATATAGTATGTATGTTACCACTTTTAAAGATTGGAACCACCTTGGCCATTTTCATTTAATCAGGAAAAATACCAGTTAAAAATAGGGATGCTCGATATTGGCTTTTTTACCTATACCGATATTGTCCAACTCTTCATTTCCGATACCGATATCAACCGATACCGATATATGCAGGGCCCCCCCCCCCCCCAAAAACGGAATAATTTCAGGTAATTAACATTACATATCTCTTGTCATGGAATTAACACAACATTATGCATACTTTTGACAATAAAAAAATCAGAATGTGTTCTTACTTGCTTGCCTGGGTAAATAAAGGTTAAATAAAATTTAAACCGATTCCGATAATTTTCGATATCACATTTTAATGGCAATATCGGCCGATAATATCGGACATCCCTAAGGATTTGTTACATATTTAAGTGAATGGTTTGAGGACACAGTCCTGCAGGAAAACAGGCCTCGCTGTCCATGCCCAGGCCTACTCTGACCACATCATCTCCTACAGACTCGCCCTCACCCAAACCAAGTCCCCCTTCTACTCTGATGTCATCTCCAAATGCCAAGGGAATTCCAAAGCCCTCTTCTCCACCATCACCAAACTCCTCAAGCCCCCCGACAACCCCCCCCAGACCACCTCCTCTGATCTCTGCAACAGATTCACGGAATTCTTCCAAACCAAGATCGATGCCATCTACCAGCAGCTCCAGTCTACTCCTGTGTCCCCCACACCTCCGGTTGTTAAACATGACCCTCTGTCCCATCCCACCTACTCCTTTTCATCCTTCTCCCTGGTGGACACCGACTCCATTATGAAGCTGGTGTCGGGCTCTAAATCCTCCACCTGCTCTCTGGACCCCATGCCCACCACCTTGGTGAAGGCTGGCCTGCCCGCCCTCTGTCCTCTCATGGTAGACATCATCAACTCATCCCTGTCCACTGGCTCCATCCCTGCTGACTTGAAGGTGGCAGCAGTTACCCCAATTCTCAAAAAACCCGGTCTGGACCCCGATAACCTCAACAACTTCCGCCCCATTTCCAACCTCCCCTTCCTCAGCAAGGTCCTCGAACGCGCAGTAGCCGCCCAGCTACAGAGTCACATGGCCCACCATGACCTGTTCGAACCACTCCAGTCTGGGTTCAGGGCTAAACACAGCACCGAGACCGCCCTGATCAAGGTAACACATGACCTCCTCATGGCTGCTGATGCTGGCAACATCAACATCCTCATCCTCCTGGACCTCTCAGCTGCTTTCGACACCATCTCACACGCAATCCTCCTAGACCGCCTGGAAAGTGTCCTTGGCATCACTGGTACCCCTTTACCACAGCTTTACCTCCACACCAAACCCTCGGCTCCCCTCCCTCCCCTCTCCCTCACTGCCTGCCTCCAGGACATAAAAACATGGATGACCACCAACTTCCTTCAACTCAACAGCAAGAAGACCGAATTAATAGTTGTAGCCTCCCCAGCCCTCCTCCAAAAGATCGACCACCTTGTTCTCTCCGTGGATGGCTACTCCATCTGCCCCTCCACGGAGGTAAGGAACCTGGGCGTAATACTGGACTCAACCCTCTCATTTCACCCTCACGTCAAGTCTGTCACCAGATCCGCCTTCTTCCACCTCAGAACCATCTCCCGCCTCCGTCCCTCACTCTCCGACACCTCAGCGGAAACACTCATTCATGTCTTCATCACTTCCCGCCTTGACTACTGTAACGGAATCCTTCTTGGTGCTTCCAAGAAGGTTCTGGATCGCTTACAGTACGTCCAAAACTCTGCTGCGAGGGTCCTCACGCGCACCAAACCCTGGCAGCACATCACCCCCACCCTGCAAAAACTTCACTGGCTCCCCATCAACTACCGAATCCCCTACAAGATCCTCCTCCTCACCTACAAATCCCTGCACGGGTTGATCCCTTCCTACCTGACCAACCTACTCCACCCCTACACTCCAGCACGAGGCCTCTGCTCCTCCAACTCCGACCTCCTCACCGTACCCCGCACCAGGCGTTCCACACTGGGAGACCGAGCTTTCGCTGTAGCTGCCCCCAGACTGTGGAACTCCCTCTCCCCCCTCATCCGAGGCTCTGACACCATCAACCTCTTCAAAACCAAGCTAAAAACCCACCTGTTCACACTTGCCTTCACGCAACACGGCCCCGCTCCCAAGTAGCCCACCCCTGGGTCTTTTCTTTTAAGCCACAGATCCTGTTGTTTTGTTTTGTTGTTTGTTTGTTTTTTTTGTTTGTTAATTTCAACCGCTTCATCAAATTGGACAGCACCTTGCTTCCTTTTTTTATCTTATTTGTTTTTTCCTGTTGTTACTATACACATATATTCATCATTTTTATTTGTATCTTTTATTTTTTCACATTTTTTATTTTTCGACCTTTTCCTTGTACAGTGTCCTTGAGTCTGAGAAAGGCGCTTCTCTCTTAAAATCCAATTTATTATTATTATTATTATTATTATAAAGACTTATTTTATAGTTGACATGTCAATAGTATTACTATCAGTGGATTTCTTTTTCTTAAACTTTCTAACCACTTCTAGCACATCACTCTCACAAACACCACCAAGGAACATTGAGTTGCTGTTTGATGGTGAGTCAGAATAAGTTTCACCCTCCGTAGGGAGGTCCATTTCCTTAGCCAAATTAGGGCCTACTTATATACACATATAAGTATATTGGAAAGTCCTTTTTACTGGACTTTTTAATCTTGTCATTAAGCACACCCCAAGTAGCCTTAATATTATTTTTATCCATTTGCAACAAATGATTATAGTAGTATTTTTTTGTGATCTCATAATATATGTCAATCTGTTTTTATAGTTTTTGTACTTGTCCTCCTTATCCTTTGTTCGATGTTTGATCAATTCCCTTTTCCAGACCCTTGGTTAGCCATGGTGTCACCCTCTTTTTAGGATTTTGTCTGCACTCCTTCAATATGACAAACATTTACCCACAAATGCATTGTAGCTTCATTGGTATCCTCTACATAAACCTCCTGCCAATCATGACTCAAAAGGTCTGCCTTCAGAGCCAGTGTTGCTTCTGGTGATTTTTGTCTAACCAAATTGTGTGAATGCCTATTTGTTCTTCATTTTAATTTATTCTTCATTTCAAACACAGCAAAGACAGGCAAATGATCACTTACATCAGTCACTAATAGTCCCTTTATTATATTATCATCCATTACATTTGTAAATATATTGTCGATCAGTGTTGCACTGTCCTTTGTTATTCTGCTAGGTTTTACAATTAAGGGATAGAAACTCAAACTAAACATATTATCAACAAATTCCTTAGTTTTTTAGTATGTTCATTAGATTTCATCAAATCAATATTGAAGTCGCCACAAACAAAAATCACCGTATATCCTTATGCATTTCATATAATTCCGAAATATTCTTACATTTGTGATGCCATGACAGTGACACACACTGGCATTTAAAGGGTACAAATTCAAAAATGCCTGCACCAGAATGCAGGAAATTAAGTCTTTGTAACAAAGAAATTCCTGGTGGGAAACCCCCAGACCCTGCTTAAAAGGTGGCCTGATATAAGATAAGATAAGATATTCCTTTATTGATCCCCTTGGGGAAATTCATATATATATATTTCCTGGCCTGAATGATTTCCCCAGTCCGGCCCTGGTTAAAAGCCTCCAATGCTTATTAGTGCGTGTGTGTTTGAACATTTGCATGTTTCAACCATACATAAAAAAAAATATATAGTATATAGTATAATAGTGGGGGCTCTCTGACACCGTTATTTCAGGGGTCGCGGCCTGAAAATGTTGGGAACCCCTGGTCTAGAGATAACACCTAGCCGCTATTTCAATGTTGTTTCAACGTCATTTCAACTGCTATACGACGTCTAATAAACGTTCACTTTTTAAGCCTGTAGGCTGACCACCTGACCAGTAAATTAAACAACCCCTAACTGAACTATACAGATGGAGTAAATTAAACAACCCCTAACTGAACTATACAGAGTAAATTAAACAACCCCTAACTGAACTATACAGATAGAGTAAATTAAACAACCCCTAACTGAACTATACAGACCTAGAGTAAATTAAACAACCCTTAACTGAACTATACAGACCTAGAGTAAATTAAACAACCCCTAACTGAACTCTACAGACCTAGAGTAAATTAAACAACCCCTAACTGAACTATACAGACCTAGAGTAAATTAAACAACCCCTAACTGAACTCTACAGACCTAGAGTAAATTAAACAACCCCTAACTGAACTCTACAGATAGAGTAAATTAAACAACCCCTAACTGAACTATACAGACCTAGAGTAAATTAAACAACCCCTAACTGAACTCTACAGACCTAGAGTAAATTAAACAACCCCTAACTGAACTATACAGACCTAGAGTAAATTAAACAACCCCTAACTGAACTATACAGACCTAGAGTAAATGAAACAACCCCTAACTGAACTCTACAGATAGAGTAAATTAAACAACCCCTAACTGAACTATACAGACCTAGAGTAAATTAAACTAAAACTTGCTGTTCTTTTTTAACTAGGGCTGGCAACCATAAGTTAACCACATGATTTATTTACATTAATCATGTTAACACATATTAAAAAATACATAGAAAAATGCATCTGAAGAAAGTAATCATAAGTTATCTTATGAATCACAGGAGTCTTCAATAAAATTGAATGGTGATCCATTTAGTGAATACCTTTGTTAGGATGACCATATTGTGATTTCCAAAAAAGAGGACACTCTGCCCGCAGCCTCAAGATATTATTTTAATTTGAACAAAATAATATCTCTCTATAACCAAAGTTACTCAACATGCTTTATTATGCCTAAAGTAATCTATCTGACAAATCTCCAGAAAATAAGTGCACTATGCAGTTTTGGATTTGTTTACATTTGTGTAACTTGCCATTAGTGTAAAGAATATATATATATTACACACGTAATCATTAGAATGATTGTATCATAAGCATCTTATCATCATAAATCAAACCAAAACATAATTTTAAATGATTTTCTTTCTCTCTCTGTATAGGGAGGTGTAGTCTGACGTCACTGGTTGTTCTTGTATAGGGATTTATCATTGGGGAAATGGATTATCGGCTATTGTAAACTAAAGCCTGTTGTATTTTTCTCAGCATCTAGGAGAGCTGGTAATGGGTTATCTGAGCAGGGACCTGCAGCCATCTTGCCAGTTGGCCTGTCTAGAAACCGTTCGCATCCTGACTCGAGACAAAGACTTCCTGGCACCTTTCATCACCTGTTCTGCCGTCGCCACCCTCGCCCGCTATGCTGGCATCACCGTGGTTACCACTACAGCCCCCAGCAGCAAGCCAGGGGAGGGGCAAGGTAAATTAAAAAGGCTCAGTATGGTCAGATGCCTTGGCAGTTGTCCATGGCAGCCATGTTGGTTCCACAGTTGTGCTCATTGGCCGTTGCTAAGAAACTGGTCTATGTCAGCTCATGTTTAGGGTGTTGGCCATCCCACTATGGGATGTTTACAGACAACACCTCTTCTAGAGAAGAAACAGCAACATGGTGTCCATCCATAGGTTGTGACCGCTCCTTGTTTTGTGCTCCTGGCAGTCTGACCCTTCCTTATGTTCTGCTCCTAGGGGAATGTGAAGGGGAGGACGGAGGAGAGGGGCTGATGGAGGGGACTCCTGACCTGGAGGTGATCGTGGAGGCGCTGAAGTCTCTCTGTAACATCCTGCTGCACAACGACATGGCCCCGGTGAGACTAACTAACATCCTGCTACACGACCACATGGTGAGACTAACTAACATCCTGCTACATGACCACATGGTGAGACTAACTAACATCCTGCTACACGACCACATGGCTCCGGTGAGACTAACTAACATCCTGCTACACGACCAAATGGTGAGACTAACTAACATCCTGCTACACGACCACATGGTGAGACTAACTAACATCCTGCTACACGACCACATGGTGAGACTAACTAACATCCTGCTACACGACCACATGGTGAGACTAACTAACATCCTGCTACACGACCACATGGTGAGACTAACTAACATCCTGCTACACGACCACATGGTGAGACTAACTAACATCCTGCTACACGACCACATGGTGAGACTAACTAACATCCTGCTACACGACCACATGGTGAGACTAACTAACATCCTGCTGCACAACCACATGGTGAGACTAACTAACATCCTGCTACACGACCACATGGTGAGACTAACTAACATCCTGCTACACGACCACATGGTGAGACTAACTAACATCCTGCTACACGACCACATGGTGAGACTAACTAACATCCTGCTACACGACCACATGGTGAGACTAACTAACATCCTGCTACACGACCACATGGTGAGACTAACTAACATCCTGCTACACGACCACATGGTGAGACTAACTAACATCCTGCTACACGACCACATGGTGAGACTAACTAACATCCTGCTACACGACCACATGGTGAGACTAACTAACATCCTGCTACACGACCACATGGCTCCGGTGAGACTAACTAACATCCTGCTACACGACCACATGGTGAGACTAACTAACATCCTGCTACACAACCACATGGCTCCGGTGAGACTAACTAACATCCTGCTACACGACCACATGGTGAGACTAACTAACATCCTGCTACACGACCACATGGTGAGACTAACTAACATCCTGCTACACGACCACATGGTGAGACTAACTAACATCCTGCTACACGACCACATGGTGAGACTAACTAACATCCTGCTACACGACCACATGGTGAGACTAACTAACATCCTGCTACACGACCACATGGTGAGACTAATGTAGTACTATTTGGGCATAAATGTTCTGATTTAATCAGAAACTAAACCTCTATCTGCTCTGCGTTGTGTTAAACCTTAAACGCCCTTGAAGTACTATAAAAACGGCGGCGTCAACAGAGAGGCGGCGTTTGAAGAAAGAGTCATCGAGAAGATTAATGTAAGAATCCGGTTTTAATGGGATCCAAAGTCAATTACAAACAAAAGATTTGAAAGAACAATGCAATGACTCCTGATGGATGCACTCTCTATGCCGAGGGTCATCAGAAATCAGACTAAAGTTCACTTTAACTAAAAAGCATCTATCTCTTCTCGGCTCCTTCTTCGATGGTTCGATGGTATTCGTCTCAATGCGTCGACGCGGTCCTCCCGGTCAGTAGGGGGAGAAGAATGTGGAATGGATGTTGTTTGCTCCTTGTCGTTCGTGGGGTTCCGTCGCTCTCCCTCAGAGCACACCATCTTAAAGTCTAGGTCTCCGCCCCCAACATTACGTCATGGGGGCGGGTCGTTCTGAGCGTTACCGAGCTCCCTTATTGGAAGACCAGTAGCCCTGTCTGTTCATAGGCTACCTTCACCATTGAATAGCGACAGGCCGGAATTCCTTATTAGGATTGTTTCTAGCAGTTTCTAAAATTTGGGGTATTCAACAGCTGCCAACGGTTTCTAAAAGGGTGGCTTCTAATCAGCGCTAGTTCCGTTTTGCTTTGTTGTTAGGGGCCCGGTGTAAAACACCTCCGTGTCTCCACCCTCCCCTAAACACAAGGCTTTCCTCTGATCTTATTTATAGTTTGAGACCAACTGTCTGGCTCCTCTTCACAATCAGCCTTATCTCTAAATCTTGGTTCCAAGAAGTCTATTTGATCTTGGGGGTTCTAAACAGCCGTCTATTGTAGGAATGTCAGTATGTGGTAATTCACTCAGCTGCTATTCTCATTTGCCCCCTCTCCAGGAGTTCAAATAAGGACAGTTTCTTTGAGTTAGCTATGAATGTAATGTTGCAATTCATCTCCGTCAAATTTGCCATTCTGAGTCCGTGTGCACAGTACATTTTTAAACAGTTGTTTGGAAAACTACTACAGTTTCCCCGGTTTGGGGATTAATGATCCCCAATATACTTGTTAGTCTTTTTTCAACCAAACTGTTACAAATACCTTAACCTTTTTACTGTTTAGCCAAATCACCCAAGAACCAAATATTTCCAGCATCCTTCTAGCTCATATTTCATATTTGTTAGTATCAATTGCTTTCAACACCCACATTAGCTCCCTTACCAAATGAACAACTATGAATCAGTTGATGTTTACACAGTTCTCAATTCACTCACACCGTTTAACAATTTCCAGTTATTTGCAGATTATACACAATGTATCAGTTATTCCAATTTCACTTCCATCTAGGTCCGTCCCTTTATACAAAAAGGGCATCGTACCAATTACCAGGTTTAGACTATACTTATGTGTTTCTTAACCAAACATGTCTATTTTGTGCGAACCACTCTGAAAGAAAAGATTATTACATTGCATTCATTTTCTAAACATTTCTAAAAAGGAGAGAGCTCAATAATGAAAAATCTAAAAATATATACACGCTCTCTCCATGGCCTATCAGTTACTCTATCCCTTCTTTCGCCTATGTGTACCTTTGAGGTTTCTTAATGACTCGTTGTGGTCGAGTATCTCGTTCCGGGCTTGTGCTAAGCACTGGTTCCTCCGGTCCTTCTGGTACACCCTCCAAATCCACAGAGAAGAAATTATTATGTTCCAATTCATAATCCTCTCCTCTGTCTGGCTCCTGTAAAAACCCCTCATCCTCTACAAGTGGCCAATCGTGGTCCCCTCGGTCTGGCTCGCCATAATCATTCGCATCTTCCCCTTCGTTTGGGGTTTGCGCCACCCCGATTTCATCGTCCGCCGCTTCCGCTTCGCCTTCGTGTAACGGTTGCGACGCCCCGGTTTCATCGTCAAGGTCCCGTGGTTTAGGTTCCCATTCTTGGCCCGTATCTATTGATTTTACACAATGAGAAATGTGGAACCCCATCGGTGATCCTTGAATCTGTAAAGCCCTCTCGGTGGCTCGGACGACTTTGTATGGCCCTTCCCGTCTCGCGCCAAACCACTTACGTCTAAATACTTTAACATAAACGTAGTCGCCCTGCATGATTTGAGGTGTAGTCTGCCTATTCACCTCCTCCCCGGTTTCATGCTCCTGTCTACTGGAGACATGATCCAGAATATTTTTGTGTATCTTTGACATGTATTTTACGTACTCACGCATATCGTTGTCCAGGATGTCCAAACTTGGACCTTTGCCTGTCGCGCGCAAACCTGGTACTACCATGCAGCGACCTAACATCATTTTGTGCGGTGTCAAACGCAGTCCGCGAATTTCGCTTGACCGGCATGCCATTAACGCTAAAGGGAGAGCGTTTAGCCAATTCAAGCCTGTGTGTTGACAGATCTTTACCAACTTGTTTTTTAGTGTCCCGTTCATGCGTTCCACCAACCCCTGGCTCTGCGGATGATAAACAGCCCCCAATCGCTGTTTTATGCCTAAATGTTGGAGTATTAAACGTACAGTCTTGTCAACGAATTCCTTGCCATTATCGCTTGAGATTCTGTCCATTAGCCCAAATCGCGGACTTACCTCTTGGCACAAGAACTTGGCCACTGATGCTGCATCCTTGTGCCGGGTGGCGCACGCCTCCACCCACCTTGAAAAACGACAGACAACGACAAGAATATATCTCTTCTGATTAATTGGTTTAATCATGTCAATGTAATCAATTACAAGGTCTCGCATTGGGCCATTGGGCGTGGGGATATGTCCTGGTGACACACTAATCCCCTTACGTATATTGTTTTTCAAACATACTACACATCTCTTTATCACATGATCAATTTGACTGTTTAAATCTGGCGCCCAAAAGCCATATTCTCAGATTTTTCTCCTTACCTCTCCCCGATGCGCATGGCAAAAGTCGTGAGCCGTGTGGATCAGCAGTCCGACCAGGCCAGCAGGAGCCACCACAAATCCACTGATGTCGCGCCACAAACCTGAATCATCCTGACAAGCTCCCCTGGTTATCCAGAGGTTCCGTTCTACCTGACTAGCCTCCTCCTGGAAAGTCAAAACATCCTTGTAGGTTATCTTGTCCTCTAACTCAACTCCGTGTGTGATAACCAAAACCTTACCTGCCCTGTCGGCACCTGTCACTTCCTTGGCAGCTTCATCTGCTCTTTTGTTCCCTCGAGTTATTTTGGACTCGTCTGACTGGTGAGCAGCACACTTGATTATCGCAATCTGCTTTGGTTTCATAATCGCTTCTAACAAACGTTTAATCTGACTACAATGTTTTAATGGCGCTTCCATCAGCTTTCTTAAAACCTCTCCCTTTCCACACTGTGCCAAATAAGAACGCTGTTCCATGTGCGTAGGCCGAGTCGGTATGAATATTTACAGTTCTGCCCTCTGCCATGTTACATGCTTCCGTCAGTGCAACCAATTCTGCTAACTGGGCTGAACAGGGTTGTGATAATGCTTCGGCCTTTTCCACCACAAACCCTTCGCCCTGTGACCTTATCACGGAGTAGCCTGCTTTTAGTCCCTCGCCAACTCGATAGCAAGAGCCGTCAGTCCATAGTTCCAGATCTGGACTGCTAAATGGAAACGCCTGCAAGTCTGCTCTGAGTTTAGAGTACCTCTCGGCTTCGACTACACAGTCGTGGGGTTCTCCATCCTCAGGCGTAGGGATGTCGGCTGCCGGGTTCGTTATGGAACACCTGACCAGCGTCACGTCTTCCTGTTCCAAAAGCCTGTAGTAATGTTTAATGTGAGGCATCGTTAGTGCATATTTACCGGACTCCAACAGACTCTTTAAGTCATGCCTCACCATGATATCCACTGGATATCCCATCATAATACTTGCGGCTTTCTCGTACATTGTATATACTCCAGCCATTTCTCGGTAGCATGGAGCCATCCCCATCTCTACTTCCGAGTAGGCAATTGAGTAGTACACCATCGGCTGAGGTCACGCCCCCACCCCTGTGTTCTGGGCCAACACCGCGCACGCCTGTATCAGGTTTCTCCACGGGTAGCAACGGCGTGTTGCTATGGGGAGCAGTTGTTTTCCGTAGGACTCCTGCTGCTAAAAGTCCTTTGATTTGTGGCTCGATTCCAGCCACCGCTTTCTCCTTCAATGGATACTGATTTTTCCAAGGCAGGGTGGCCCCAGGTCTAAGCTCCACCTTCACAGGTTGAGCGGACTTGATTAATCCAATGTCAGTGCTGTTTTTTGCCCACAGCGTCTCAGGCACCGCCTTCATCATGTCCTCTTGGAGGCTAGATGCATTAGGGACTTCTCCCATTGTCTCTTGGGATAATTGCACAGTTTGGGGGCGACCCATCCCTGTGCCTTGGACCATGATCTTAATAAACCTTTTATCGGGGCTTATCCAGATCAGTTTGTTTTCTTTCATCTGTTCAAATTCAATCCCTTCTGCTTTTTTCATCATTTCGCCGATGTGCTGTTGATCGCACGAGCTGGTTACCTTCAAAGTCACATGGGGAACACTGTCCGTAATCCCGTGTTCTTTATGCAGATAGTCGCTCCGTGCAATACGTAGCGCTGCTCCCTGCGGCCCCAATATGATATTGGTAGCATTAAGCTGTACTTTGTCTGGTTGCACACTCAGCCACTCCTTAGCCTGTGACGAGTCTGCATCTTTATGATACTGCAGAGTGCAATGATATGGTGTCTTTGGATCACTTGCTTCAGGCATATTGGCAGTGATACATTTCTCCCATTGCAAGGCTGGACCAAGCAACTCTTGGTCCAGTCCCCCTAGACCAGTGGTTCCCAACCTTTTTCCCCCCAGGGACCCCCAAACATCTCTGATGAAATTCGCGGACCCCCTCCTAATAAGATACCATAAAATACTTTTTTTTTTCATTTTAATAACAAACTGCTTATACACAGGCATATGCATCACAATTAGACCCACTATGCTTCTTTGACTTGTGCCTTCAATCAACAAATCTCATCTTGCACCATATGCATTTCAAAATGTTTGGCCAATATTCAAATGCTGTATTCATCCTCTCAAATCAGGCCCTAATGGTGAACGGTTTGCATTTATGGAACAAATCAATGCAACAAATTAAACTAAATATGAGACAGGAAATTCCAATCAGTAGCAGAGAGAATCTGTCCTAGCTGGGTTTAATACCTTTTTTTTGTCATTTTAATAACAAACTGCTTATACACAGGCATATGCATCACAATTAGACCCACTATGCTTCTTTAACTTGTGCCTTCAATCAACAAATCTCATCTTGCACCATATGCATTTCAAAATGTTTGGCCAATATTCAAATCCTGTATTCATCCTCTCAAATCAGTCCCTAATGGTGAACGGTTTGCATTTATGGAACAAATCAATGCAACAAATTAAACTAAATATGAGACAGGAAATTCCAATCAGTAGCAGAGAGAATCTGTCCTAGCTGGGTTTAATACCTTTTTTTTGTCATTTTAATAACAAACTGCTTATACACAGGCATATGCATCACAATTAGACCCACTATGCTTCTTTAACTTGTGCCTTCAATCAACAAATCTCATCTTGCACCATATGCATTTCAAAATGTTTGGCCAATATTCAAATCCTGTATTCATCCTCTCAAATCAGTCCCTAATGGTGAACGGTTTGCATTTATGGAACAAATCAATGCAACAAATTAAACTAAATATGAGACAGGAAATTCCAATCAGTAGCAGAGAGAATCTGTCCTAGCTGGGTTTAATACCTTTTTTTTGTCATTTTAATAACAAACTGCTTATACACAGGCATATGCATCATAATTAGACCCACTATGCTTCTTTGACTTGTGCCTTCAATCAACAAATCTAATCTTGCACCATATGTATTTCAAAATGTTGGCCAATATTCAAATCCTGTATTCATCCTCTCAAATCAGGCCCTAATGGTGAACGGTTTGCATTTATGTTGAATGAAGACAATAGATCTCTGGTGGTCGGCTGTCGATTCTTTGTACCATCTGATAGTACTGATCTTCTCGTTCAGCTATCACGCAACCCTCCGCAGTACATTTAATGTCCATCCCCAGTAACCCCAGCCCATCTCGGCCAAGTAAGTTAATGGGTGTGCTTTCCGAGACCAGCACAGGGAGAGTCGCTTCCCTGCCTCGATATCTCAGAGTCACAGGATCGGTAACCGGCGTCAGCTGTTTTAATCCCTCAAATCCAATTGTCCGTACGTATCGACCGGACATGGTTAGGTGCGTCGCGTCTTGGGGTTGTACTACCGTGTAGGCCGCACCGGTGTCTGCCATCATCTCGACAGATTTGTCATTCACCGCTACGCACACAATAGGCTCCTCCCTTAAAGACGACACTGACAGCTGACACCTCCCCATTGGACTCTCTGGGCCTCTTCAGAGCGATTCATCTGGCCCTCTTGATGGATTCACCGGGCCATTGTTCTCACTAGGGTATTGACCTCGGGGTGGGCCTTGGCTTTGCCAATTTCCTCCCCTGTTCCCCCCCCGAGTGCCTCCCCCTCTGGCTTGGTAGCCCTGTTCACATTCCCGTGAAATATGTCCAATCTCCCTGCACGTCCAGCACTCAACCCGCCGACTTCTGTATCCATTCGCGCCCCCTCTTCTGCCTCCACCTTGTCCTCGTGACTGCAACCAGGGTGCTCCCCTTGGTCTTTGTTGTTGTTCCGGCGCAGGACCCCCTTGTGTTCCCGCTTGAGCCTGTCTCTGTTCATGTTGTTCCCCTTCGTTGCCCGTCCCACCTCTTGGTTGTGGGGCCTGGACTAAGGCTTGAAGATATTCCACTACCTTTCCTGCATCAGTTGTCTGTTGATACAGGATCCTACGTTGTTGTTCCAGATCCTTCTCCTTTTTGTTTTGCTCTCTTTTCCGATACAGTTCCACGTGATGGGCCACTTGATCAATATAATAGCTCACTTCCATACTTGACAAAGACACCACCTCGGCCAATTTCTGCCTTACCTCTATGGGGAGGCCGGCTTCAATCTTGGCTCTTAACGTGGCTTCATGCATGGGGTTAAGTTCTACATCGCGACCAGTTGTATTCTTCCATGCGGCATAGGCTTGTCGTACGTACAGCCTGGGGTGGGCTTCCCCCAGAGTACCAATCGGAATTTGGTCTGGGTGCAGTCTCGTCGGATAGGTTTCTCGGAGGGCCAGCCACACTACTCCCCTGTATCGTCCGAACAGGTCCGCATCATGCGCTCCAGTCCCCACATGGCCCTGCATGGCAGCCATCTCCAGTATCCTTTCCATGCCGTCTTTTCCCATCATGGTTGTCAATAGTTTCTTTACATCCCCCATCGCCAGTTCTTGTCCGACCATCAATTCCTCCAGTTTGGCAATCCACAGATTGGCCCCATTCTGGAGGGGCGGCAATTTCTCAGACACCTGCGTCATGTCGGATGCCTTCCAGGGGTGATATTCCATGTCCTGTCCTCTTACTATTATAGGAGCCATGTGGACAGGGGCATGGGTATGAGGTTGCTTATCCCTCGTATGTGATCTGGTCGCTACTCTATTAGTTACAACATCCTCTACTTTCTTGAGGGCCTTTTTCTGCTCCGCTCTTTTACCTCGCAGGGCGTTTCGTTTATCCTCAATGTTTTCCTTCATCTTGATGATCTCTTCATACTCCCCCTCTCTTTGAGAGTCTGTACTATCATGGCCCGCCAACCGCACTATTACGGCTGCATGGTCATTGTCCAAACCCACAAGCGCCTCGCCTATCCCCACCAGACCGTCTCTTATCTTTATCATCTCCCATCTTATCATCATTGTAGTACTCACTCTGGCGGTCAGACAAATCTGGGGTGTGGCCGTGGCTTGCCTTTATCCTTGCCCAATCTTTCTGCTTTAGCAGTATCTCATAGCTTTTCTGTCCATCCCTTTCAGCTTCTTGGATCAACCTGGCTCGATCCGACACATATTCCGTCCTTTCCCTTTGACGCGGTGCGGCCACATATTCTCTTTCTGAACGAGCCTGGGTTGGACTGTCTGGTAGCCTAGCTATCAGGTGAATTGATGTCTTTGCTTGTCCCGTCTCTCTGTTCCCCAGATCATCTGTCAACTGATAAGGGCTACTCATCTCTAATACAGGTAGGATGGGGTATATTGGTTCCCCATTCCTACTGGCATATGGTGGGGGTGCTAAAGCTCCCTCAATTCTTTCCTGTTGAGCAATAAGATAGGAGGCTGGGGTGGGTGAGGCTAACTGAACTGCACTTTGGGCGATGACAGGTGTTGTTTTAGGGGCCAGGGGAGTTATGGTGACCGGGACTACCTCCTCTACTGGTTTGTCCGCATCATTGACATTTGCAATGGCCTTCCTTTCACTATCTCTCCTCTCGGCTTCCCGTGCATAAGATTCTATCATGGTTGTTTCTTGCAAAAATGTCTTTGCCCTTGTCACCTTGTCCCCGTGGTATTCATATGTCTTAATTAGCATTCGTATGTTAGCTATTAGCTCCAAATCAAAAGAACCTTCGACAGGCCAACGTTTCGCAAGCTTTTTCCATCTTTCATTCCATCTTTTTGATACATAAATTGCTTTTTCCAAGTAATATTCGTTACCTTTTGTATGGTCGTGTTCGTCTGCAATAATCTGTACTGGACTCTCTTCCATCCATCCAATTAGGGTCGACTTATCTGATTGGGTTGCGGCTTTCATTTTCTTATATGCGCTCTTTCTCCCCATTTTCCTAAAGTTTCCCTTATCTTTTTTATCTTGTAACAATGGCAACAGGCAGAAAAGTATCTTCTGTAATCCCTATCTAAATGTAGGTGTCCCTAAATGCTCTTTGTGACTTACTCCTACTCGGACAACCAATAGTGGCACTGTGGGCCCTTCCTATTCTCTTCTGTCCCTTTTTCGCCTGAAATTCCTATTCTTACCTGATTTGTGGTGTTCCGCGTGTCCAATCGAACTGCTGGAGATCAGAGCACACAATGACAACAGTTCTTGTTAATTTATCAACTGGACTTGTACTTTACTCTGTCTATATAATCAAATTCCTGAGAGGTTCTTTTCATTCACTGTATGAGTATCTTTTTACTTTCTTCATACACTCTTAAACACGAGACATTTGTAATTGATACATGTGTGTGATATCGCCAGTTTCTACTCCCTGTTTTTCTTCTCGTTCGATCTCCGTCAACACACTGGGTTCCTATTTTTTGTCGAATTTCGGCTCTCCTTTATTTCCGCTTGATTCCACTCCAATTCTGATATTCCTCGGAAAACAAAAACATCTTGATTAGTATAGTTACATCCATTCATTCACATTCTTTTCCATTATTCAGTACCACTCCCCCCAGGGGACACTTGTCACCCAGACTCGTGTCCCCCAGAGATAATCTAAAGAATGCTTCGGACACCGCGCCACGCACGCCGCGAGGTGTCAACCCTGTTTTCTGAAGAGACCATAACAGACCCTCCACAGCGGTTTGAACACACCTCACCACAGGTACAAAGCAGTCAGCATCCCAGCAACCTATCCTGTCCTTCAGGCTAACATCCCCAGAGTCCAGTGCCCTGCCGGACGGCCATGCACAGCCGACCAGACCCAACACCGAACTCCGGGCACACAGCTCCACATTACACAGTCACGTCACACGTACCTACTATGGAAAAAACAACATTGCATACACATTCATCCAGCCAACGGTAATGTACGTCCGTCCAGGCACGTCCCCCGCCCCACACCCTTACGCACGCCCCGGCCCCCCCACTCCCCAATCCAGAATGTCCACCACCCAGATCAGAGAATAGTTGCCAGCGCGTATGCCGGGCATCTCAGCTTTAACGGAACGCCCACACCCACCCTGCGCGCCATCCCTCACTATCATCATAGTATACGCAGGTGCAGCCGAGCAGTGTGGCTTCTCAGTCGCAGAACCAGCCGCGCCGAGAGTCCTGAACACATACGTAACACATACTTTGATCACATTCACACAAACAACTACAACCGCAAACATTACCACAGCACACAGCAGATATTTAACAACAGACCATCCTATATAGCCCAGTTGATCATGACCCCAGTCCTCCCACGAGTCCTCCCGCGGGACCTGCATATCTCTAGTAATGTTCCTTAAATGCTCTATAACCGCTGGTAAGCCACCTTCATCATTTGCTGGGACAAATGTGCAGCATTCCTGACCAATTAATGCACACGTGCCTCCTGAACTCGCCAACAGGAAGTCCATAGCTGTTCTCGTTTGTAGCTCCATCAGTCGTAAGGACCGTAGCTCCTGAGCCTCCAGGCTCAAGCCCCTCGCCGTCGTAACTGCCATATCTTCAAATACCCTAGCTAAATGGTCCAGTTCTTCCATGTTTGCATACGCCCCATACCAGGGAAACGCCACCCTGAAAAAGTGGTCCGCATCCCTCCTTCTCCTTGTCTTGGGAAGCGCTGGCAAAACGTCTGATACCCTCATAGCCGGTACTAAATACCCCAACGCACACTTTCCCCTCCAGTTAATTGGTAACGCGGCGTACGCAAACTCACCACAAATCCAAAACGCCCCACTAGGGGCCAGTGCCTCTGAATCCTTACCCCAGACCCCACTATCTCCCAAGCAGCCGTCCAAATACCCCACGCTTTTACCATCGGATTTCCCCTCCACGCACATCTCAAACCCAGCCGCCCTATACGCTACCGGAATGGGGCTACTGTCTCTCAGTGCTCCATACCCTACAAATTTATTTCCACCTGACCCCCGGCCCAAATACTTCTCAATTCTATCATGTCCCACCCCGTCGCACAGGTGAGGGGCAGGCGAATCCCTTAACACGTTGGCATGACACTTCGTTATGGGGTGTGCAATCAGAGGAAGGCCCGCGTCGGCCGCTTGTGGGGACAAGCCGCACACATAGCAATCTGATCTATTAGCCATTTTTGCCACTGTTTTTGCCATCCCTAAAAAAAGATTACCGCGATGGTCTGGCAGCGACCGTTTACCCACTACCACCACCTCTGGCAGTTCAGGCCGCTGAAATGGACCATACAGTATCACGCTGGCCAACACACACAACCAAACCATCGCCACAGCACACCCCAGAAGCACCCGCCTACTATTTTCACTCAAACCAGGAACCATGTCGAGTGTTCCGTCCTCCTCCTCGCTCCTCCTTCACCGGCGCGTGTCCTAATATGTCCTGCAATCCCCACAAATAACAACATAGCTTTATAACCACACACTCCACAGTCCACTGACGTGAAGACCCCAACCTAAACACAATACCAGGACACACCGGCACCCCTTGGTGGGCAGGAGAGAGAGGCTGTGACGAGACCGCCGACCGGTCAAGAGAGGACCGGGCCAGTGGGAAAACATGTAACTCTAGGCCGGTTTAAGAAGGAAGAGGGGGGAGAGAGAGAGAAGTGTTCAGGGAGTGAGGTAAAGGATGGAGAGGGGGGGTAGAAGGGAAAGAGGGAAGCAATGCAGGGGGGGGGTAGAAGGGAGAGAGAGCAGAAAAGAAAGGGAAAGAGGGAGGAAAGAGGGAGAGAAAGAGAAAGCAATGGAGGGGGGGGTAGAAGGGAGCAGAAGGGAAAAAGGGGAAGAGGGAGAAAGAGAGGACGCAATGGAGGGGGGGGGGGAGAGAGAAGGGAGAGAGCAGAAAGGAAAGGGAAAGAGGGAGGAAAGAGGGAGAGAGAGAGAAAGCAACGGAGGGGGGAGGGTAGAAGGGAGCAGAAGGGAAAAGGGAGAGCAATGGAGGGGGGGGGGTAGAAGGGAGCAGAAGGGAAAAGGGAGAGAGAGAGGAAGCAATGGAGGGGGGGAGGGGGAGTAGAAGGGAGCATAAGGGAAAAGGGAGAGAGAGAGGAAGCAACGGAGGGGGGGGGGAAGAGGGAAGGGAGAGAGAGAGCAGAAAGGAAAGGGAAAGAGGGAGGAAAGAGGGAGAGAGCGAGAAAGCAATAGAGGGGGGGGGGAAGAGGGAAGGGAGAGAGAGCAGAAAGGAAAGGGAAAGAGGGAGGAAAGAGGGAGAGAGAGAGAAAGCAATGGAGGGGGGGGTAGAAGGGAGCAGAAGGGAAAAAGGGAAAGAGGGAGAAAGAGAGGACGCAATGGAGGGGGGGGGTAGAAGGGAGCAGAAGGGACAAAGGGAAAGTGGGAGAAAGAGAGGACGCAATGGAGGGGGGGGGGGGGGTAGAGAGCAGAAGGGCATGTGGTCCCACACCGGGACCCGTTCCTAACCGTAAATCACATCATACATTACGTCATACATTGCACCTGCCCAAATGCCTCCCGTGGGGAGAGAGAGAGAGGGGGAAAGAGAGAGAGAGAGGGAGAGAGAGAGGAGAGAGAGAGGAGGGAAGAGAGGGAAGGAGAGAGGGAGGGAGGGAAGGAAAGAAGGAGGGAGAGAGGGAGAGAAAGGGAGGGAGAGAGGGGGAGAGAGGGAGGAAGGGAGAGAGGGAAGGAGAGAGGGAGGTGTGGAAGGAGAGAGAAAGGGAGGGAGAGAGGGAGGGAGGGAAGGAGAGAGAAGGGAGTGAGGGAAGGAGAGAGGGAGAGGGAGAGAGAGGGAGAGGGAGGGAAGGAAGGAGAGAGGGAGGGGAGAGAGGGAGGAAGGGAAGGAGAGAGAAGGGAGTGAGGGAAGGAGAGAGTGAGAGGGAGAGAGAGGGAGAGGGAGGGAAGGAAGGAGAGAGGGAGGGGAGAGAGGGAGGAGGGGAGAGAGGGAAGGAGAGAGGGAGAGAGGGAGAGAGGGAGGGAGAGAGGGAGAGAGGGAGGGAGGGAAGGAAAGAGATAGGGAAGGAGAGAGAAAGGGAGGGAGAGAGGAAGGGAGGGAAGGAAAGAGATAGGGAAGGAGAGAGGGAGAGAGGGAGGGAGGGAAGGAGAGAGTGAGAGGGAGAGCGGGAGAGAGAGGGAGAGAGGGAGGGAAGGAGAGAGAGAGACTGTGGGGTTTCCAAAAGAGCGACACACTCTGCAGCCGCTTAACTTCCCATATTAGCTTTGGACGAGAGTCTTAACTTTGCCTCTATCGCCCCCTAGCGCAGTTCCACCCACATTGCCTCTGACAATATAATTCCCCCACAATGGTCCCCTTGCCCAGACTCTGGCACCACCTAGTGTACTTTTAACCACATCTCACTCCCTTCCTCCCATCCACCATCCACATCACACACACTCCAACCATTTCATCAATGCGCATGCGCGAACGTCTCATACACACATCACTCGTATCAACACCGGCCAACACTGCATCTCATACATTTCATTCAATATTTATAGACAATTTCAGTTGCACTGAACCATCGTCTCATCCACACCATGCAGTATTTTCCAATATCTTAACGAGCCCCGACGAGTTAATCACATCGTTTCATTCATCCAGCCATACAGTATGTAACCAGCTCAGCCGCTCAGTCACACACCGCCTTGCGCGCCACGACATGCACGCGCCCTGCCGCACACGAGTCTTTGTCGAGAACGCGCTCCCACTGTAGCACGAGCCACGACGAGTATGCACGCGCCCCTGCTTCGCCGCTCACGAGCTTTGACGAGCACGCGGACCACGAACAACACGTTAGTCTCGGGGTCCGGTGGCACAATGGACGTGGCGCCCACGCTGGCATAACGTTAAAAATAGCTTTTAATCACAACATAAGCGCCAGTGTACAGATTTAATTCATATTTTATTAATCAACGTATAACACAACCATAAGTTCTCTTGTTATGCAATACACTTCTATTTAACCACACATACATACTTATTTAACTAGCCACACATTCATAATCTGATTATACACCTTTACAAGTTCACATTGTATCTTTACAATTCTTAATACCTTCTGTGTGTTTATAAAAAACGAGACCAAGCACAATAGTTTATTTTAATCGCCCCTATCATTCAAAATACAACACGTGCGTTGAATCAACATGTTATTAAAGTACTAATATGTTCGCCAGCTATCACAGCGATCGAGTCTCGCAATATGTCTCAGACAGTCACGCACTAAATAAGATCCCTCGACTTTGGAGCCTCTGAAATCCACATTCTCAACATGGGGACAGCCCTTCGTCAACTTAATCTACTTGAAAAACACCTTAAATCAGGCATAATTCTCCATTTAGTTCGGCCGATATTGAGTACCAAGAACGCAGATTCGTCGAATTGAAACCTCCTCCGCTACCTTCGTACCAACATTGTAACAACCTGCGTACTTCTAAGTAGTACCTAATCGCTCATACATTGCCCATACTCGATTTTGTCCTGCGACCCACAACAAGCCCCCTGATTTATACCGATCGCCCCCTCATTTTACCACATCTGATTACATAATCCAAACAGCGTTTGAGCTACTGCATCCACGTCCCGATGAAACACACCTCGCCCGGGCGCCACTTTGAGTACCAGCCCCCCCGGCGAGACCTGTCCCACCTCCCCGGCGCAAATACATAGCTCCTCCACTGTTCAGATATGCAAAAAATTACCAACATCATTGCGCCCGGTTCTGAGAAATTATTAGGTCTTCATAACCCAGAATACGCATCTGTCGAACTTGCCAACACCAGATATACCGCGCCCATGATCAGTAAGCCTTTCATCTAAATGTAGTCCGACGCCTCGACCCACACCATAAACCAGTAGTTGTGCCACCCAACGTTTCTTCATATTTACTATAATATGAGGTAATATCTTATCAACCCCCTTTGTTCGAACTGAACGACCACATTTCTCGTCATCACTCACCTACTTTCAGGTCCGATGCTCTCCGAAGTCTCTCGATAGCCTCCGTTGTTGTTGATGTTGAAAAATTGAAGAAGTGAAAAAAAAAATTTCTTTCTCCAGATCGCTACTTGTTCTTGGGCCACGACACCAAATGTAGTACTATTTGGGCATAAATGTTCTGATTTAATCAGAAACTAAACCTCTATCTGCTCTGCGTTGTGTTAAACCTTAAACGCCCTTGAAGTACTATAAAAACGGCGGCGTCAACAGAGAGGCGGCGTTTGAAGAAAGAGTCATCGAGAAGATTAATGTAAGAATCCGGTTTTAATGGGATCCAAAGTCAATTACAAACAAAAGATTTGAAAGAACAATGCAATGACTCCTGATGGATGCACTCTCTATGCCGAGGGTCATCAGAAATCGGACTAAAGTTCACTTTAACTAAAAAGCATCTATCTCTTCTCGGCTCCTTCTTCGATGGTTCGATGGTATTCGTCTCAATGCGTCGACGCGGTCCTCCCGGCCAGTAGGGGGAGAAGAATGTGGAATGGATGTTGTTTGCTCCTTGTCGTTCGTGGGGTTCCGTCGCTCTCCCTCAGAGCACACCATCTTAAAGTCTAGGTCTCCGACCCCAACATTACGTCATGGGGGCGGGTCGTTCTGAGCGTTACCGAGCTCCCTTATTGGAAGACCAGTAGCCCTGTCTGTTCATAGGCTACCTTCACCCTTGAATAGCGACAGGCCGGAATTCCTTATTAGGATTGTTTCTAGCAGTTTCTAAAATTTGGGGTATTCAACAGCTGCCAACGGTTTCTAAAAGGGTGGCTTCTAATCAGCGCTAGTTCCGTTTTGCTTTGTTGTTAGGGGCCCGGTGTAAAACACCTCCGTGTCTCCACCCTCCCCTAAACACAAGGCTTTCCTCTGATCTTATTTATAGTTTGAGACCAACTGTCTGGCTCCTCTTCACAATCAGCCTTATCTCTAAATCTTGGTTCCAAGAAGTCTATTTGATCTTTGGGGTTCTAAACAGCCGTCTATTGTAGGAATGTCAGTATGTGGTAATTCACTCAGCTGCTATTCTCATTTGCCCCCTCTCCAGGAGTTCAAATAAGGACAGTTTCTTTGAGTTAGCTATGAATGTAATGTTGCAATTTACCTCCGTCAAATTTGCCATTCTGAGTCCGTGTGCACAGTACATTTTTAAACAGTTGTTTGGAAAACTACTACACTAACTAACATCCTGCTACACGACCACATGGTGAGACTAACTAACATCCTGCTACACGACCACATGGTGAGACTAACTAACATCCTGCTACACGACCACATGGTGAGACTAACTAACATCCTGCTACACGACCACATGGTGAGACTAACTAACATCCTGCTACACGACCACATGGTGAGACTAACTAACATCCTGCTACACGACCACATGGTGAGACTAACTAACATCCTGCTACACGACCACATGGTGAGACTAACTAACATCCTGCTGCACAACCACATGGCTCTGGTGAGACTAACTCATCTAGACTTGGGGTTAGGGGCAGAGCAGGTGAGACTAACTCATCTAGACTTTATTGATTGGTTGATTGATTGATTGGTTGACAGGTGGTGGCAGCAGAGCTCCAGCTGATGAGTGGAGTTGCAGAGAGACTGAAGCAGTGTCACGACCCCACATGGAACTATGAGGTACTGCAGGCAGACAGACAGACAGACAGACAGACAGACAGACAGACAGACAGATACAGACAGACAGACAGACAGACAGACAGACAGACAGACAGACAGACATATAGACAGACAGATGACATATAGACAGACAGATAGCTACATTACTAACTAACTAATATATGTAGTATGGTTAGATAACTAATATACCGTAAATCCTCAAATATAAGACGGGTCTTCTATTTACCTCAGCTGCAAAGAGCACCAGGCCTTTTTTAGAGAGAGGCTTATATAAGAGGCAGGCCTTAATTTCTAAAAATGACACTCATGGACATAATCCCTTAATTTTCAGACTTTTATTGCATTATTATTATTATTATTATTATTTAGATTTTTTAATACGTACATTGTCTGTCTACATTTATTTAGACTAGCATTGGTATTTAAATATTGAGTGCAGTTGAGTAATTGTGGGATTAACGTAATTCACACACTGAAGTTGGAACTGTCTATACTAGGTTGTGGGGTCCGGGGACGGTTTAGCGTGTGGTACCTTCTCGACTTCCTCCATCGAATCGAGTTGTTTACATGCAGTAGCCTTAGCTACTAACGTTATCATAGCATCATGGTCTCTAATGTGTCAACTGGACAACGCCAGCCTCGTCTGCCAATGCCATATAGATAGCGAACGTTAACGTTTGCAAACGAAGTCAACGTCATCCAGCTGACACCACAGATCTAGATATTATGACAACGTTAGCTAGCGGCTAGCGCTAAAGCTAACCAGAGGGAAACGTTAATGTACGGTAGTCAGTGTAGCGGGAGGCAGCACTTGATTTCCATTGGCAAGAGTTTATCTCATTCTATATCACGGCACGAGAAAAAAAATTATAATAATTTGCGACCTTATATTAGAGACAGGCCTGTGTTTGTCTAAATGCATCAACACCCCCCCCCCCCCCCCCCCATTATAAGAGGCCCCTCCTTTATCGGAGGTCCCTCCTCTATTTGAGGATTTACGGTATGTAGTATGGTTAGATAACTAATATATGTAGTATGTTGGGCGGCTAAGTGGCGCAGTGGGCAAGGCGCTCGCCACTAACGCAGGAGATGCTGGGTTCGAGCCCAGCTCTCGGTGTTGCTTCCGGCTTGGCTGGTCGTTCATACTAATACAATTGGCAGTATTAGGGGTGGGAAAGCCGATGGGTGGGGATCGGACGTTGTGGACAGCGACTCCTACAGGTCGGTTGGTGCGCCTGTACAGCAGAATCAGGAAGTATCGTGGGCAGCGTGAGCCTCCCACGCGTTACTCCTCGCCACTGAGAGATCGCGCTGTGCAGGTGAAAAGATGCGACGGCTGCCTCCTCGTGTACCGGAGGGGACACGTGATGCAAGGCTTCGTCCACATTGCAGCCGACCAGTGGGAGGCATGGTCTAACAACGTTCGAGACAAGGGAGGTGAGAATTGGATAATACGAAATTGGGATGGGAGAAAAATAGAAAATGGGGAGAAAAAGTAGATCAAAAAAATATATATATGTAGTATGTTGGTTAGATAACTAATATATTTTAGTATGGTTAGATAACTAATATATGTAGTATGGTTAGATAACTAATATATTTTAGTATGGTTAGATAACTAATATATCTAGTATGGTTACAGAACTAATATATTTAATATTGTTAGAGAACTAATATATTTTAGAGTATTTAGTTGGTAGTCGGTGCTAACGAGGGTGTTTTTTATTTCCAGGTTCGTTTCTTTGATCTCCGTCTGACGTTTCTTTTGACGGCTCGGAGAGTCGATATTCGAGCCCAACTCACTCAGCAACTCCATGGAATCAGTCTCCTAGGTAACACATTTTTCATGGTAACCTCCTGTCTCCTGTTTAACTGATATCAGTCTCCATGGTAACCATCTGTCTCCTGTTTAACTGATATCCGTGGTAACTAATCTCCAATATTGACAGCAGTGTTGTAGTCGAGTCACTACAGTACATCTCGACTCAGAGTCGAGTCCCCATTACCCTCTAGTCCGAGTCCAAGTCATCAAGTTTGAGATTGATTGATTGATTGATTTTTATTGTGGAGTAAAAGACGGCATCCAAGGGATAAAAACATGAGAAAGTGCAAGCACTTATTTCCATCATGGTCCCTGATTTTGGACATGGACAGACATCATAAAACACAGAGCATCATAATAAAACATAGATCATCATAATAAAACATATAGCATCATAATAAAACATATAGCATCATAATAAAACAGATCATCATAATAAAACATATAGCATCATAATAAAACATATAGCATCATAATAAAACAGAGAGCATCATAATAAAACATATAGCATCATAATAAAACATATAGCATCATAATAAAACAGATCATCATAATAAAACATATAGCATCATAATAAAACACAGAGCATCATAATAAAACATAGATCATCATAATAAAACATATAGCATCATAATAAAACATATAGCATCATAATAAAACAGATCATCATAATAAAACATATAGCATCATAATAAAACATATAGCATCATAATAAAACAGAGAGCATCATAATAAAACATATAGCATCATAATAAAACAGAGAGCATCATAATAAAACAGAGCATCATAATAAAACAGAGAGCATCATAATAAAACATATAGCATCATAATAAAACAGAGCATCATAATAAAACATATAGCAACCCCATAAAACACGCCCTGCCCTCTCCTTCCTAGACGTGGCTACTCTACACTTCACTGGCGAGCCATTTCTCTGTGGCCCGTCTGAAGCTTCCCCCCGTCTTAACATGAAGGTATCGACCCGAACACACGCGTCTGCCCTCGCAGGAAATAATAACACTAAATAATGTTACAGTATTACGGTAATATAGCCATCAATATCTTATGCCAAATGATTAGGGCCTATTACAAAATGTAATAAATAACTGTATTTATCAATTAACAAGTGCTCGTCTCGTCTGCACCGTCCGGGTCTGAGTCAGGGGTCTGAGTCACGGGTCCTGGACTCCGGTCCTACCACACTGATTGACGGCACGGTGTTCTCTTCCTGTGCCACGGTCACCCAGGTAACCAGCTGGACGCCACGCTGGGTCTGAGCTGGACGGACAGCCTGGAGGCGGTCAGAGCCGGAGCGGAGGACGCGCCCCCAGGAGAGCTGCCGGCCCTCAGCGCCCCCCAGACCCACTGCTGCGTGGAGGTCCTGAAGATCCTGTTCAACATCACCTTCAACAGCCACACACGCCATGTGGACGAGGTGCCCTCCACATCTACATCTGTGCCCTCCACACACCTACATCTGTGCCCTCCACACAGCTACATCTGTGCCCTCCACACAGCTACATCTGTGCCCTCCACATCTACATCTGTGCCCTCCACACATCTACATCTGTGCCCTCCACACATCTACATCTGTGCCCTCCACACACCTACATCTGTGCCCTCCACACAGCTACATCTGTGCCCTCCACACAGCTACATCTGTGCCCTCCACACAGCTACATCTGTGCCCTCCACACAGCTACATCTGTGCCCTCCACACAGCTACATCTGTGCCCTCCACACAGCTACATCTGTGCCCTCCACACAGCTACATCTGTGCCTCCACACACATCTACATCTGTGCCCTCCACACAGCTACATCTGTGCCCTCCACACAGCTACATCTGTGCCCTCCACACAGCTACATCTGTGCCTCCACACACATCTACATCTGTGCCCTCCACACAGCTACATCTGTGCCCTCCACACAGCTACATCTGTGCCCTCCACACAGCTACATCTGTGCCTCCACACACATCTACATCTGTGCCCTCCACACAGCTACATCTGTGCCCTCCACACAGCTACATCTGTGCCCTCCACACAGCTACATCTGTGCCCTCCACACAGCTACATCTGTGCCCTCCACACAGCTACATATGTGCCCTCCACACAGCTACATCTGTGCCCTCCACACAGCTACATCTGTGCCCTCCACACACCTACATCTGTGCCCTCCACACAGCTACATCTGTGCCTCCACACACATCTACACCTGTGCCCTCCACACAGCTACATCTGTGCCCTCCACACAGCTACATCTGTGCCCTCCACACATCTACATCTGTGCCCTCCACACATCTACATCTGTGCCCTCCACACAGCTACATCTGTG
>NC_140170.1:31795465-32097965 GCF_963971535.1 Notolepis coatsorum
AAGGCTGGACAGGGTGAGGTGTGTGTGTGTGTGTGTGTGTGTGTGTGTGTGTGTGTGTGTGTGTGTGTGTGTGTGTGTGTGTGTGTGTGTGTGTGTGTGTGTGTGTGTGTGTGTGTGTGTGTGTGTGTGTGTGTGTGTGTGTGTGTGTGTGTGTGTGTGTGTGTGTGTGTGTGTGTGTGTGTGTGTGTGTGTGTGTACACTTTTTTGGGGGTCTCAAGCCCCCCTTTATATTTCTTTAGAAATTGCATGGCCATTTTCAAAGGGATCCCTTGACCTCTGACCTCAAGATGTCAAGAAGTTGTCTCAAGATGGGTTCTCTCCATTTAGTAGACCTGCGAAGAGAGTAACGTCATTTAGAAAGTGTTTTCAGTCCGTCAGGTACAAAGTGTTTTCAGTCCGTCAGGTACAAAGTGTTTTCAGTCCGTCAGGTACAAAGTGTTTTCAGTCCGTCAGGTACAAAGTGTTTTGAGTCAGTCAGGTACAAAGTGTTTTCTGTCCGTCAGGTACAAAGTGTTTTCTGTCCATCAGGTACAAAGTGTTTTCTGTCTCTCAGGTACAAAGTGTTTTCTGTCCGTCAGGTACAAAGTGTTTTCAGTCCGTCAGGTACAAAGTGTTTTCAGTCCGTCAGGTACAAAGTGTTTTCAGTCCGTCAGGTACAAAGTGTTTTCAGTCCGTCAGGTACAAAGTGTTTTCAGTCCGTCAGGTACAAAGTGTTTTCTGTCCGTCGGGTACAAAGTGTTTTCAGTCCGTCAGGTACAAAGTGTTTTCAGTCCGTCAGGTACAAAGTGCTTTCTGTCTCTCAGGTACAAAGTGTTTTCAGTCCGTCAGGTACAAAGTGTTTTCTGTCCGTCAGGTACAAAGTGTTTTCAGTCCATCAGGTACAAAGTGTTTTCAGTCCGTCAGGTACAAAGTGTTTTCAGTCCGTCAGGTACAAAGTGTTTTCAGTCCGTCAGGTACAAAGTGTTTTCAGTCCGTCAGGTACAAAGTGTTTTCAGTCCGTCAGGTACAAAGTGTTTTCAGTCCGTCAGGTACAAAGTGTTTTCAGTCCGTCAGGTACAAAGTGTTTTCAGTCCGTCAGGTACAAAGTGTTTTCAGTCCGTCAGGTACAAAGTGTTTTCAGTCCGTCAGGTACAAAGTGTTTTCAGTCCGTCAGGTATAAAGTGTTTTCAGTGTGAGGTCAGAGCTCTGTCTGTCAGAGCTCAGAGGTCAGAGGTCAGAGCTCTGTTATGTTGGGGTTATATATGTTAGCAGACAACTACTTCAGCAGCATCTCTCTCCTCTCATCCTCTCCAGGGTACGAGATTTAAAGAGACCCTCCTGCCCTCTCTGAACCTGCTGACAGAGAGTGCCCGCATTCACAGAGAAACCAGGAAGTTCCTCAGGTCAAAGGTCAGTAACCCTAACCCTCAGGTCAAAGTTCAGCTCTCCATTATCTGGGTCTGAATAGGCCTCTTCTGCTCTGCCACAATTCTTTGTTTGTGTGTCTAAACATACCTTTAATCAGTGTGTCTAAACATACCTTTAACACTTTGATTACCGGCGATGCGGTGCGCCTTACCGCTGTTGAATGCCAGCCAGCACCCACTTCAATGATAGCGTTGTGAACGCATAATCTCCGTCTTAAATTATGGCTATGTGTCTAATCTGCCCGTCGTTTATCAATGACTTGTTTGCAG
Source organism: Notolepis coatsorum (assembly GCF_963971535.1). Classification (NCBI taxonomy): domain Eukaryota; kingdom Metazoa; phylum Chordata; class Actinopteri; order Aulopiformes; family Paralepididae; genus Notolepis; species Notolepis coatsorum. The sequence continues at coordinate 31,797,142 of NC_140170.1, forward strand.
TCAACATTGTCGAGACGGATTGTTTTTTAATCGCTTCATTTCCGTTTTATAGCATTTTGAAAAGCCCTTGTTTTTCAGGAAAATATAAAGATTCCGTGATGAATGGCATTTACTGGAATATTCTGGCATACACAAAAACGTTGTCATTTTTCGGCCTATTTATGAATCGTTTTCAAATAAACGCTAGATTATCGATAGTATATGTGTACTTATGCACGCTAGAAAAATATATTCTCATTTCCTGATCAGCGAGCACACACGCACACGCACACACACACACACACACACACACACACACACACACACACACACACACACACACACACACATATGGGGCACGTTGATATATAGGTGAAAATAGCTCTGATTACCCTAAGACTGGTAAAATAAATTGCTTACCTCAGATCAGATGTTATCCAAAAAGATTATTCCAATTCCTGATCGCCATTCCAAATATTGATCGCGTTTATTGATTCAGCGTTGGGTACTGTAAATATATATTCCACGCGTTTTCCGGGCCGGCGATCAACTTGGGTCTCTTCAGATGCCTCGTCGAAAAAGTAACATGAGGAGGCTGCCCCCCCCCCCCCCCATCAGTCTAAACGAATGGGGTGCAGTTACACAGGGAGAGACGATAGGGGGCGGTATTTTCCCAATTGAGCTCAGAGAGAGTCTGCAACACAGACTATTGTGAGGCTCGATTGATGAAATATGAATTCAAATCGCTAATAAAAAAAAATACGACAAACAAAGGCTATATAGCGTTGATGGCACTCAACTGGCGGCATGAACTAACGACAAAACGCGTCCCCGGCACTCAAAGTGTTAATCAGTGTGTCTAAACATACCTTTAATCAGTGGGTCTAAACATACCTTTAATCAGTGGGTCTAAACATACCTTTAATCAGTGGGTCTAAACATACCTTTAATCAGTGTGTCTAAACACACCCTTAAACAGTGGGTCTAAACATACCTTTAATCAGTGTGTCTAGACCTTTATCACCTTTAATCAGTGTGTCTAGACCTGTATCACCTTTAATCAGTGTGTCTAGACCTTTATCACCTTTAATCAGAGTGACTAGACCTTTATCACCTTTAATCAGAGTGTCTAGACCTGTATCACCTTTAATCAGAGTGTCTAGACCTTTATCACCTTTAATCACTGTGTCTAGACCTTTATCACCTTTAATCAGAGTGTCTAGACCTTTATCACCTTTAATCAGAGTGTCTAGACCTTTATCACCTTTAATCAGAGTGTCTAGACCTTTATCACCTTTAATCAGAGTGTCTAGACCTTTATCACCTTTAATCAGAGTGTCTAGACCTTTATCACCTTTAATCAGTGTGACTAGACCTTTATCACCTTTAATCAGAGTGTCTAGACCTGTATCACCTTTAATCAGTGTGTCTAGACCTTTATCACCTTTAATCAGAGTGTCTAGACCTTTATCACCTTTAATCAGAGTGACTAGACCTTTATCACCTTTAATCAGAGTGTCTAGACCTTTATCACCTTTAATCAGTGTGTCTAGACCTTTATCACCTTTAATCAGAGTGTCTAGACCTTTATCACCTTTAATCAGAGTGTCTAGACCTGTATCACCTTTAATCAGTGTGTCTAGACCTTTATCACCTTTAATCAGAGTGTCTAGACCTTTATCACCTTTAATCAGAGTGACTAGACCTTTATCACCTTTAATCAGAGTGTCTAGACCTTTATCACCTTTAATCAGTGTGTCTAGACCTTTATCACATTTAATCAGTGTGACTAGACCTTTATCACCTTTAATCAGAGTGTCTAGACCTTTATCACCTTTAATCAGAGTGACTAGACCTTTATCACCTTTAATCAGAGTGTCTAGACCTTTATCACCTTTAATCAGAGTGTCTAGACCTTTATCACCTTTAAGCAGAGTGTCTAGACCTTTATCACCTTTAATCAGAGTGTCTAGACCTTTATCACCTTTAATCAGAGTGTCTAGACCTTTATCACCTTTAATCAGTGTGACTAGACCTTTATCACCTTTAATCAGTGTGTCTAGACCTTTATCACCTTTAATCAGAGTGTCTAGACCTTTATCACCTTTAATCAGTGTGTCTAGACCTTTATCACCTTTAATCAGTGTGTCTAGACCTTTATCACCTTTAATCAGAGTGACTAGACCTTTATCACCTTTAATCAGAGTGACTAGACCTTTATCACCTTTAATCAGAGTGACTAGACCTTTATCACCTTTAATCAGAGTGTCTAGACCTGTATCACCTTTAATCAGTGTGTCTAGACCTTTATCACCTTTAATCAGAGTGTCTAGACCTTTATCACCTTTAATCAGTGTAACTAGACCTTTATCACCTTTAATCAGTGTGACTAGACCTTTATCACCTTTAATCAGTGTGTCTAGACCTTTATCACCTTTAATCAGAGTGTCTAGACCTGTATCACCTTTAATCAGAGTGACTAGACCTTTATCACCTTTAATCAGAGTGACTAGACCTTTATCACCTTTAATCAGTGTGTCTAGACCTTTATCACCTTTAATCAGTGTGACTAGACCTTTATCACCTTTAATCAGAGTGTCTAGACCTTTATCACCTTTAATCAGAGTGTCTAGACCTTTATCACATTTAATCAGTGTGACTAGACCTTTATCACCTTTAATCAGAGTGTCTAGACCTTTATCACCTTTAATCAGAGTGACTAGACCTTTATCACCTTTAATCAGAGTGTCTAGACCTTTATCACCTTTAATCAGAGTGTCTAGACCTTTATCACCTTTAAGCAGAGTGTCTAGACCTTTATCACCTTTAATCAGAGTGTCTAGACCTTTATCACCTTTAATCAGAGTGTCTAGACCTTTATCACCTTTAATCAGTGTGACTAGACCTTTATCACCTTTAATCAGTGTGTCTAGACCTTTATCACCTTTAATCAGAGTGTCTAGACCTTTATCACCTTTAATCAGTGTGTCTAGACCTTTATCACCTTTAATCAGTGTGTCTAGACCTTTATCACCTTTAATCAGAGTGACTAGACCTTTATCACCTTTAATCAGAGTGACTAGACCTTTATCACCTTTAATCAGAGTGACTAGACCTTTATCACCTTTAATCAGAGTGTCTAGACCTGTATCACCTTTAATCAGTGTGTCTAGACCTTTATCACCTTTAATCAGAGTGTCTAGACCTTTATCACCTTTAATCAGTGTAACTAGACCTTTATCACCTTTAATCAGTGTGACTAGACCTTTATCACCTTTAATCAGTGTGTCTAGACCTTTATCACCTTTAATCAGAGTGTCTAGACCTGTATCACCTTTAATCAGAGTGACTAGACCTTTATCACCTTTAATCAGAGTGACTAGACCTTTATCACCTTTAATCAGTGTGTCTAGACCTTTATCACCTTTAATCAGTGTGACTAGACCTTTATCACCTTTAATCAGAGTGTCTAGACCTTTATCACCTTTAATCAGAGTGTCTAGACCTTTATCACATTTAATCAGAGTGACTAGACCTTTATCACCTTTAATCAGAGTGTCTAGACATTTATCACCTTTAATCAGTGTGACTAGACCTTTATCACCTTTAATCAGTGTGACTAGACCTTTATCACCTTTAATCAGTGTGTCTAGACCTTTATCACCTTTAATCAGAGTGTCTAGACCTTTATCACCTTTAATCAGAGTGTCTAGACCTTTATCACCTTTAATCAGAGTGTCTAGACCTTTATCACCTTTAATCAGAGTGTCTAGACCTTTATCACCTTTAATCACCTTTAATCAGTGTGACTAGACCTTTATCACCTTTAATCAGAGTGTCTAGACCTTTATCACCTTTAATCAGAGTGTCTAGACCTTTATCACCTTTAATCAGAGTGTCTAGCCCTTTATCACCTTTAATCACCTTTAATCAGTGTGACTAGACCTTTATCACCTTTAATCAGAGTGTCTAGACCTTTATCACCTTTAATCAGAGTGTCTAGACCTTTATCACCTTTAATCAGAGTGTCTAGACCTTTATCACCTTTAATCAGTGTGACTAGACCTTTATCACCTTTAATCACAGTGTCTAGACCTTTATCACCTTTAATCAGTGTGACTAGACCTTTATCACCTTTAATCACAGTGTCTAGACCTTTATCACCTTTAATCAGTGTGTCTAGACCTTTATCACCTTTAATCAGAGTGTCTAGACCTTTATCACCTTTAATCAGAGTGACTAGACCTTTATCACCTTTAATCACTGTGTCTAGACCTTTATCACCTTTAATCAGAGTGTCTAGACCTTTATCACCTTTAATCAGAGTGTCTAGACCTTTATCACCTTTAATCAGAGTGTCTAGACCTTTATCACCTTTAATCAGAGTGTCTAGACCTTTATCACCTTTAATCAGTGTGTCTAGACCTTTATCACCTTTAATCAGAGTGTCTAGACCTTTATCACCTTTAATCAGAGTGACTAGACCTTTATCACCTTTAATCAGAGTGTCTAGACCTTTATCACCTTTAATCAGTGTGTCTAGACCTTTATCACCTTTAATCAGAGTGTCTAGACCTTTATCACCTTTAATCAGAGTGTCTAGACCTGTATCACCTTTAATCAGTGTGTCTAGACCTTTATCACCTTTAATCAGAGTGTCTAGACCTTTATCACCTTTAATCAGAGTGACTAGACCTTTATCACCTTTAATCAGAGTGTCTAGACCTTTATCACCTTTAATCAGAGTGTCTAGACCTTTATCACCTTTAATCAGAGTGTCTAGACCTTTATCACCTTTAATCAGTGTGACTAGACCTTTATCACCTTTAATCAGAGTGTCTAGACCTTTATCACCTTTAATCAGAGTGACTAGACCTTTATCACCTTTAATCAGTGTGTCTAGACCTTTATCACCTTTAATCAGTGTGTCTAGACCTTTATCACCTTTAATCAGTGTGTCTAGACCTTTATCACCTTTAATCAGAGTGACTAGACCTTTATCACCTTTAATCAGAGTGTCTAGACCTTTATCACCTTTAATCAGTGTGTCTAGACCTTTATCACCTTTAATCAGTGTGACTAGACCTTTATCACCTTTAATCACAGTGTCTAGACCTTTACTCAGTTAAGAGCATCGAGGGGCCACCCCCCCCTAACCCTAACCCTAACCCCTAAGAGTGGCCCTCAAACTGGGCATGCCCTCTCATACACCACCCCCCCCCCTAACCCTAACCCCTAAGAGTAGCCCTCAAACTGGGCATGCCCTCTGACACACACACCCCCTAACCCTAACCCCTAAGAGTAGCCCTCAAACTGGGCATGCCCTCTCATACACCACCACCCCCCCCTAACCCTAACCCCTAAGAGTAGCCCTCAAACTGGGCATGCCCTCTGACACACACACCCTCTAACCCTAACCCCTAAGAGTAGCCCTCAAACTGGGCATGCCCTCTCATACACCACCCCCCCCCTAACCCTAACCCCTAAGAGTAGCCCTCAAACTGGGCATGCCCTCTGACACACACACCCCCTAACCCTAACCCTAACCCCTAAGAGTAGCCCTCAAACTGGGCATGCCCTCTCATACACACACACACACACACACAGCGAGGGGGACCTGTTGGTTCACCCATGACCCCCGAGAGGGGGCCTACCTAAGGGCTACATGACGGGACCACAGGGAGGTCAGGTCCACCACACTCACGGTTCAGGGCTCTGGCCCATCGCCGCCCCTCAGAGTTTGGCTATTCCCATCATATCACTGCCATTGGCTCCGCACCGCGCTCTCACCGGCCGTCTTACCCCACGGATGCGCGCCCGTCCTGGGCATCGGTCAACCAGGTGGGAGCACCATGCGCCCCAGCCGTCCCCTTGGGCCCAGGAGAACCAGGCGCTCCAGGTGCTGCGTGACGTGACTCAGGTTGTGCCCCCCAGGTGCTGCCCCCCCCCTGCGTGACGTGACTCAGGTTGTGCCCCCCAGGTGCTGCCCCCCCTGCGTGACGTGACTCAGGTTGTGCCCCCCAGGTGCTGCCCCCCCCTGCGTGACGTGACTCAGGTTGTGCCCCCCAGGTGCTGCCCCCCCTGCGTGACGTGACTCAGGTTGTGCCCCCCAGGTGCTGCCCCCCCCCTGCGTGACGTGACTCAGGTTGTGCCCCCCAGGTGCTGCCCCCCCTGCGTGACGTGACGACGCGCCCCGAGGTGGGAGCCACGCTGCGGAACAAGCTGGTGCGCCTGATGACCGACATGGACACAGACATCAAGGACTGTGCTGCCGAGTTCCTGTTCGTGCTCTGCAAGGAGCGGGGTGAGAGGTCACGCTCTCTCTCTCTCTCTCTCCGTCTCTCTCTCTCTCTCTCTCTCTGTCTCTCTGTCTCTCTGTCTCTCTGTCTCTCTCTCCCTATCTCTCTCTCTCTGTCTCTCTCTCTCTCTCTCTCTCTGTCTCTCTCTCTCTCACTCTCACACTCTCTCTCACTCACTCACTCACTCACTCACTCACTCACTCACTCACTCACTCACTCACTCACTCACTCACTCACTCACTCACCCACTCACTCACTCACTCACCCACTCACTCACTCACTCACTCACTCACTCACCCACTCACTCACCCACTCACTCACTCACTCACTCACTTGTTTTAATGGGTATCATATAGTAATAAGTCCTACTGTAGAACATGACATATTAGCATGACATCTGATTTATTAATGCCAATAATGGACAACCGCAATTGGCACTTGAAAAGTGTAAATCATTGATTAGTCAGTAGCAATTCATGATGGCCCGTTTAGCTCAGCTGGTTAGTGCGCTGCCTAACCAGCAGCGCACTGGAGAGTGGAATTTCCGGTGTCAAATGGAAAAAAAATTATAATGAAATTAGATACCAATGGTGTAAACTACCCATAATTGAAGAGTAGGGTTTAACCTGCAAGTGGCACTTAAAAAAAAGAAAGAAAAAAAAGATTAGCAATTTTATTTTTTTGCGCTTTGCTAATTGCATCATTCCAAATCGCGATTTCGGATTTAAAATCGATTAATCGTTCAGCCCTAGTAATAACTGTAATAGTGTGTCTTGTGTTCAGTGTCCAGGTTCGTGAAGTACACAGGGTACGGTAACGCTGCGGGCCTGCTGGCTGCTCGGGGCCTGCTGAGAGGAGGGCAGGAGGCCGGGGTGTACTCTGAAGAGGAGGAGTCTGAGACGGAGGAGTACAGAGAAGCCAAGGCCCAGTGAGTATCTGTCTGTCTGTCTGCCTGCCTGCCTGTCTGTCTGTCTGTCTGTCTGTCTGTCTGTCTGTCTGTCTGTCTGTCTGTCTGTCTGTCTGTCTGTCTGTCTGTCTGTCTGTCTGTCTGTCTTGTCTGCCTGTCTGTCTGCCTGTCTGTCTGTCTATCTACATATTTGTATTATATTATCTCTCTATCTATCTCCTGTCCCTCTCTCTCTCCATCCCCCTCTCTCTCTCCCTCCCTCTCTCTCGCTCTCCCTCCCTCTCTCTCTCCCTCCCTCTCTCTCTCTCTCTCTCTCTCTCTCTCCCTCCCTCTCTCTATCTCCCCCTCTCTCTCTCGCTCCCTCTCTCTCCCCCTCTCTCGCTCTCTCCCTCCCTCTCTCTCTGTCTCTCTCTCGCTCTCTCTCTCCTCTCCCTCTCTCTCCCTCTCTCTCACTCTCTCTCTCTGATTGGGTGTGTCTTGAGTAAGTGAGTGAGTGAGTGGAGTGGATGTGGGAGCGACTCTGAGTGAGTGATTTCTATCTGACTTTATTTTCTTCTCTATCTTTACTTTATGTGAGGTTGATATTGTAACTTGTCTGTGCTTCCATGTGTGTGTTGGCTTAGTTGTTTAGTACAGAGTTACAATTGTCTGGTGAGTGCTGCCGGCGTGCCTACAGGCATGACGGAGCACGGAGTCTCCTCCGATTAGGAGAAACGGTGTGTCAGTGGAGGAGTGCTGTTTAGCTGTGGGTGCAGTGGTGGGTATGATGATAGTATTAAATCAGTGGGTATGATGATAGTGTTAAATCAGTGGGTATGATGATGGTGTTAAATCAGTGGGTATGATGATAGTGTTAAATCAGTGGTGGGTATGATGATAGTGTTAAATCAGTGGTGGGTATGATGATAGTGATGAAGTGGCAGAGTACTAGGCTATTTGCTAGTAGCCTGAGGCTGTCTCTGCCAAGGAGGTTGGCTTTCCTAGCTAGGTACCTCGTGCGGGCGTTGACTTTGCCCAGTACTTGGGAGGCCATAGCCTCCCCATCTAGGCTCCCGTCTATCATACAGCCTAGATACTTTGCTTTTTTTTGCTGTTTTAGGGTTACAACTCCTAACTGGATGTTAAACTCCCGTGCTTTCCTGAGCTTGGGCTTGGAGCCCAATAGTACTGCCTCTGTCTTACCTAGGTGAAGAGAAAGCCTGTTGTCCGAAAGCCACCTGCTGACCCCTGCAAGTTCTTCACCTAGCATCTGTTCTAGTGTGTTCTGATCCTTGTGTGAGACTAGCAGGGCTGAGTCGTGTGTTCTGATCCTTGTGTGAGACTAGCAGGGCTGAGTCGTGTGTTCTGATCCTTGTGTGAGACTAGCAGGGCTGAGTCGTCTGCAAATAAAAACAAGTTACATGAGCATGCTGCTGACATGTCATTTATGTACAGTAAAAAAAGGAGCGGGCCTAGCATGCTTCCTTGTGGGACCCCACACATACAATGGGCTTGGCCTCTGACATAGTGCCACTGACCTCAACCCGCTGCACCCTATCAGAAAGGTAGGAAGAGAACCATCTGACCACTGTCTCAGACATACCCAAGGCCTTAAGCTTGGAGAGCAGTAGGTCATGGTTCACTGTGTCGAAAGCCTTCTGTAGGTCTAGAAGAACTAGCCCACACAGCTTACCTGAATCTATCTCCCTCCTGATACTGTCTGTAAGATAAAGAAGACATGTTTCAGTAGAGTAGGACTTCCTAAAGCCGGATTGGAGATCGTACAGGAGGTCATGGCTGCTTGCATATTCCTGGACTTGTTCATGGACTATCTTCTCTAGGACTTTGGATAACACACTTAAAATTGAGACTGGTCTATAATAGCTGGGGTCAGATTTGCTCCCTTTTTTTATATATAGGGATGACTTTGGCATTCTTGAAGTCGGTGGGTACCTTGCCTAGGTCCAGGGAGAGGTCCACAACGTCCGATCCCCACCCACCAGCTTCCCACCCCTAACACTGCCAATTGCGTTAGTATGAACGACCAGTCAAGCTGGTAGCAATGCCGAGAGCTGGGCTCGAACCCAGCATCTCCTGCATTAGTGGCGAGCGCCTTGCCCACTGCGCCACTTGAAGCTATTATTATTATTATTATACGACTGGTTGAAACCTCCCCCCCCCCCCCCCCCCAGTATAAACCCAGTAACAGGAGTGGTGGAGGAGGAGCAGCCTAATCCAATGGAGGGAATGACGGAGGAGCAGAAGGAGCTGGAGGCCATGAAACTAATCCACATGTTTGACAAACTATCCAGGTAACATGTTAAACAATCCAGGTAACCATGGTAACATGTTAAACTATCCAGGTAACCAGATAACATGTTAAACTATCCAGGTAACTAGATAACATGTTAAACTATCCAGGTAACTAGATAACATGTTAAACTATCCAGGTAACTAGATAACATGTTAAACAATCCAGGTAACCATGGTAACATGTTAAACTATCCAGGTAACCAGATAACATGTTAAACTATCCAGGTAACTAGATAACATGTTAAACTATCCAGGTAACTAGATAACATGTTAAACTATCCAGGTAACTAGATAACATGTTAAACAATCCAGGTAACTAGATAACATGTTAAACTATCCAGGTAACTAGATAACATGTTAAACTATCCAGGTAACTAGATAACATGTTAAACTATCCAGGTAACTAGATAACATGTTAAACTATCCAGGTAACTAGTCAACATGTTAAACTATCCAGGTAACTAGATAACATGTTAAACTATCCAGTAGATACCATGTTAAACTATCCAGGTAACATTAGGTAATATTTAAGTGTATATAGTATATATATCTTTAAGTCTGTATATAGTATATATATATATATATACAGTATATATATATATATATTTAAGTCTATATATATATATTTAAGTCTATATAGTGTATATATATGTAAGTCTGTATACTGTATATTATATATATCTTTAAGTCTGTATATAGTATATCTCTCTCTCAATCTCTGAATTGAAAATGGGGGACCCTGATGTAAACAAGATGAAAGTCTTTATCTGGTCTGCATCCCCTTAACAATTGTGTGTATTGAGCTGTACTGTACTGTACCCATTCTGCAATCTGTTAATAACATTTTCAATCAATCAATCTCTCTCTCTCTGTAGGAATAATCTGATCCAGCCGATGCAGTTGGGTCTAGATGGGAGGATGAGGGAGATGGAACCAGATGATGTTCAGAGACTGACCCAGAACTCAGTGCTGAACCCAGAACCTGCCCAGAACTCTGAGGAAGAGGAGGATTAGTCTTTCAAACATTTGGTTCTACTGTAGCTGTACTCAAACTGCTAAAGTAAAACATTCCCAAAACAGAATCCTTAATAATCTGTAGGTGTGATTTGAGAGTTATGCGAGGATGCACCAAGTTAGGTTAGGCTAGGTTCCTCTCCAGGGCCCTCATTCATCAATGCTGCGTACGCACAGATATGTGTGTAAACCGTGCGTACGATCATTTCTAAGCAAAGTGTGGGATTTATCAATTTGAACGTGTGCTTGAGATTGTGCGTATGTCTCCGCACAGCTCGGACCGTGCGTACCTGTCACCGAGCGGTAGAATAGGAAGACTGCAGACGGACGGAATAAGCTTTCATGCATTAGAGTTCCAACACTGACGTGTTCGATATGACTCATAATTAATTATAGTTAATTGTAAAATAGAGACATGAGTGTAATTATTGTCAAACTGTGTAAATAGCATTTAGAATAGGTCTTTTCGAATGAATGCAGCATGGTTTATCTTGCGTTATCGGAGGACTTATCACGGATATGGCAGTCTATTTGCAGAGAGAGTAGAGTCCGCTACCCGGGACACAAATTGGAGCATGAAACAACGGGCATGAATGCCATCCCGTGCACATTCAAGTCCTCTCCACCCTGGGATTCTTCTCAGCGTGAGATTGGAGATCGCTCTGGCATTTCCCATCGGAGCAATAGATTGTGTACCCATGTAGCTGTCAAAGCTCCATCAATCAACGAATTCAGTTATGTGAATAGAAAGAGATTCTACTCGGTCAATGTGCGGGCGGCTAAGTGGCGCAGTGGGCAAGCCGCTCACCACTAATGCAGGAGATGCTGGGCATTGCTACCAGCTTGGCTGGTCGTTCATACTAACACAATTGGCAGTGTTAGGGGTGGGAAGCTGGTGGGTGGGGATCGGACGTTGTGGACAGCGACTCCTACAGGTCGGTTGGTGCGCCTGCGCATCAGAATCAGGAAGTGATGGGGGCAGCGTGAGCCTCCCACGTGCTACTCCTCGCCACTGAGAGATCGCGCTGTGCAGGTGAAAAGATGCGACGGCTGCCTCCTCGTGTACCGGAGGGGACACGTGATGCAAGGCTTCGTCCACATTTCAGCCGGCCAGTGGGAGGCATGGCCTAACAGCGTTCGAGACAGGGGAGGGTAGAATTGGACAATACGAAATTGGGATGGCAGAAAAATTAAAAAATGGGAGAAAAAGTAGAAAAAAAAATAAGTGCAGAACAGTTCTGTGGGCCTTTGTGTCCATGGAGACACTGTTGAAGACGGGTGGCTTATTGGTGAGCGTTACCCATTCAGGCCTACTTTTATTTAATTCAATTGTAATGTTATTACTAGGGATGTCCGATATTATCGGCCGACCGATATTATCGGCCGATATCGGCAGTAAAATGTGATATCGGAAAATATCGGTATCGGTAAAAAAAAAAATTATTATTTTTTTTTTTTTACATTTATTTAACGTTTATTTACCCAGGAAAGCAAGTAAGAACCAATTCTTATTTTATTTATTGTCAAAAGTATGCATGTTGGTTTAATTCAACAACAAGAGATATGTAATGTTAATTTTTACTTTTTTAATGATCATATTTTGCACAGATAATGCTTACATTTAGAAAGCCTTTTGAATGCATCCAGTGAAATTATTAGTTACCTGAAATTATTCTGTTTTTTTGGGGGGAAACCCTGCATATATCGGTATCGGTTGATATCGGTATCGGTATCAGTATCGGAAATTAAGAGTTGGACAATATCGGAATATCGGTATCGGTAAAAAAGCCAATATCGAGCATCCCTAGTTATTACTGTAATTAAAATATCACTTAAATGCAGGTGATCTGGGTTACTGGGTTACTGAAGCCATAGTTAATGACTGAACGACCCAACAGGAGCGCAATTATAACGGGCTCATGAGCGCACAAGAGCCTTTTTAGAGTGCAGTTGGCCTGCTTGTTTGGCACGGGGGGGGGGGGTGCAGAACCCACCTCCAAACGCGATTATATATTGTTTAAAATAAAAAGCTAAGTCATGTTTCCAAATAAGATTGTTCACAACGAAATGCTTTCTACAGTACCTTCAATTTGTTGGTTAGATGATCTCCGTGATCAATCTCACTCTCAGTGAAGTTTCTCATAGTTTGCTTAGTCCATTCTTCCACATTCCATGGGGGTGTTTCATTACCCTTCTTCTTCTTCTTCTTCTTTTTCTTTCGGCTTTTCCCGCCAAGGGTCGCCACAGCGGATCATCCGTTTCCATCTGTCTCTGTCCTCTGCGTCGTCCTCCGTCACTCCCGCTGCCTGCATGTCCTCCTTCACTGTGTCCATAAACCTCCTCTTGGGCCTTCCCCTCCTCCTCCATCCTGGCAGCTCCATCTCCAGCATCCTCCTCCCGATGTACCCCACCTCCCTCCTCCCGATGTACCCCACCTCCCTCCAGATGCACCCCACCTCCCTCCTCCCGATGTACCCCACCTCCCTCCTCCCGATGTACCCCACCTCCCTCCTCCCGATGTACCCCACCTCCCTCCTCCTGATGTACCCCACCTCCCTCCTCCCGATGTACCCCACCTCCCTCCTCCCGATGTACCCCACCTCCCTCCTCCTGATGTACCCCACCTCCCTCCTCCCGATGTACCCCACCTCCCTCTTCCCGATGTACCCCACCTCCCTCCTCCTGATGTACCCCACCTCCCTCCTCCCGATGTACCCCACCTCCCTCCTCCCGATGTACCCCACCTCCCTCCTCCCGATGTACCCCACCTCCCTCCTCCCGATGTACCCCACCTCCCTCCTCCCGATGTACCCCACCTCCCTCCTCCCGATGTACCCCACCTCCCTCCTCCTGATGTACCCCACCTCCCTCCTCCCGATGTACCCCATCTCCCTCCTCCTGATGTACCCCACCTCCCTCCTCCAGATGTACCCCACCTCCCTCCAGATGTACCCCACCTCCCTCCTCCCGATATACCCCACCTCCCTCCTCCCGATGTACCCCACCTCCCTCCTCCCGATGTACCCCACCTCCCTCCTCCCGATGTACCCCACCTCCCTCCTCCCGATGTACCCCACCTCCCTCCTCCCGATGTACCCCACCTCCCTCCTCCCGATGTACCCCACCTCCCTCCTCCTGATGTACCCCACCTCCCTCCTCCTGATGTACCCCACCTCCCTCCTCCTGATGTACCCCACCTCCCTCCTCCCGATGTACCCCACCTCCCTCCTCCTTCTCTCTCCTGGCAGCTCCATCTCCAGTATCCTCCTCCCGATGTACCCCACCTCCCTCCTCCCGATGTACCCCACCTCCCTCCTCCCGATGTACCCCACCTCCCTCCTCCCGATGTACCCCACCTCCCTCCTCCTGATGTACCCCACCTCCCTCCTCCCGATGTACCCCACCTCCCTCCTCCTTCTCTCTCCTGGCAGCTCCATCTCCAGTATCCTCCTCCCGATGTACCCCACCTCCCTCCTCCCGATGTACCCCACCTCCCTCCTCCCGATGTACCCCACCTCCCTCCTCCCGATGTACCCCACCTCCCTCCTCCCGATGTACCCCACCTCCCTCCTCCTGATGTACCCCACCTCCCTCCTCCTGATGTACCCCACCTCCCTCCTCCTGATGTACCCCACCTCCCTCCTCCCGATGTACCCCACCTCCCTCCTCCTGATGTACCCCACCTCCCTCCTCCCGATGTACCCCACCTCCCTCCTCCCGATGTACCCCACCTCCCTCCTCCCGATGTACCCCACCTCCCTCCTCCTCCCTCCTCCAAACCATCTCAGTCTTGCCTCTCTCACTTTCTGCCCGAACTGCTCAACATGGGCCGTTCCTCTGATGTAGACAGTCTTGATTTTGTCCAACCTTGTTACTCCCAGAGAGAACCTTAACATCTTCATCTCTGCCACCTCCAGCTCCGCCACCTGCTGGTTGGTCAGTGCCACTGTTTCTAGACCATACAGCGTACCTGGTCTCACTACCCTGCTGTAGACCTTTCCCTTTACTCGTGCTGGTACCCTTCTATCGCAGATCACCCCCGTCATCCTTCTCCACCCGCACCACCCGGCCTGCACTCTCTTCTTCACCTCCCTGCCACAGTCCCCATTACTTTGGACTGTTGACCCCAAGTACTTAAACTCTTCCACTTTTGGTACCTCTACTCCTTGCATCATCACCACCCCTCCGTCTTCCTTCCCATTCACACACATGTACTCGGTCTTGCTTCTGCTCACCCTCATCCCCCTTCTCTCCATGGCATGCCTCCACTTCTCCAGGTTCTCTTCCACCTGCTCCCTGCTCTCACTACACTACCATACATGGTTAATTAGGGGCGGTTCTGTATGCAAACGCTTATAATCGTGCACAAGCATAGACGGTAAGAACAATTCGTATTTATCAACACGGAGTGTGCGTATACGACCTGTGCACATACGACCTGTGCACGCACGGTTGATAAATCCAGATTTTTCTGTGTGTAGAGACATTCTAAATTCCGTGCATAGGAACGAAAATAGAACACGTTCTATGCATTATTGATAAATGAGGGCCCTGCTCTTTCCATTGCTCTTGCCTGGAGTCTGTTAGGTTTGTTATATGAACTTCATGTCTAGAGTGTGTTATTGTTGCTTATATGAACTTTATGTCTGGAGTGTGTTACTGTTGCTCATATGAACTTTACTTCTGGAGTGTGTTATTGTTGCTCATATGAACTTCATGTCTGGAGTGTGTCCAGATGTAGAATTCTCATTCAAATGCCAGTCTGACCAGATATCTATCTATCTATCTATCTATCTATCTATCTATCTATCTATCTATCTATCTATCTATCTATCTATCTATCTATCTATCTATCTATCTATCTATCTATCTATCTATCTATCTAACATACATAGATACATTAGTATATACTATAACATTTAGCTGAAGATTAAATCATTTGTATTTTGAAATATTGAGTAATGAATTTCTGTTTTTTTAATTAAGCCATTCATATTGTATATTAGATGTTATTACTTATTTGTGTATGTTTATGGTTGTAAAATAACCAATATAATTTTTGGAGATAATAGATTTCTTGACTGTATGAGACTTCAGCAGGCAGGCAAAAGAGATATGTATTTATTGTATTTATTTTATTTATACAAGCTGATAAACTGATGTATCTTAGAGAAGAAAACAAGTGTCTATATATTGATTCTGTTGATTATATACATATGTATATTACAGAGCTCTATTAACTCTTAAAATAAAATGTTTTAAAGGTTCAGTTCTTTTTAAAGTCTTATTTTGATGTGTGAATGAAAACTATATATAACAGATTGCAGAATGGGTACAATACAGTACGGCTCAATACACACAGTTGTTAAGGGGATGCAGACCAGAGGATAGAGCACTGTTTCAGTGACAGCAGAGACACCAGGAGCCTGTGGCAGGGATTCAGACCATCACGGACTACAAACCCCGACCTCAGCTCGCTTTGAAGCCCTCAACAGCACTCCTGCACAGAAGACAACACCCCCCTGCTGAAAGACTGTGCAGCGGAGCTCACTGATGTCTTCACAGACATCTTTAACACCTCCCTGAGCCACGCCGCTGTCCCCACATGCTTCAGACATCTTTAACACCTCCCTGAGCCACGCCGCTGTCCCCACATGCTTCACAGACATCTTTAACACCTCCCTGAGCCAAGCCGCTGTCCCCACATGCTTCAGACATCTTTAACACCTCCCTGAGCCACGCCGCTGTCCCCACATGCTTCAGACATCTTTAACACCTCCCTGAGCCACGCCGCTGTCCCCACATGCTTCACAGACATCTTTAACACCTCCCTGAGCCACGCCGCTGTCCCCACATGCTTCACAGACATCTTTAACACCTCCCTGAGCCACGCCGCTGTCCCCACATGCTTCACAGACATCTTTAACACCTCCCTGAGCCACGCCGCTGTCCCCACATGCTTCACAGACATCTTTAACACCTCCCTGAGCCACGCCGCTGTCCCCACATGCTTCAGACATATTTAACACCTCCCTGAGCCACGCCGCTGTCCCCACATGCTTCAAAGACATCACCATCATCCCGGTCCCAAAGAAGGCTTCTCCAGCCTGCTTCAATGACTACTGTCATGTTGCACTGACCCCCATCCAGGGGCGTCGTTCTGGTATGGCAAGGTATGGCACTCGCCATACCTTGGCAAATACAAATAATAATAATAATAATAATAATAATAATAATAATAATAATAATAATAATAAGAATAAGAATAAGAATAATAAGAAGAAGAAGAAGAAAAAAATGTATTACAATTTTTTATGTTGATTTAGATTTCAATTATGAACGAAGCTTCGAACTATTCGGTACAGCCCTAGCATGTTTTGATATTGTCAATTATCTCACTTTTACTAGGTGACTTTTACTGTGACTAACTGAAATATGCCCAAAAAAAAGGAAAATTGACATAGGGATGTTTTTTAATCAAAGGACAGCAGAGACTAGTGATACAGGGACACAGGTAAGGTCTGGCTTAGTGATTATAATAGTGCAGTTCAGCATTCAGTAACCCATACTTTTTGTGAACGTGTTT
Organism: Notolepis coatsorum; assembly: GCF_963971535.1. Lineage (NCBI taxonomy): Eukaryota > Metazoa > Chordata > Actinopteri > Aulopiformes > Paralepididae > Notolepis > Notolepis coatsorum. The sequence goes on from NC_140170.1 coordinate 31,814,219, forward strand.
TTGATACTACATTCTGTTGAACACACACCTCAAAACCGTACCTAAGGAAAATTGGCTCAATTGCAAGAAAAGTAATAGACAGTTATGATATTACATTCTGCATAATTCGTATGCAAAATATTGTGGTTCCCTGCTTTAGTCTGTTGACACATTTCTATACTAAAAAAGCTTGTGTAGTCCTGTGTCATACCTAAATGTCACATAACTGAATTGTATAGAAACAACTCACCAAAAGTGACTATTGCACAACTGATTTGACAAAAAAAATCCACCCTTCACCCCCCCTCCCTCCTCGCCATACCTTGCCTTTTACTGAAACGACGCCACTGCCCCCATCATCATGAAGTGTTTTGAACGGCTAGACATGCAAGACATTAAATCCACCCTCCCTCCCTCCCTGGACCCCTCCCAGTTTGCATATCGGGCCAACCGGTCCACCGATGATGCAATCTCCACTGCCCTCCACTCAGCTCTCACCCATCTGGACACTAAGGACTCAAATGCCAGGATGCTGTTCATAGACTTTAGTTCAGCATTCAACACCATCCTCCCCCAACAGCCCTGCTGGGGCAGAGCACCTCGCTGTGCACCTGGCTGCTGGACCTCCTGACCGGGAGAACAACACATCCAGCACCATCAAGCTGAACATTGGGCCCCCAAGGAAGCTGCTCAGCCCCCTACTCTTCACACTACTGACCCACGACTGCACACCAAAACACAACACCAACCTCTTCGTCAAGTTTGCGGACGACACAACTGTGGTGGGGCTCATTAACAACAATGACGAGTCTCACTACAGGGACGAGGTGAGCCGACTGATCACGGGGTGCGGGAACAACAACCTCATTCTCAATGTGGAGAAAACAGAGGAGGTTGTTGTCGACTTCCGGAGAGCGCACACCCAGCACCCTCCACTGACCATCAACACCCAGCACCCTCCACTGACCATCAACACCCAGCACCCTCCACTGACCATCAACACCCAGCACCCTCCACTGACCATCAACACCCAGCACCCTCCACTGACCATCAACACCCAGCACCCTCCACTGACCATCAACACCCAGCACCCTCCACTGACCATCAACACCCAGCACCCTCCACTGACCATCAACACCCAGCACCCTCCACTGACCATCAACACCCAGCACCCTCCACTGACCTGATCAACACCCAGCACCCTCCACTGACCATCAACGGTGCACTACCCCCCCCCCCCCCCCCCCCCCCACTGACACACACAGACACACACTGCCACTTCACAAACTCACTGCCACTTTTCTTTACTGCCATTATTTATTTTAGTTTACATTATATTAGTTTACTGCCATATCTATCATCTCACTGCCACTTTACTGCCAGTATTGTATTCTACTGCCATTATTTATCAGTTGTACTTACTATGTACCACTGCTGCTAAAACTATTATTAAAGAGATAAAAAGACAGCATTTTAAGATTGTAAACACTAGACATCACCAAATAACTGGTTATAATGACGTATGCTATATATATATATACACTTTTGTTATTATTTACGTGTCAGAGACTGCATTCAAATATTTTGATATGTGTTTATGAAATTTACCAAGCCGGATCATGAGGATCATATATCCACGTCCGGTGTAATGTACAGTCTCCTCCCCATCATATGTATATAATCTCTGTTAAATTCAAGTTCAAGTTTCTTTATAGTTGTCAGAATACTTTTATATAAAATGCTTCTTTCTGTTTTGCTCCAGAGATTGTGCTAGATAAAAATAGATAAGTATAAAATACGTATAATAAGTATAAAATAGAAAAGTACGTAGACAAAAGTGTTCAATATACATATATACAATATTCAATGCAGAGTAGAAAAGTAACTGAGTTACAATACAATATACAGTACAATGCAGAAATGGGATGAGGTACAATTTAGGTACAATTTACAGTAAGGTGTAATGAGGTATGAGTTGTAGTGCAAATTATTTACCAATAAATATAAAGTGTGTTAAGTGTCTAAAGTGGGTGCTGCAGTGAGTTGTTTGTTTAAAGTGAGTGTCTGCATGTGGATGTGTGTGCTGTGAGTGTATTTGATGGTTTGTTACATAGTGTTATTGTTCATAGTGTTATTGTTCATTTAGCATCATGATGGCCTGGGGATAGAAGCTTCTTCTGAGTCTCTCTGTACCGACCATGAGACTCCGTTATCGCTTGCCTGACCGCAGCAGTTGAAAGAGGCAGTTGTTTGGGTGGCTGGAGTCTTTGATTATTCTCTTAGCCTTACCCATGCAATGCTTGTTGTAAATGTCTTGGAGAGTGGGAAGCCCACCTCCAATTGTGCGTTTGGCTGAACGGGCCACTCTCTGTAGTCTGCTACGGTCTTGTGCAGTGCTATTCCCAAACCAGGAGGTGATATTGCCAGGCAGGATGCTCTCTATTGTGCATGAGTAGAAGTTCTTATAATAAGTGTGGTATATTTAAGTCAATACCTAAGGTTAATCGAAGTGCATTGAGGTTGCTAACTAGAGGGAAGAAGGACAATGATAGAGAAAGGTCCTCATCTGACTCCAAATAGCCAGTAGAGAATAAAACGTGTAGCCAGACAACGGAACTATAGTTCAACTCAAATGGTTTATTGCCGCGGGGCTCAAAGAGGTGGATAAAAGGTTGTTTACATACAGGGATTATTTCATAGTACATCAAACATGCTGTACAAACGGATTGTTGAGGTTTACACCTCAACCAAGTCTGTACACAAAACAGTAGTCATGCTATGTCAAATGAAGAGAGAATGTACTGAGCATTACACATGAGTAAACCTGGTCAACAGATAGGGATCTGTACGTTACACTAAACAACAATGGTTTCCATGATTTTACTCACATGTATGGCAAACAGCATAGTCTCTGGCAGAACAGTGGAATCAGTAGAGAGAGGACGCAGACCCCAGGGGGGGGTCTGGCCTGCTCTCTCTAACAATGCGTTCTCATCTATATACTCAGAATGATGTCATAAGTTGACTTGATTCATAGCCAATCAGTTTTCTTCTATATATGGCGTTCTGCTCCAATTGGTTATCTTCTTTGGGGGCCGTCTGTCCCAAGATCTCCTGTCGTGTGGGCTGGCCTGCAGCAACAGGGGGGGTCTGCCTGGCCCCCTCCTTTTGGGCTGTGGCTTCTCGATGAGTTAACAGTTTTAACACTAGAACCTTTAGCTTTAATGTAATGAGTTACATATATATTCAGCATTAACCAAATGTGGCGTTGTCTATATTTTAATACCAAATTGCCTATATGAAATATCACAAACCTGCTTTTGCCAGACTGAATTTATGGTTCTAAGTTTTACATTCTATAAAGCTTTTACAAAAAGTGTGAAATAACATTATTACTTTCATAAACAGGTGACATTCTAAATGACTTTCAAATATTCTTTTATCTAATAAGTCAGTTACCTTTTAATATGATATTGTTTGAATTAGTTCCAGTCTAACATACTATAAGTACATTCTGCTCTTAACAAGTCTGGGCTGGTCTGCCCTTGTTCAGACCAGCTGTCCTCGGCTCCCAGTGGGGTGTGATCACCACATTAACATAGAATTTAAAGTCAACAGATTTCCACTCTGAGCGTGGGAAGATCTAATCATTCTTTCTTTTTATTGGTCTTTTTCCCCCTCCATTTTCCGCCGATTTTCTCCCATCCCAATGTTAGTCGTATGCCAATTCCCAGTCCCTTCCTGGTCGCTGCGCACTTACCCCCCACAGTCAGATCATCTGGGAGAGTGGAGGCTACCACGTGCTTCCTCCGACACACGTCCAGCCAATCACCGCTTCTTTTCACCTGGCAGCGCAGATTCTCATTGAGAGGGCGTAGCGTGTGGGAGGACCACACTATCCCCCTCACGTCCAATCCGCGCTTAGCAGGCGCCCCGACCGAACTGTAGGAGTCGCTGTTTACAACGACCCGGACCCACCCTGCCAGCTTCTCCCACCCTCTGATACAGCCAATTGTATCAGTGCAGACGGCCAGCCAAGCTGGTGACAACCCCGGAGCTGTGAGCTGGATTCGAACAGGCAAATCCAGCTCAGCTCCGGGGCTGGTGACGAACGCAATCTCCGCTCGGCCACCTAACCGCCCTAAGATCTAATCATTCTAATCATATATGTACTTAAGGCATTACTTGTTAGCGATTATAACAGATATTTTCAGTTTTGGTGATGATGTAACAGTCTGCTTGTCTCCTATTCTGTAATCGTATGGATTCAATCAGTTTTACCCATTGGTCTTGTTTCACAGAGGCTTCTCAGCTTAATTTAGCCTCTCTCTCCCCGGTGTAACCGTCACCCCCTGGAAAGGTGTTGTTTGTTCTCACAGCTTAAGTGGGGGTTGTCTAAAGGCTCTCCCAGAATGTGTCACAGACAGCTCAGCACAATGGGGGTTGGTTGAAACCACTTTGCTTTTAACAAGAGCCTTATACTATGTCCCTCAGCATATGGTCACTTCACATAGATACATTAGTTATGAAATGCACAGTCAATGTTACCACATTCCTCCCTTTGACATTTAATAATGTCATAAACATGTACATTGACTTGATTTCTATACATACTACCCACACAATTTAACATAAAAACTAAAATCATAAATTTTTTATTTTTCTTAATCTTCAATTTTTCTAAATTTTCTTTGTACATATCATCAATGGGCTTTTGATCATCAGGGCTCACAGCCAGCGGCCTACTTTATTAAACAAAAACTTTGAATATGCTGAAAACAATTACAAATAAATGTAATCTAAAAATCACACCTTAAAACCAGTATTCTTAATCTATAGAAAAGTTGTTCCAACACTCTTAGATGATCTGGTTGAGAGAAAACATACATTAGTATCACAATATTTTCACTTAATACATTTGTTCTCTGAAATATTCTTCTTCTTGCAAATTCTTTCTTAAAATAGTTCAATCACATTTGCATAATTACTCAATTGGTTTTCTCATCTATCCTCCCCCCTTATGACCAAACAATGGTCATACAACCTTACCTCCTCATCACCACAGCTCCAGTCGGGCAGGGAAGGCAGACAAACACCCAAGGAGAAAAAGAAAATTCACTATCTATCCTAGCGTCTAACTTCCTAATTCATGTGTATGTCATTAACCATCCCTGCGTTGTGTCTTAATCTATCCGCCCTCCGTTTGCGCGTCCTAACAAATCAAATGTGCACAAACGAAGACCATCAGTCCTGTTCAGTCATCTCCCTGTTCCCCTCCTCCCCAACCAAACTACACATTTCCCAGAGGATCTTGCTTACACGTTTTGCACAGTCTCTGACCGGCTCCGCCCCCCTCCCGTGCTCGCCAGCTAACAGCTGTAGCCATGTTTCAGGCCAGGTTACATGAGAGCGAACTCGTCGCAGGCTTTTCCTGCCCATGTCCGTCCGCCTCACAGGCCTGCAGGTTAACGGCTCTTTTCAATCAGACATCTGTTCCAAACATGCGTACCACATCTTTCCCTTACAAGCCCAGCCCGGCCACCCCCCAGGGGTTTCGTAGGAGGCGGGGGTAATTGTATACAAGAATCCTCTTCCCATAATTTGGTAATTAACCACCCCTGGACTGAAAAGAAACAGGGAAAAAAACGAAAGTTTTACTTTACCGTGCCGTATATCTAATGTAATGTATTCATTATGTGTCCTGCACCTGGGTTGTTTCGCATCCCCCCCCCCACTGAGCTGTGAAGACAAAAGCACAATTGCATCCTGATTACACATCAATTTAACAACTTGTTTTAATTTTTTTTTTTATCTTTTTCCCCCTCCTTTTTCCTCCGATTTTCTCCCATCCCAATGTTAGTCGTTATGCCAATTCCCAATCCCCTTCCTGGTCGCTGCGCACTTACCCCCCACAGTCGGTCTGGGAGAGTGGAGGCTACCACGTACTTCCTCCGACACACAGAGGGCGTAGCGTGTGGAAGGATCACACTATCCCACTCAGGTCCTATCCGCGCTTAGCAGGCGCCCCAACCGAACTGTAGGAGTCGCTGTTTACAACGACCCGGACCCACCCCGCCAGCTTCTCCCACCCTCTAATACTGCCAATTGTATTAGTGTGAACGGCCAGCCAAGCTGGTGACAACCCCGGAGCTGTGAGCTGGCGAATCCAGCCGCTCCGGGGTTGGTGACGAACGCACTCTCCGTTACGCCACCTGACCGCCCCTCAATTTAACAACTTGTAAGAGAAACACCATTTGACAAATTCAAACAAATGTGTAATGAACCACTTAGCTTTTTAGACATCCCGTCCTGATGTATCTCAGCTTCCACCCTCACTGCACAAGTCCCCTCTCACCAGATCATGAAAAAAAAATTGAAAACAAAAGAAAAAGACAAATTATCAAAACCAAACATCTCAGTGAACACACTCCAATCTGTTGTGAGGCATCCCCACTTGTGAACGCTCTCCTGCACACAGAGAAACCATTAAAGGAATAAAAAGAACAAAAGTAAAACCACATGCACTCATTCCACACCATCACTCAAACGGAACCAAGCATCCTGGTGCCTGTAAACTGACACCTCCGAGTCTACATTGTCCTCTCCACAGGCACCTTTTCTCCTTTCATACAACACATTCAGTCCAGAAATTTAAGATTAGAAAGAAAAGAAAACCAACCATTTAAATTCTGAAACCCTCTTTGGAATGCACCATGAAATAGGAAAACCCTCTGAGTTAATACAACTGTTTTGGTCACATGATGTAACATGCCATTTCTTTTTACTTGTATTAGGAAATTGTGAAACAGTTACTAGAGTACTGCTTCTGTGAGGTTTCTGTCCTTGCTCACTTACTCGCTCTGTTCCTTTAAACCACCTCGCTCTGTTTTCCATTTGTTTCTGTTAATCATTTCATTCCCCCATTCACACGCTTCTTCCCAGAGACGTCGTTGATTGGTTCTCTCCCGTCCACACGCTTTTCAATCACATCCCCCAGCTGTCACTGCTTGTCAATCAATCAATCCCGTATTATTTATACCCCGTTTCCCCACTCAAGTTTTGTTGGATCGTTTTGATATTTTCTGTTTGCATTCGCCGTTCCTGCTGCTGCTGTTGTTCCCTGTGCTTTACCTCCAGGATATCCAAGAAGCCTTCCTCTTGGACACCTTTTTTCCATGGCGACGCGCTCGCTCCGCTGCTGTTCCAGCGCTCTTTACGCACAACGCCTGGGTGAGTTTTTAATGACTGTCTTTAATCAAATTCCGTTTTCGTGTGTTTTTATAAAACTGAAGATTACCACCTTTTTATCAGACAGTCACTCACCCAGCGGTTGCCTTTTTGATTGTTTCACTGGGATAATATTTTGACCTAACATCTCCCACTGTGTGTTTATCACACCGAAGATATTATCACATTGGATTGTATTTTGGACTTCGCTCTCAGTGTCTATTTTTGCACCGAAGATATTTTTCACTTGGGATTGTGTTTTGGAACATTGCTCACTGTGTGTGTTTACACGAAGATTAGTTCACTTGGATAACTTTTGTTTTTGGGTACAAGTCACCTCTCCTGTTCTCCTGCTCGTTCTACCTGCACCCTGTGTTGACTCGCTCCCTCTCTCTCTCTCTCGGTCCCGCATCACCTCGGAGATTCTGCCGAGAGAGGTCTGCAGAGCGGCTCTGACGTCAGCATCTGCTACCCCCTACTACCACCTCGGGAGAAGCTGCAGAGCAGCAGAACATTTTCATCCTTGCTTGAATTCCTGTCTTGTTTAGACTCTTCCTATTCTATGCTGTTTAATTAGTCTCAATAAACAAGCCCCTGTTTTTGGCAACTCTGAATCCTACTCTCTTGTGTCGTTGCGTTTGGGGTCGGTGTCAAACCATAACATTACGATCCAACCAAAATGACGACCCCAGCCGACACAGAGAGGGTCAGAACCGCACTTGCTAATCAAGTCAAGTTGACCAGGGATCACAGTCTCCAACTAGAGAGGGCTGCGGCTGCGGTGCAGGATCTCAGGGAACAGGTCCTGCCTATTCAAGGGTCAATGGCCGCTCTGGCGGGACAACAATCCAGTATTCTCGCTCAGCTTCACTCGCTGAGCGACACCGTTAATGCTTTACTTCCTTCACATCCTTCAGGAGCATTCACCGCAGCCCCAGCAGATCCCGCACCTCGGGAACCCCGTCTCTCCGTCCCACGGCTGTTCGACGGCAATCCCGAGGAGTGTGCCACATTCATCATGCAATGTGAGTTGGTTTTCCGTCATCAACCAAGCCGTTTTACTGCTCGAGGGTCCCAAGTGGCTTATATGACGAACTTGCTTTCAGGCCATGCTGCCCAGTGGGTCACTTCCTCCTGGGCAATGGATGCAGATTTTGTTTTCTCCTATCCAGACTTCGTGGCGGAGCTCCGCAGAGTGTTCCACCATCCAGCCCGAGGTCTGGACCCCGGAGCCCGGTTGGGGACTTTCCGACAAGGGAGCGGCAGGGTGACGGACTATGTCCTGGAGTTTCGACTGGCGGCGGTGGAGAGTGGATGGAACGACCCTGCACTTCGCCTAACCTTCTTGAGGGGGCTCAGTGACGCAGTCCGGGACCAGCTCGCTACCAGGGAGTTGCCCGACTCCCTCGAGGACCTGTTTAGCCTCGTCATCCGCATCGACGGACGCCTCCTGGAGAGAAGGCGCGAGAGGACCCGACTGTTACCCCCTGAGGTACCCCGGATTCCCCGGACGCATGAGGTCACTCCTGGACGCCCTGTCCTCAACACTACTGGTGGTAGCAGGCCTCCCCGTTCGGTTCGCGAGGAGGAACCCATGCAGCTGGGACGCTCTCATCTGAGCCAGGCGGAGCGTGAGGCAAGGCTCAGGTCCGGTCTCTGCCTCTACTGCGGAGGTGCGGGACACCGAATCGCCGACTGCCCCACCCGGCCAAAAGATCAGGCTCGCCGAGACCCCGGGAGATCCTGGTGAGCCGTTTTTCCCATTCCCAGCGCCGCGCACCACCTGACCATCTGATGAGCGTCACCCTGGCCTGGGGGGACCAACGTGCCACGGTGGAGGCCCTCATCGACTCTGGGGCAGACGAGAATTTCCTCGACTTCGAGTTCGCTACCCGAGCCAACATTCCACTTGAGGACCTTGTGAGGCCCTTGGAGAGTCGTGCTGACCATCGCTGGGAACCACGTCGAGAGAATCCAGTTCCTCATCACCCAATCCCCCCTTGTCCCGGTGGTCCTGGGTAGGCCCTGGCTCGCGCTGCACAAGCCCCACATCGCCTGGTCCTCCGGTACCATCAAGGGCTGGAGCTCCTCCTGTCACGCCCTGTGTCTGCAGGCGGCGTCCTGTCCCCCGCCCCGGAGGCCCGCTGGTGAGTTGCCTCCGGACCTCTCGTCCATACCTCCCGAGTACCACGACCTCTTGGAGGTTTTCAGTAAATCCAGGGCTCAGGCCCTTCCACCTCACCGCCCCTATGACTGCGCCATCGACCTCCGCCAAGGGGCTCCCCTTCCCGGCAGCCGCCTCTACAGTCTGACCGTTCCGGAGAAGAAGGCGATGGATCTCTACATCTCTGAGTCATTGGAAGCAGGACTCATTCAGCCTTCCTCCTCCCCGGTGGCGGCCGGTTTCTTCTTTGTTGGTAAGAAGGATGGGGACCTGCGACCCTGCATCGACTATCGTCAGCTCAACGAGATCACCATCAAAAACAAGTACCCTCTACCTCTCATGAGCTCCACCTTCGAGCCACTGACCCAGGCCTCGTTCTTCACCAAGCTGGACCTCCGGAGTGCCTACCATCTTGTCCGTATCCGTGAGGGCGATGAATGGAAGACCGCCTTCAAGACCCCCAGGGGCCACTACGAGTACCTAGTGATGCCGTTCGGCCTCACCAACGCCCCGGCGGTATTCCAGGCACTCATGAACGACGTCCTTCGTGACATGCTGGAGGTGTTCGTGGTGGTGTACCTGGACGACATTCTCATCTTCTCCAGGACCCTCGAGGAACACATCCAGCATGTCCGCCGTGTGCTGGAGCGCCTCCTCCACAATCGGCTCTTCGTCAAGGCGGAGAAGTGCCGTTTCCACGCCGACTCCGTCGACTACCTGGGCTTCATCGTTGAGAAGGGCTTGACCCGAGCGGATCCTCGCAAGATCCAAGCTGTGGAGGATTGGCCTGAACCCACCACTCGGAAGGAGTTACAGAGTTTCCTCGGGTTCGCCAACTTCTACCGAAGGTTCATCCGAAACTACAGTCAAGTGGCGGAGCCACTTACCAAGCTGACCTCCCCCGCTCTGCCGTTCGACTGGTCCCCAGCGGCATGCGCTGCGTTCCGCTCCCTCAAGAAGAGGTTCACTTCCGCCCCTATCCTGCTCCACCCTGACCCCAAGAGACAGTTCATTGTGGAGGTGGACGCCTCGGATACTGGCCTGGGCGCTGTCCTATCCCAACGTTCTCTTTCGGACCAGAAGGTGCATCCTTGCGCCTTCTACTCGCGTCGCTTCCTCCCTGCCGAGAGGAACTACGACACCGGCAATCGGGAGCTGCTGGCGGTCGTGGCTGCGTTGGAGGAGTGGCGTCATTGGCTAGAGGGTGCCGAGGAGCCTTTTACCATCTGGACGGACCACAAGAACCTGACGTTCATCCGCGCTTCCAGGCGCCTCAACGGTCGGCAGGCGAGATGGGCCAGTTTCCTCAGTCGGTTCGACTTCTCGCTGACCTTCCGCCCCGGTTCCCGCAACACGAAGGCCGACTCCCTGTCCCGGTTACACTCCAAGGGGGCTCCACCCTCTGAGGACCCTACTCCCATCCTCCCGGAGGCCCGAGTGGTTGGAGCCATCACCTTGGGCATCGAGGGTGTGGTTAGGCGTGCCCTACGCTTCCAGCGTGCTCCTAGCAACGTCCCTATGCATCGTCTCTTCGTCCCCGACTCTGCCCGGTCCCGGGTACTGCTTTGGGGCCATACCAGCCGGTTCGCCTGCCACCCTGGCGTCCATCGCACGTTCTCCTTCCTGGCTCGTCGTTTCTGGTGGCCCACCATGCGGAACGACGTCAAGGAGTTCGTATTGGCCTGCGCGGTCTGTGCCCGCAGCAAGGCCTCTCACCAGGCACCCTCCGGGCTCTTGCAGCCACTTCCCGTTCCGAGCCGTCCGTGGTCACATGTGGCGCTGGACTTCGTCACAGGTCTGCCCTCCTCCGTGGTGGATCGATTCAGAAAGGGGGTTCACCTCGTGGCCCTTTCCAAGCTTCCCTCGGCGGCCGAGACGGCGGACCTCCTGACTCACCACGTGTTCCGCCTTCATGGGTTTCCCCAGGACATCGTCTCTGACCGGGGGCCCCAGTTCACCTCCCAGGTATGGCGGGCCTTTTGCAAGGGATTGGGGGCAACGGTCAGTCTAAGTCGGCGGGTTCCTGCGCCGACTTACCGCCCTGGGCAGAGGGTGTGGCTCTCCGCAAAGGACCTGCCGCTACGGTCCTCGGCCAAGAAACTCAACCCCCGTTTCGTCGGACCTTTCGAGGTCCTGAAGGTACTCAGTCCGGCGGCCCTGCGCCTGAAACTTCCTGCGTCCATGCACATCCACCCCGTGTTCCATGTCTCCCGGGTTAAGCCCGTCTCCCTCAGTCCCCTTATGCCTCCAGCTCCTGATCCTCCGCCTCCCGTGTTGGTGGATGGTCACCCCCAGTGGCAGGTCCGCCGGTTGATGGGCGTTCGTCGGCGGGGCCGGGGGTTCCAATACCTGGTGGACTGGGAGGGTTACGGTCCTGAGGAGCGTAGCTGGGTCTCCCGGCAGCTCATCGTGGATCCCAGCTTGATCACTGACTTCCATCGTGCCCATCCTGACGAGCCGGGTCGGCCTGGTCGCCGGGTGGCTCCCGTGGAGGAGGGGGTACTGTGAGGTTTCTGTCCTTGCTCACTTACTCGCTCTGTTCCTTTAAACCACCTCGCTCTGTTTTCCATTTGTTTCTGTTAATCATTTCATTCCCCCATTCACACGCTTCTTCCCAGAGACGTTGTTGATTGGTTCTCTCCCGTCCACACGCTTTTCAATCACATCCCCCAGCTGTCACTGCTTGTCAATCAATCAATCCCGTATTATTTATACCCCGTTTCCCCACTCAAGTTTTGTTGGATCGTTTTGATATTTTCTGTTTGCATTCGCCGTTCCTGCTGCTGCTGTTGTTCCCTGTGCTTTACCTCCAGGATATCCAAGAAGCCTTCCTCTTGGACACCTTTTTTCCGTGGCGACGCGCTCGCTCCGCTGCTGTTCCAGCGCTCTTTACGCACAACGCCTGGGTGAGTTTTTAATGACTGTCTTTGATCAAATTCCGTTTTCGTGTGTTTTTATAACACTGAAGATTACCACCTTTTTATCAGACAGTCACTCACCCAGCGGTTGCCTTTTTGATTGTTTCACTGGGATAATATTTTGACCTAACATCTCCCACTGTGTGTTTATCACACCGAAGATATTATCACATTGGATTGTATTTTGGACTTCGCTCTCAGTGTCTATTTTGCACCGAAGATATTTTTCACTTGGGATTGTGTTTTGGAACATTGCTCACTGTGTGTGTTTACACGAAGATTAGTTCACTTGGATAACTTTTGTTTTTGGGTACAAGTCACCTCTCCTGTTCTCCTGCTCGTTCTACCTGCACCCTGTGTTGACTCGCTCCCTCTCTCTCTCTCTCGGTCCCGCATCACCTCGGAGATTCTGCCGAGAGAGGTCTGCAGAGCGGCTCTGACGTCAGCATCTGCTACCCCCTACTACCACCTCGGGAGAAGCTGCAGAGCAGCAGAACATTTTCATTCTTGCTTGAATTCCTGTCTTGTTTAGACTCTTCCTATTCTATGCTGTTTAATTAGTCTCAATAAACAAGCCCCTGTTTTTGGCAACTCTGAATCCTACTCTCTTAGGTCGTTGCGTTTGGGGTCGGTGTCAAACCATAACAGCTTCAGTCCTTCTTATTTACTGAAACAAATGATACTAAATGATAAGCGATGAATAATTCCAGTTCTATTTGTAGTATAAACCAAGTGTTTTGATATCCTTCTATTCAGCTAGACAAGCCAACAGTCCTACTATTTATTAACGTCGTTATTGTTTAATTTGAACTAGATATGGCTTGTAATCAAACGGTTCTCTGTCCTTTGGGCAGAGAACCTCTGAAATATTAAATGTGGTCTGCTGGTTCTCACAGCTGGTATTTGATCCTGACACAAGATAACATCCTGTAGTGAGAAAAGTTCCTCAGGCCCTGAGTTTCAGCTGCTTGGTATGCAAATATGCATGCTATTGTTAGGCTTTTACCAGATAACAGAATCGTGTTACGACCTGCCGGTTTTCTGGCCATAGTCGACTGTATTCCACTAAAGCTTTGTTTATTTACGACCTGCTATCAACAGCCTCAATCACTCACTGAAATCAAAAGACACACAGACAAAAACAGACAACAACGCAAATCATCCACAGATTACTAGTTAAACATTCACAAAGACAAAAACCATTCAACTTTGATTCACTCATGCATCAAAAACCAAGTCATTCAACATAAATCTCTCAACCACAACACAACATAACTCATTAGTAATTTGTACAAGTTTACAAACAATGTTAGTTGTCCTCCCTTTTCTGCTCTCAACTCAGGCTAATCCAGTTCACACCTTTTTCTGCTCCTGGAATCCATCATTAATTTAGAACTATCCATGCCTTCCAGTGCACAGACAGACCCAAATATTCCCTTACCAAATAGTCAGCCACTCAATGTCATAACCCCACTTGAAATGACTTATTCTATTGATTTTCCTCTCTCACACCTCTCAGCTGTTTTCTGAATTAGCCCCAACTGTCTCTTAAAACTGCCACCACCTGTTCTGTATTCCTGTCATAAAAATAGCTCTTTCTGTTATCTTCCACCAACTGCACTCTCCAATCTTCACCTCTGACCCCTACTTCCCCTATCTGGCTTTAACTGCAACCATCTACAACAGGTTTACCATCCCCCGTGGCATCCCTTGACCTATTCCCAAAGCATTCCTACCCCCCTTTGATCCTCCTGTAAACAACAAAAGGGTTATCACACAGTCCATCACCCACAGTCCATCACCCAGAGGCAAGCTGCCTCTCAGGGTTGAATTAATCTTACATTCCTACAGCTCCCGGGGAAGTCTAACCCCCCCCCCAGATCCAAATTAACATACAGTTGCCTGTTTCAGTCAAACCTACAGACAATAATACTACCTTAAACACAGTGAAACTATGGACAGATCAACACAATCATTTATCAAAAAAAATTCATCACAGCAATAAAATTGTATTCCAACCCAGCAAGCCTCTATCTATAAATTATCATTCCTGATTAGTCAGAGGCCTGCATATATACCCCCCAACAAGCCTTCTATCATTAAATTATCATAGTATGATTCAAGGACTTTGCAGCAAATTTCAATATAAAACATTAGCCTATCTAAATCACCAGTGCATTAATATCTGACATCTTAACATCAATGCATTCAAACACAAGCATCTTAATTCAAGTCAAACAATATGCTCCAGTAAAACCCAACATCATTATTCCAAACTAAAACATCTTTCAAAACAATTGTACAACCTAAACAGACTTAAAAATTACAATTTAACACAACATTATTCAAGTAATTAATTTACAAACAAACATTTTATCAAAGGCCATTTGTTCAAGAAATAGCCTTATTTTTCAACACAAATTCCTAGAAGTGGTTAGTTTCAAATGCACCAAGAGTTAATTGTTGTAAGCCAGGTCCGCCTGGGAATGATAACTATGTACAAATGTGATCAGTGATTCTACTGTAGTTATATTTGTCTACACCTTAAGCAACATGTCCTCTTAGTGTAGAGTGCTTTCCAAACTCAGCCTATAGCTACTGTCCTCTCTGTTAAGGACATACACTTGAGTAAAACAACATATTGCTTACTTGACAGAATCAATGTATATATATTGTTCCTACTATTAAATGATACATTTACCCATAGCAGTCAAATTGTGTGTTTAACTTTATACAAGTAAACGAAATCATTCCCCAGTATACTCACTGCAATGCTTGCAGTATACACCCCCATTAATTTTCTCCTCCCTGCATAACCGTGCTCCCCAATGACCATCCTCCCATAATGTATCCCACACATGTACACATTCCCCCCTCGTTACACATACTTGTAGTAACTACAAACAAACAAACAAAACCACTTCCAGAATACCTTTACAACATATAGCAAACATACAATCAACTTACCATTGTTGTTAACCAGAATTGTATACACATTTCCCTTCTTCCGCCCTTCCGTTTACTGTACATTAGCATTGTTAGCTCAGTTAGCCTAGCTTATTAGCTTTGTTAGCTTAGCATAGGTAGCTAGCCTAGCATAGGTAGCTAGCTTAGCACTGTTATTGCTAGGTAGCCTAGCTCAGCCTAGTTAGCTTAGCTTAGCATCTAGCCACATCGCCTAAACGGCATATTGTCCCATTTTTTCAAGTGGTACAACACACAGCGACGTCAGCGCCATCACGGTTCTACCCCGCAACCGAACTTTAATCGAAATTTTAAGTGCTAGTCCACAAATAAAACAACCAAAATAATTTTTTCATTACCCGATTGTCCGTTTTCTCCGCCCGCCCTAAAAATACACAGTATATCAAATCCAACGCACCCCAAAGACCCATTCAACCGGATGTTCTAGTCAACGACTTCCGGTTCAAAACTTTACAGATTTCTTTGATTTCTACTATATTAAATAACGATTTGAATACATCAGAAATCCATACTCGTGTCACACAAGTCGCCTACTACTAACCATAACTCACTCACGATTCCTTCAATACACATGATATCACGACGCAACGTCCATATTTAAACATGATCACCGTCGCGGCTAGCTAGCAGCTAAGCTGCGTTGGATAACGAACACGCACGCCAACCGCTTTGGGAAGAACAATAAACACACGCTAAACAACGGGCAATTCCTTATGATTTGCTGCAGACTTATAGACCGTTTACCATCTCTATCTTACCTCACAACGATCCGGCCGGAACCGCTGTGTTTTCCTACATTAAACCAACACACAAGCCTATAAATCAAACGTGCTAAACACCTTGGTGGACGCTTCCTTCACGTATAGTACCATTTAACGACCTGAAACACGGGGGGACCTTGACGTAACAAGACGTCTTTAACAGGTCCCATCGCTACTCTTTGTGGCCTCCCCGTCGCTCACAGCAAGGGCACAAAGCATAACAATTCGTCATTCATTCATTCAATATAGAGTAGACTCTCCCTACCTGGTGCAAAAGGCAGGCCGGGATTCGAAGGCTGCAATATTCACTCACATGGCTTACTAATGTCGAGAGTATTACAACGTCCATCCAATTCCATGTTAGTCATCCGTTGTTTATAAAGCTAGTTTAAGATGTTCGATACCCTAGTACAGGGGTGGCCAACCAGTCAGAGACTAAGAGCCACAAAAATTACTGTGGTACCACAAAGAGCCACAGTGTTTCTCAACCTTTTTTTTCAGTCATGGTACCCTTCATGTGTTTATAGGTCTCACCCTCTGGCCTCTGAAGTTGCTAATGTCTTTTTTATTTGGGCCTCACAGGGTTAAAAGTACCCTGTGAGACCCACAGTTGCAAAATTACAAAATCACTTTTAGCCATTTAAAAAAAGAATGTTTATTTAAAAAATGTTAAAGGGGAACTATTTTACTATTTCTTTCACTATTTGGGCACTTTTACACACTTCCTGTGAGTCTATGGAACACCTAGGTTTTTTTCCAAAAAATAAATGCATTGTTTTGTATTTCTAATCAAGTACTCAAAAACCGCATTTTTCTACCTCAAGATCTTAAGCCGTTTGGAGGCTGGGCTCCAACCACTGTGTGGCCTGGTGCCAACTGCCACATTATTATGCAGCTGAGAAATCTCTGACATCACAGATATGCACATTTTCAGATGACTCAGTTCAGTGAGGGTGAATATTGTGAGAGGAGAATTGGAAGAATGCGCCAATATGAGAATTAGAGACATAGATCCTATTAATATAAGTCCACATAGCTAAGAAACAATGGTAAACACTGAAAAAGGCCATTTATAAGATAGTTCCCCTTTAAGCACATGTATAGTCAATTGGTCCTGTTGTTCAGCCTCACAATGCTATTTGATAGTAAATGTGTTTATATGTCCCACCCTCTGGCCTCTGAAGTTGCTAATGTCTTTTTAATTTGGGCCTCACAGGGTTAACCTCTTAAGCCCGAGATATACAGTAAAAGTGTATATTTTCAGCATTACGTTTGTTTACCAATTATTTTAACTGTTATTAGTCAAATATAAGATTATAGAAATCTCAGGGCATTGAGTCGGAAACCGGCGCATATTGACAGGAGGAAGTGGCACATCCAAAAGTGAGTGTAGCCTTTTGAAGGAAGAGACTCAGGGCTTTCAAATTTCGAAAAACTACCCTACCCAGCTCACACCAGCCCCTGTCAATCATCTGACTTCTGGATTTACTTTTTTATTTCTCTTATTTTTTGGGATTATCTCCCACAAACCTGAACGTTATTGCCATAAAACAGAACGCAGTTAGTTTCTCTACCTTTCTGTGAACGTCTTGCAAAAAACGGTGTTGCAATATGATGAAAAATAGTGGAGAAATTTACATTATAAAAAAGATGGCAGAATTCAGTACTGTATCTGTATTCTTTTATTTTTCTTTTTATCTTTTTCCCCCTCCTTTTTCCTCCGATTTTCTCCCATCCCAATGTTAGTCGTTATGCCAATTCCCAATCCCCTTCCTGGTCGCTGCGCACTTACCCCCCACAGTCGGTCTGGGAGAGTGGAGGCTACCACGTGCTTCCTCCGACACACGTCCAGCCAATCAACCGCTTCTTTACACCTGGCAGTGCGGATTCTCACTGAGAGGGCGTAGCGTGTGGAAGGATCACACTATCCCACTTAGATCCTATCCGCGCTTAGCAGGCGCCCCGACCGAACTGTAGGAGTCGCTGTTTACAACGACCCGGACCCACCCTGCCAGCTTCTCCCACCCTCTAATACTGCCAATTGTATTAGTGTGAACGGCCAGCCAAGCTGGTGACAACCCCAAAACCTTCTGTTTAATCATCTTCCCTTTATTCATTTTGTAGTATTTTCCCAAGCTAAATGGTTCTGATATATATCAGAACCTAATCTAATCTGCTCTGCGTTGTGATTCAAAACCTTTAAGGCCCTGGAAAATACTTTAAACAAAGACTTGAGGGTCTTTGTTATGACGATCAGCGGTGCAGCAGGAGGAATAAGGAGAAGAGGGTATATAACAACAGCTGTTTAATCAAAGTTAAGAGTGTATACAAATTACAATAAAGAACACTATAAAAGATTCAAGGTACCAGAGCACTATGCCGCTCGCCCTATCTAAGAAATCAGATTAAAGAATGATAGTTGATAAATTGTTGATGGCTTTGTTCTCTGGCTAGTGAACAAAGTAAAGCTATGTTTCTCCCTCCAAAAGTGATGTTCTTTGTTCTGTTGATCCTCCTCTGCCCGCGTCGTGTGTAGAGATGGGTGTGGCTTCCTCGTCGGTGAGTTGGTTTTCAGAGTTCCCTTCCACCATCACAACATCCCATTATATCCCAAGGCCCAGCGTCTCTGTGTGATGACATCAGCAGCTGTGTTTCTCCAATCACAGCCTCTCTACGTTTGAATGCAAATAGGGGGTTGGCTTATACAGCCAACTCTATACTTTCCTTTGTTTCCCAGTCAAAGAACAGCCACCATCTAACAACCTAATACTTGCATTTATTCATTTCATATTATATATATTTGAATTACCCTTAATTACATGAACCCAGAGATATCATACTTAAACACATTATCTTGATGCTAAATGAGACTCATAAACATTGCATATACACCTTTCATTCGACTCAGGATGGTTACCACAATATAACAAGCATACTTGTAGTTATTTCACATTGAGGGTAAACCTCCTAACTCAGTAAGACACCTTTAAGTTATTTTAACTCAACTTTAAACCGTCTTACTTATTTCTTTAACCTCTTTATTCTTTTCTATGTGGGACTAGGAGACCAAATTGTGGTCTCATGTGTTTAACTAAGGCTTATCTGAAATCCTTCCTGTCCCCCAGGCCATAAAACAGCTGATAACACTTCCTGGGCGCTTTGACCCTTTTAACCTCATCACCTCATTGTTTTCGCTAGAACTTATCTGCAATCCTTCCTGTCCCACCCTAGGAACCAGGTGGCCTCTATTGTTCACTCACTCCCGAAGGGGAAGGAGATTTAGCTTGTTCAAATAGTTCTTGATCATTCCCAGCCGGCTATTTTGAGTGGCCATTTACACAACCTGTTTGAGAGGAGTCTTGTTAACTTACTTGTGGTGCAATCTAAGCTTGTCCCCCAGGACACAAGGATTTCACGATAGTGACATGCTTGTATTAAAACACATTAGTTTGATTTGAATACCAGTTATGATCTATATTAAAAACTACCACAGTTTCCACACTCGGATAGTTTATCTATCCTTAATTATGTCAAACATAGATCTTAACTTCTACTTACTCCTATCGGGATAAGACTTAAGACATTTTAAATCATACTTGGATAAAATACATATGGTTTGCCACACTCAGATCCTAAAATTCAACCTAACATTCTTTTTCTAAATCTCCTTCTTATGTATAATTATAAATTCAAACACCTTTATTAGCAGTTTAGGTTTTTGTGCCCCGTGTACAGTCTTTGACACGCTGTTTCGTACCAGGATCAATTTCCACTGGTTTTCAATGTGATTTGTCAAATGTCGCTGGCTGCTCAACCCCCGTTGACCCTCGGATTAATGGAAGAGGTTTGCTTCTCCCCCTTCCGCCTGGTCGTTGATAGGGGCGATAGCAGCTCCACCCTTTCGCTTGTTGACCCCCTGGTCAATTGCTAAGGCCTTGCAGCCTGTCTGTTGACAGCCGGAGTTGTTGCTGAGGCCTAGCAGCCTGTCTCCTCGTCGGTTGCCTGTCGTTTGGCTCCTCTCGTTCCCCTCTGAAGCCTCAAGACCCGGTCACTGCGTTGGCCGGAACTCTCCACGCTTGAGAGTTAGGCTTCTCCTGGATCTCTCGGTGGCCTGCAGTGTTATGATTCCCCATGGACCTCTGGGTAGACACTAGCCAGTGTCTGGTTCCCCAGTACTGATGGAATCCTTGGGTCTGCTTCGTACCACACTCGGATGCATGTCGGTTCCCCAATCTCCCATTTGTATCCTGCAGTGAATATATATCGCTTCGGGACAGTGCAGGTTACTTTTACCACAACAATTGATTGAGAATCCATACTTTTCCTCCCTCAGACACTCTTTACTGGTCTGAGTTCTGACAACTTTCTTTTCCAAATCATTATTCTATATATTTTATGGCTTCTTGATCGTTAATATTCAAAATTCAGAAAAATTCACATGGCTCTCCTTATATTATGCTGTCAAAACAGTATAACCCACCATCCTTCGATGTGGAATAACATTCAAACATCGTTACCTTCGTCCCTGGACAGCTGCTTCCTGGCCTGGACAGTCAGTACTGACACATCCACTCTCCCAGTAGTCCTAGGTGTATGGCAACAAATCACAGTCCGCCTTAAACACACATCTCCCACATGCTCCGTCAGCCTTCACCAAGCCAACGGAGTCCCCCACAAGCCAATTATCAATTGCACATGTTCACACCCTACACAAAGACTAATTTGGCCAATAGCGACCAAAACCTACTGAGCTTATCAATGTACAGAGAATCATGCTTCCCAACACTTTCACCAATCACGACACACCCCCGGCTCCTAGAACCGGATTTTTAATGGGCGGAGAACAAAAATCCATGAACCAGCTCATGTCCAATCACTTTGTTCCCAGTCCATTCTATAGATATATACTACCCCGTCCTGATGTGTCGAGATCACTCCCAGCTTGTCAGGTACCCTAAGAAAAAAATATATAGAAAATAAACAAAAAACAAACAAAGAAAAACCATGCCCAAAACAATAATTGAAAAAAAATAAACCAAACTTGTGAGCATTTCTTTTTTCTTTTCAACTCACTTCTAGAAACAAAAGTAACCTATCATCTAGAGGCTTATGCACCCCCGTATTAACTAAGAAACAAAAAAATGGAAAAATCAAATGAATAAACAAAATGAACGCTCCCGGCCTAAGTCAGGAATTGCTCGTAATACACTAAACAAGAGAAATTCTGCAGAAATAAAAATAAACACCTATACCTATTACTCATAACTGTTAATATCCATCTATCAATACCATAATGCAGTCCACCCTTTGACCAATCTGAATGTTGATCAAGCATGGATAATCTGTTGACCACTAGCTTCCGCAGTGTCACATCATCACACTGTCTAATATTGAATACCTAATATTAACTGTTTAACATAATTTGATTTTCTTGTTAGTCTGATTAGTTCATGCATTTGTCCGTTACTCACACATCCATTTTAGTAACTTCCATTCATAACCTAATCACCTAACCCCTCTATTTATCTTTTATTCTATTTTTATTCTAATCTAATCAGGAGTATATATTTTTATTCAATCTATTCCATCTTTACCCTAATCAGTTGCATATATTTTTATTCTGCCGGTGGCCTCTGCAGACATGACCTTTGAAAATGACCTTTCAGTCCACAGATCCAGCAAACCTGTCCGTGTCCCCTGGGTTGTGGGACCCGGTGGGCCGCCTGCCTGTGATCGGATGGCCCTGGGGTCATCGGGCCCAGAGCATGTCCTCGCTGTATGCCATCACCGCCATGGTTCCCTTGAGCCTGTTCTGAGGAGAAAGCCACGTACCTATTTGGTTCAGTCACAGTTCCTTGAGCCTGTTGTTGGGAGGGGCCCGCTACCTGTCCAGACAACGGAGCACACGGCATTGCTCGGTCACGGTGGCCTAACACCGACGCCCGAAACATGATCTCAATAGCTGTACCATCTAGTAGTGCAGTCTTTCTCGCCAGTTCTTGTTCCAATCTCTGAGTCTCGTGTGCGGCTTGACCGATCTCCAGCTGTGTCTTCATCAGATCTCGATGAACTGCCTCGTGTCTTTCGAACGCTGTTACAAACGCTCTCTGTTGTCTATAGGACGACGCCTCTTCCCCCATCTCAGCGCTGGCGGTTTGACTTCCCATCGCTGGGCCCCGCATCACAACACACAATTGACGGTGCTTTGGATCCACACGCACCCCCTCTTTCGTTTCCACCTTGTCCCCGTGACTGCCCAGGTTTTCCCATTGGCCTTTGTTGTTGTTCTTGAGGGAGGCTCGTCCCCCGCTCTTCCTCCACCTTGGCCCTTGCTGCCTGGTTCCTAGTCGGCGGGCCACTTCTCTCAGTCTGGTACTGATGGTGGGGGTGGGGGATACCTAGGCACGGGACACAGGTGGGCTGTAGAAACTGTTCATGTATTATCCCATACCTGTTGTCAGTCTCTATTCCCACCGTACGGCCAGCGTCAACTCCCTGGGACTGCTGTAACAACATCGCTCTCCTCAGTTGCTTTCGTTGTCCCTTGGTTAATTGGCAGTCTCCCGCAACGGACACTTCAGCGTGGAACGGCTCGGGTAATACAGTTGTCTCTGGGTCGCTCGCTGCAACGACTCCCTGTGGCGGAGTTAAAGACATTATTTCCAGTCCCTCCGTCACACTGGACTCAGGAGAGGAATTGGTCACATTCAAGTCAATCAGGTTAACGTCACTGTTCAATTCGGTCAATGAAATGTCTGCAGAAGTTATCGGCATTCCCCCACCATTGGCCTGACTGGTGGCCATTTTTATATTGCTTCTATCTATTACACTATGGCTTAACTGACCTAGACTATTTGTCCAGTTTTGGTTACCCTATTTTTGCTTCTAATTGCTCCTATCAAAGTTAGTGAATCCGCTCTATATATTCCTCATTCACACGTGCTCTCATACACTCAAATTCCACCGTTTGGAAAGCAAGTTTCTCTGTATTCAAACAATTTTTACAAACTTGAGTTAATTTCACTCACACTGATATATTGGTGCAAACAGGAATTGATAACTCGCTGTGTATGATACTATACCCCGACTTTCAACAGTCCATTTGATTTCCCTGTCTGGAGTTCGGAATTGTCAGCACTGGCCTGTCCGCCCTGGAGCAGCTGTGAAGAGAGAAGAAAAAGCATACACTTAATTATCAGTGGCATTTCCCGTTCACAATCCATCATTTATCTTTAAGCATGGAATGTCAGGCATTTCCTATACTAAAATCACTTGAGAGCATTTGTGCAATTTTCGTTTGAATTATCAACGACACAGCCTTAATCGTTTTTCAGTTGTCTCCATCGGAAAACTGGATCTCCCAATCCCGTTGTCATGTTCCTTCTCACAACTCCGGGGAACCCTATATCGCATCAGTCTTTTCCTTCTGTTGGTAAATCAGAAATTTGTTATTTACAGCCTATCATGTCTAAACATTTGTACTGGACATGGTAATTTAGGTGAATAAACTCACTTTAACTCTAATAATTCAGGTGAATAAAAGCACTTTAACTCTTATTTCTCTTTGCAAATGGCTATGTGTATATTTAATCCTAATCTTTCCTTCTGTGTAACTTTATTTATTTCTATCCGTGAAAGCCTAAAAATTTATTCCGCTCATATTACATTTTACATACCAGTAATACACATATTTCACACATAATTTTACACACAATTACTACATTCCCCCGTAACACCTAACCACTTAGGTGTTAAACCCACTTCTCACGAGAACAGAAATCAATTTTCAGAGCCTTATGTCACTGAAGTCCCGTGCATTCGGAACAGTGTCATACAACCTGTTCATTAAACCACAGGTGCCGACACTACCCCCACATTGAAATCCCTGCAGACCAATGACATCTCACTGGTCAGCCTAACTTGTAGCCCACGGTGTCCCCCTCCAGTTTGCAAACCTGGAGCGCGACACCCCGGGCTCCCTACTCAAGGATATCCAAAGTTCATACAACTCTCAACCACTGCTGACATACACACAGCACCTCCGACACCAATCAACCACCGTCACCCAAATACCCACACACAATATAACCCAATGCACGTCGTGTGGCAGCGAGCTTTTGACGAGTGCACGCATAGCGCATCCCCGTTAATGCGCGGTGGCAGACAGCGAGCCCACCCCCGCCACGACGTCTAGCAGTCCCCGTACCCCCGTTAAAATGAAAATGTGCGCAGTGTGGCAGCGAGCATCGACGAGTCGCACACATAGCGCATCCCCGTCAATGCGTGGAGGCAGACAGTGAGCTACGACGATCTGTCTACCCAGGTGCAGCCGAGCAGAGTAACCCCCTCACGCAGGTCCATCTGCGTGGAGAGTCCCCAACCTGTCCTCAAAATACGCTCCGACTTACGGCCCACCAACATGAACGCCACACAAAAGACACTGACACGGAGCCCACCGTGTCGCCCCGCGTCAGCAGCGCTACACTTCTCCATTAAATCAAGAGACCGGAAGGCGGCCGGATACCTGGAGAGAGCCAGAGAGTATGGCCCCATCGCCGGTTGAGTACGACATCATTGCCCTAACGCCAGCCAATACCACTACCAGCACTAGAAATTCCCTAAAAATAACAACAAAACTGAATATGGAACAACAACATACTCTAAACAAGTCCCAAACTCAACCAACTGCCTTCGAATCCTACAGTAGACAGCAATAAACAACAAATCTAGCAATACACCGCGTTTGAAACCTATACAGAACAACCATAAACAATATACAAGACCAAACTAGGAGAGAAAGAGAGAGCGTTCTGGGGGGGCCGAGAGAATGGAAGAGAGGTGGTGGAGGAAGCTTATAGCTTATCCGCAACAGTAAGTGACTTCCGGGGTAGGCCTGATTGGCCCCGACAGGCACGTGACGCGCAACTTTCTCTGCCGCACGGCACGCTCCGCGGAGCGGAGCGGCAGAGCTTGCGAAATGATGTAACCGTCCAAATCCGCTATGACTTTCATTCGGCGCTTCAGCTCACCTCGCAGAGCAGCGGTCCTGCGATCCTGCGGTCCGTTGTTGACGAGTTCGAATCCCATCGAATTTTTTTTTTTTAACATGAATTTTTTTTTAACGTGTATTCTTTCGCCGGTTAAGGTTAGGCATGGTTAAGGTTAAGGTTAAGGTTAGGCATTGTTTCGGAGTTGGTTAAGGTTAGAACGGTTAAGTTTAGGCGCTGTTAAGGAGCTGGTTAAGGTTAGAGTTTGTGTTAGAGAATGGCAATATTCTTTCTATGGTTAAGGTTAGGCATGGTTAAGGTTAAGGTTAAGGTTAGGCATTGTTTCGGAGTTGGTTAAGGTTAGAACGGTTAAGTTTAGGCGCTGTTAAGGAGCTGGTTAAGGTTAGAGTTTGTGTTAGAGAATGGCAATAGACAGCCTATTTCCGCGCGACAGCTCTCAGCAGCCTCGTTGCGCGTCCTGAGTTTGCCGCGTCACGTGCCTGTCGGGGCCAATCAGGCCTACCCCGGAAGTCACTTACTGTTGCGGAACAGTTACACGCGTGGAGGAACGAGATTTCTCGTTCATATAACACCCCATTACAATATAGCCTGTGCCACAGGGAGGGAGGGAGAGAGAGAGAGAGAGAGAGGGGGGGGGGGGGAGCGAGAGAGAGAGAGAGGGGGGGGGGTGAGAGAGGGAAGGAGAGAGAGAGAGCGAGAGAGAGAGAGAAAGGGGGGGGGTGAGAGAGGGAAGGAGAGAGAGGGAGCGCGAGAAAGAGAGAGAGAGGGGAGGGGTGAGAGAGGGAGTAAGAGAGAGAGAGAGAGGGGGGGGGGTGAGAGAGGGAAGGAGAGAGAGAGCAAGAGAGAGAGAGAGAGGGGGGGGGTGAGAGAGGGAAGGAGAGAGAGAGAGCAAGAGAGAGAGAGAGAGGGGAGGGGTGAGAGAGGGAGTAAGAGAGAGAGAGAGGGGGGGGGTGAGAGAGGGAAGGAGAGAGAGAGGGGGAGGGGGGGCCAGGGCCCCACACTCCACTACCAGATTAAAGCATAACAATCTAATCTACGCTTTGACCCTTTTAACCTCCTTCCAGTTAAGAGTACCCTCCTCCCGTTCGGATGCACTCCTTCCCCTACTTAGATGCACCTCTCCCCGTAAGGATCAGGAGATGCCACGTGTGGGGAAACCGGCTTCTCAGGGCCGCATTGCCTCCTACACTGGACCCCCTCTCACCCAACTAAGGATACAGGCCTCCACTTCCAGGCTAAGGTCTCCTCACATGAACAGAAGAAGTCCCCTTATTTTACCTTCAGGTGCAGTTTAAGGCTGGGTCCCTTTCCAATCTTAGGAGAGACAATTCAGATTCCTCTGAACTGACACCCCTCATCCCTCTGCTTCCCAGCATTTTCTTTTCAAAAACACTGATCACAGAAGCACAACTCGCCTACTAACCCTGTATCGGCTAGTAAGGTTACTGTGGCCTGACTGTACATTGAGCCAGGTGCATTTATGCCACTGTTGTCCAGTCACTCACGGTCCCACATCCCGCGTTTCTGTGACTATAAACAGGGTCATAACGCTCTCCCAACCGGCTGGCGACCCAGTCGATAGCGACCTCATAGTCCGTCATCAAGTCAGGACCCCAAGCGGCTGACTGTCCGTAGTACCTATCAGCCACTCAGTTTAGAAACCGACGGTCTTGTCCCCACCCCGCTTGCTCTGGGCATGGAAATATTGACCGTTTTCGCCAGCCTTGCCTGTTCACGGCAGGTGCTGTGCCCCCTCCGGTGCACTGCCCTGCTCCTAGGTGTGGACTGTCGTCCACGTACCACCCAGTGCCCACACCAACTTACGTGCGACGTTTCCTGGGCCGACTAGGCGGTACCACAGTGGTATGTTAATGCATACCTCGTTACGCACGAGGGCCTTCAGTAACTCCCCAGCACTATAGTGTGTGTTTAACGTGCGCCCAGACTCTTGCGAGCCCACTGCCGCCTGTTTAGGGCTAGAGGTTCGGGGTGCCTAATCCCCTCCCTAACCCTATTATTACACCAACCTCTAAATGAAATCGTTCTGTGTGCAGAACCCAAAAACAGTTTCAAAAGGAAACTCACCATGTCCTCTGCTGCCCCCTACCGTATTCCTAAACAAACTCCACCTTCCCCTCGACAATGGACGCCCGGCGCCCCTACTCAAGATGGCCGCCTCATCGCGAGACATTCCAAGAGTCTCGTCATGCTATGTCGTCAGCACAGTTAGCTTAGCATATCAGCTACGTTAGCTTCAACCCAGCGCGCGCAGGTCGCCAGTCCGCCCTTCGCTCCACGCACCCTTATGACGTCACAACCGGCGACCGCTTTAGCCGTTAGCGCGGCTAGTTAGCATTAGCTTAGCTTCTCCCACGATACCATAAAAACGTTCCCCAACGACCCATTGTCCCGTTTCGCCGCGCGGGCCGACACCTCGCAATGTTAACACAACATCACTTTCCCCACAACAGAACCCTAATCCTCTCAAAACGCCAGCGTAGTGATTTAAACAAAAATATAAAAACATAACATCATATAGGCCCTCACAAAACACTAGCTTGACCCCGCCGCCTTCACTTCCGGTGTGCTCAGGACGACTTCCGGGACAACTTTTCATACCATCCCGATCCCCTAAAACATTAAACAACTACTTTATCCGCGTCGAATATGAAAATTTTAAAGTGCCTTACACATCCCTGTGATCCCATGACACTACCGATCGACTTTATACATTCGAAACTACGTCGATTTGTCACTAGCATCCTCCGGTCGCCCCCAGGCTAACGTAGCAGCTAACCGCCGCTGCGTTCCAACGGCCCTCGAAAAACCGGCGTTATCATTACATATCCCCACGGCTGTTTGGTGACTTAAATTACATAATAATACAACAATAAACTCATACGTTTCATCAATCATACCTAACCATAGCCATCATACAAACATTCATAACATTGCCACTCCTAACCACAAATAAAAACACAAACATCCATTCAGATTCACATACTATTGTCCCTCGAACGTCCGCGCGGCAGTCTTCACATTTCGTTTCACTTCATTCAATAACTCCCGCGCGACTATTAAAAACGAGACCAAGTGCAATCGTACACTTTACTATACTGAATGTTTAAGTTTACAACAGTTTCGCAACCAAATCGCCATTAAGTACTAAGTCAGTCTTTCAACCGAAATGTCATTAAGCACCACTGTTCGCCCTTTATTACAGCGCAACGAGTCAATCAATATGCCTGGTATTTATGTATTAAAAAGGACCTCTTTTGACTTTCGGGTTTTTTTTATCCGCATCTCAACTTGCCGACAACCCCCTCGCCATCTTGATCCATTTGAATATGTCCTAAAGCGATCATAATTCTTCATTTAATTCGGCCGATATTTCAATGCAGCTACCACGTTCCGTCGATTTGACGTTCCCCACGCTTAGCCCAAAGAAACACTTTACAGCCTCGTCTTCACCAGCAGCCCTCGCTCATATTAAACGTGTCGTTCTTCGCCTGTAATCGCACAACAGGTCCCCCATTCAACACTGATCTATTTCGCTCTTAATCATTCTGATTTACACGATCCAAATGATGTTGAACTCGTGTGTTTAACGACCCCATACTTCGTCCGACGGATCAGATTCCACGCTGGCGCCGTTTTGAGTCACGGTAACCCAGCGTAGATCCTGTCCCACCCAACAGTATAGACACATAATCCCCACATCGCTCTGATATGTAAAAAAAATAGCCAACCTTATCCGCGCCCGTTCTAGGTAACTATGAAATAGGTGTTTCCACTACCCAGATGCGCCCAGTCAAATTGCTGTGCTCTAGACCTACCGCAATCACGATTCAATAAAAGTTTCAATCTATTGCAATTCAACGCTTTGATCATGCTGTTAAACAGTCGTTATGCCCCCCTCCTTCGTGTAGTTAATTCTACACGAGGCTCTCAGCGTTACTCACATATCCCAACATGAGCGGTTTCTAGTGCTTCTTCATATATATACCTATATGAGGTTCTAACTTTCTTAATATACTCCTATATGAGGCTTTAACTTTTTCCAACCCCCTGTTCGAACTGAGCAGCCAATTCTTCGTCATCACTCACCTCTCTCACAGGATCGAAGCTCACGCAGCTGCGGCCTTCGTTGTCCGCTGATGAGGTCGATGAATGAAGAAAAAAAATCTCGTTTTCACGGCCGCTTCTCGTTCAAGGGCCTCGGCACCAAAATGTAGTATTTTCCCAAGCTAAATGGTTCTGATATGTATCAGAACCTAATCTAATCTGCTCTGCATTGTGATTCAAAACCTTTAAAGCCCTGGAAAATACTTTAAACAAAGACTTGAGGGTCTTTGTTATGACGATCAGCGGTGCAGCAGGAGGAATGAGGAGAAGAGGGTATATTACAGCAGCTGTTTAATCAAAGTTAAGAGTTGTATACAAATTACAATAAAGAACACTATAAAAGATTCAAGGTACCGGAGCACTATGCCGCTCGCCCTATCTAAGAAATCAGATTAAAGAATGATAGTTGATAAGTTGTGAATGAGCTCTGTTCCCTTGCTAGTGAACAAAAGCAAAGTTCTGTTTTTCCCTCCAAAAGTGATGTTCTTTGTTCTGTTGATCCTCCTCTGCCCGCGTCGTGTGTAGAGATGGGTGTGGCTTCCTCGTCGGTGAGTTGGTTTTCAGAGTTCCCTTCCACCATCACAACATCCCATTATATCCCAAGGCCCAGCGTCTCTGTGTGATGACATCAGCAGCTGTGTTTCTCCAATCACAGCCTCTCTACGTTTGAATGCAAATAGGGGGTTGGCTTATACAGCCAACTCTATACTTTCCTTTGTTTCCCAGTCAAAGAACAGCCACCATCTAACAACCTAATACTTGCATTTATTCATTTCATATTATATATATTTGAATTACCCTTAATTACATGAACCCAGAGATATCATACTTAAACACATTATCTTGATGCTAAATGAGACTCATAAACATTGCATATACACCTTTCATTCGACTCAGGATGGTTACCACAATATAACAAGCATACTTGTAGTTATTTCACATTGAGGGTAAACCTCCTAACTCAGTAAGACACCTTTAAGTTATTTTAACTCAACTTTAAACTGTCTTACTTATTTCTTTAACCTCTTTATTCTTTTCTATGTGGGACTAGGAGACCAAATTGTGGTCTCATGTGTTTAACTAAGGCTTATCTGAAATCCTTCCTGTCCCCCAGGCCATAAAACAGCTGATAACACTTCCTGGGCGCTTTGACCCTTTTAACCTCATCACCTCATTGTTTTCGCTAGAACTTATCTGCAATCCTTCCTGTCCCACCCTAGGAACCAGATGGCCTCTATTGTTCACTCACTCCCGAAGGGGAAGGAGATTTAGCTTGTTCAAATAGTTCTTGATCATTCCCAGCCGGCTATTTTGAGTGGCCATTTACACAACCTGTTTGAGAGGAGTCTTGTTGACTTACTTGTGGTGCAATCTAAGCTTGTCCCCCAGGACACAAGGATTTCACGATAGTGACATGCTTGTATTAAAACACATTAGTTTGATTTGAATACCAGTTATGATCTATATTAAAAACTACCACAATTTGCTTAGATTTTTCAGGTCTGGTCAATTTTAGCATGGTGTTATTCACAGTCAAAGATAAAAAAAAATATTAAATAGAATTGATATTCTCCTTTGGTTCATTACAATTTACTCAAGCCTAGTAACAGACACACTATTTCTGACACTGATCCATATATGTCCGTAGATTCAGATACCAAGAACATGCAAATGGACTATTTAAAAAAAATTGTAAATGTTTATTCTACGTCCTTATCGAATGAGTGACATAAAAAAAAATTATATGGATGGAAGAGCCGCACATTGACGGGCAAAGAGCCGCATGTGGCTCGCGAGCCGCGGGTTGGCCACCCCTGCCCTAGTACAACATGCCTTCGACACCATTCCCGTCTCTAAATTAATGTGTCTTGTAAGGCCTGAAATGCATCATACCCGCACAGCAACATCCCCTCATCAACCCGTCCTTACCTGAGCATGGCAAAATCACGACAGATAAAGGGATGTATTCTACGCAGGCACCTCCTGATAAACAATAGCATTAACCCAGAGCCTATATTCCCTAAAGAAATAGTCTTTCTCATCTCTACTGTTCCACCTCACATTTGGAGGCGAACCAGCAGACATTATTTAACTCTCCCCGCACATTCACGACTTCGGATGCAGCTAAAAATGCTCTCTATTATATTGAATGTACGGCCCCAGCCAGTATTCACGGCCAAGTGCTCGTACAACAACACAATCATAATATTTCATATGGCCTCTTCCACGATCACAGTCCCAAGAAGACACATACTCGTACTATTCATTTCTGTACTGGGCTGTATCAATCGAACGCTCCTTATCCCTAACTACATCCACCGTCACACTGCCCCACCCCCCTGCATGTAAAAAACCACATTCACCCTGGGCCCCACCGGTGCTGCCACACGACCAACTTCTCAACACTGTCGCTCTCCCCTTCCAGACAGCAAAACTCTGCACTGTAACACCTTAACGAACATATTATCAACCCCGGTCTTTTCTCTGCTTGCTCTCAAATAAGGGAATAATGCAGGACGGGTCCAAACGGCACCAATTTGTGGTATATTTAAGTCAATACCTAAGGTTAATCACAGTGCATTGAGGTTGCTAACTAGAGGGAAGAAGGACAATGATAGAGAAAGGTCCTCATCTGACTCCAAATAGCCAGTAGAGAATAAAACGTGTAGCCAGACAACAGAACTATAGTTCAACTCAAATGGTTTATTGCTGCGGGGCTCAAAGAGGTGGATAAAAGGTTGTTTACATACAGGGATTATTTCATAGTACATCAAACATGCTGTACAAACGGATAGTAGTCATGCTATGTCAAATGAAGAGAGAATATACTGAGCAGTACACATGAGTAAACCTGGTCAACAGATAGGGATCTGTACAACAACAATGGTTTCCATGATTTTACTCACATGTATGGCAAACAGCATAGTCTCTGGCAGAACAGTGGAATCAGTAGAGAGAGGACGCAGACCCCAGGGGGGGGGTCTGGCCTGCTCTCTCTAACAATGCGTTCTCATCTATATACTCAGAATGATGTCATAAGTTGACTTGATTCATAGCCAATCAGTTTTCTTCTATATATGGCGTTCTGCTCCAATTGGTTATCTTCTTTGGGGGCCGTCTGTCCCAAGATCTCCTGTCGTGTGGGCTGGCCTGCAGCAACAGGGGGGGGGGTCTGCCTAGCCCCCTCCTTTTGGGCTGTGGCTTCTCGATGAGTTAACAGTTTTAACACTAGAACCTTTAGCTTTAATGTAATGAGTTACATATATATTCAGCATTAACCCAATGTGGCGTTGTCTATATTTTAATACCAAATTGCCTATATGAAATATCACAAACCTGCTTTTGCCAGACTGAATTTATGGTTCTATGTTTTACATTCTATAAAGCTTTTACAAAAAGTGTGAAATAACATTATTACTTTCATAACCAGGTGACATTCTAAATGACATTCAAATATTATTTTATCTAATAAGTCAGTTACCTTTTAATATGATATTGTTTGAATTAGTTCCAGTCTAACATACTATAAGTACATTCTGCTCTTAACAAGTCTGGGCTGGTCTGCCCTTGTTCAGACCAGCTGTCCTCTGCTCCCAGTGGGGTGTGATCACCACATTAACATAGAATTTAAAGTCAACAGATTTCCACTCCGAGCGTGGGAAGATCTAATCATTCTAATCATATATGTACTTAAGGCATTACTTGTTAGCGATTATAACAGATATTTTCAGTTTTGGTGATGATGTAACAGTCTGCTTGTCTCCTATTCTGTAATCATATGGATTCAATCAGTTTTACCCATTGGTCTTGTTTCACAGAGGCTTCTCAGCTTAATTTAGCCTCTCTCTCCCCGGTGTAACCGTCACCCCCTGGAAAGGTGTTGTTTGTTCTCACAGCTTGAGTGGGGGTTGTCTAAAGGCTCTCCCAGAATGTGTCACAGACAGCTCAGCACAATGGGGGTTGGTTGAAACCACTTTGCTTTTAACAAGAGCCTTAGGCCATGGTTAGACTAGTGTATTCCTGGCGTTTTTTTTATACGTTTTTGAATACGTTTCATGTCCCTATTACACAGAAATGCGTTTTTTGGCGTTTTTTTGTGGATACGGCTGAAACGCAAAATTGTGTTTGCGTTTTGGAGATACGCAAAAAAACGCGTCGACAACAGCGTGTAGTCTGTGTAACCGATGGTTTAGCTTGCGTTGTGTTCTGGTGTACTGTCAAGAATCAGGCAGGACTGGATATCAGGTTGTTTATTCACCCTGTTAACCCAAATAACACAGGAATTAATGTCTTGTCTTATCCTTTTTGGCCACAAGATGGCGCCTTGGTTCTTAGATTCTCTTAACAACAAGAGAGAAACTCCATTTTAATTCACATTGTAATAGCACATGGAATGAATAATACAACATGGGTCACTCATCCATCTGTTAAAACAGATACAAAATAATACAATATGGGTCACTCATCCATCTGTTAAAACAGATACAAAATAATACAATATGCCAATAATAAGATTGACTCATTACCTATTAAACAAATACATTAAAATAATTAACAAAACCACTGATAAGATTCAATCTTTACCTGTTAACCCAAATAACACAGGAATTAATGTCTTGTCTTATCCTTTTTGGCCACAAGATGGCGCCTTGGTTCTTAGATTCTAATGGGAAGACATGCAACAGCGTCAGGGTTGAAGTCTACTCAATGTGTTACACAGAAAAGATCGTCACTTCTAAATAACTCCACAGAAAGTGCACAAAAGTTACTCTTCACCATAGGTAGTTCTGTTCCGTTAGGGGCTCTGCTTGGCATCACTACTGCACTCCCTCGCGTACGTGCACGCGTACTGAATAAAATTCCACAAAATATACCTTTAATACCAGTATTAGTCTGACCACACCCCTCATCAGCTTACCTTCATAAGCAGGTGTGTGGTCACCTGCTCTCCTCCTTCTCGCTTTCACCACAAGGAAGTGCCTCGGTAGTACCCCACTTGACGTGTTGTTAGTTGAAAAGAGTTGTGACTGGTTTACATTGTGCTTAATCTTTTCTTCTCTCACATCTGTTGTACAAGAAAAGGTTGGGTCATAATGTATTCCGCGGAGAGTAGACCCGCTAGACCTACTCTTCACCACCGGTTCTCCATTCCCGCCTCCGTCGTGCGCCTCGGTGCTGGGCTGTTGCCACTCTCGTGGTTGCCGACCCAGCCCGGGAGACTGCCGGTGGATAGTTTTCCTCACCGAAGAGCCGAGGGTTCAGTGCCGTCGCTCCGGCGATGGCCTGATCTCGACTCTGGTTCCTCTGGTTCTGGGGAATCGCCCGTTGGTGAACGGGGGGTTGTTTTGGAGCCAGAGGATTTGCGACGCAAACTTTTCGCGTCTGCTCGCTCGCGTCGCAAGATGGTGGCGTGCAGACGCGAACGGCCTGGGTTTGGGGAGCTGCTGGAGACCAGCGAAGATGCGTCCGGCTCGGGATTTCCGATGGAGACTGAGGACTTCATGGACGAGGCGGACGGATTTTTGTATGAGGGCCCCGTGGAGGAGAGTATCCCTCCTCAGGAGACCCCGGAGGGGGGGGAAATGGCTCCATGGGGCGCCCTGTTCGAGGATGTCGAGGAACCACCTTGGCCTCATTGGCAGGATGCCCTACTGTCGGCCACATCGGATTGTGGCTCCTTGACCAGTCGCAGCCTGCTGTATGTGAGGGATGCGGGGTCGGTGGAGGAAGGTTTGCAGGGGGAACTGCAGGCCTTTTTTCCCGAGCTCATGGCGGTAGCCGCCACCGCAAACGGTGTGCCGCTGCCGCTGCCATTGCCTGCACCTGTCCCTGATGACCTCATAGGCCATCCCTGGCAGCGTTCCCCAGTGAGAGGGGTGGACGTTGTCTACCCATTTTTCCCATCGATGGGGGCCTATGTTCGTCGGGGTCAGGCGGTGACCAACATCATGGGACTAACTCCTACCTACGTACCAGTTACGCGGGTAGCAGGGTTGGTCAAAGGTATGGGGGAGGGCGTGCCTCGGCTTGACAGTCCGATGGCCGCGCTCCTCTGTCCGGATATGGTGTGGGAACCACTATGCAAGCCGGTCCTCCAGGGGAAATCGGCTAGGCGATTGGCTTATTGGGGTGACCAGTCATTTATCGCTGGTACACAATCGCTGGCTGCGGCGTCTAACATCGCCCACCTGGCTAGATTTGTATCAGGGATAATGACGGGCAGCACGGATCTGACCGAGGTGAACTGCGATCAGATCACCCAGGCTGCGGGAGCTGTCCTGCATCTTTCCCAGGTGCTGGCCATAGCCATGGGGAAAGTGCGCGCCCTGGCCACCCTGGGCCAGCGTCACCTTTGGCTGGAGCAGGCCCGTGTGCCAGAGAAGAAGAGAGCTCCTCTTCTGACGGCCGCCCTCTCCGACGCTGGCCTGTTCGGGAAGGCCCTGCGGTTGATGACCTCAACATGCAGAGAGATGGCATGTTGAGGTCATTTTCCGCCTCCCGTTCTTGCCGGTGGAGGCAGAAGGCTTCCGCGACGTCGAGCTGTCTCCGTCGCCGCTACCACTGCCTCCACCGCCGCTGCTGGCCCTGCCAAGAGGGCCAGGGGACGAAACGGCGCTTCTGCCACCGCCGGCCCATCCCAGACCGGAGGAGACGGTAGGGAACGTCGTGTCCAGCAGTTAGGAGTGACTTGGCAGGGGGGGGGGGGGGGGGAGGGGTATTCTACCGACTCCTGTTACATGACAGGATCCGGTAGGTTTTCCCCGCCCGTTGTAGCGTTGTTGCTATGGCGACGCCTTCCATGAGCTGGTGTCTTAAAGATGTCGAGGTTGGGCGCAGGGCTCACAGTCCTGCTGCGCCCGGTTTATGTGTCAAACTTGAGTCAATTGGTCACGTGTCTCACAGTTTACATATCTTTTTCTTGACCATGTCTCATGTGGGAAGGTGTTTCTGGGAGGGTCTGGTCTTACACTCTGATTAAAAGGAGTGACTGGATTGAAATCATGTGAAACACAGGGTTTTTACTCCCAGCTGTGCAGTTGGGTCATACGGGTGATGCCTTTTCTTTATTTTTATAAAGAGTTGAATGTGTCTTGATGGATTGGAAATGAGGGTCCCTGATGGAAACAAGACTAACGTCTTTCTCAGGTCTGCCTCCCCTTAACCTATTGTGTGTATTGCCGTACTGGGTTGTACCCTTTCTGCAGTCTGTTGGGTAAATTTTTTCATTCATTCATTCATGGAGTTGATTGCATCTCGCCCCTCTTGTCGTTTCCCTGGGCGTCTTGGGGATTCAATATGGTGGTCTAAACGGCCTATTGTTGATGTGGGTATGTCCAAACGCACACATAGTGCTAGCTCAGGATGTGCTTTTTGGGCCATTGGCTGACTAGCGCGCCTTGATTGCTTGGGTGAAACAGCGTTTTTATGGAGCAATTGGGATGGGGGTTTTTCCTCTTCCGACACCCTGTGTGGTTGTCGATGGGTTCCCGTTCATGTCAGGGGATGATGACGGAATGGGTCTGGACATATGGGGAAGGGTCTCACGCCCTAGGGGTGGGCCACCGGGCGCGGTTCATACCGACACGTCTGGGTGGCGCCTTCTTTTTTATGTTGGGATCAACACGCATATCTGCCCCTTCTCCTGGGGTTGGCAGGTCGGCGTGATTAGGGCACAGGACTGGTTCTGGTCGCGCTGGTCCAGATCAGTTGCACCCGTTGTCCGCTGGGGATGCAGATCTGCTGTTCTGGTACCCTGAGGGACTTGGGGTTTTTTCAGGGGGAAAAATGCTAGGTCGGTCCGGGTGTCACAGGGTTGAGCGTTATGGGACCCTTGTTAGGTGCGTTGTATTCTGCACTGTCGTAATGGCTTACGGCCGTGCCGACCTGTACGCGCCCGATCTCGTCGGATCTCGACCGCTGTGCGGGTTGGTCTTGGTTGGTACTTGGTTGGGTGACCTCCTGGGAATACCGAGTGCGGGGTGCTGGGGCTGGTCTTCCATTTTTACGCTCTTCTCTTGCGCTTGGCGCAGAGGGGCCTGTTGGGGTGGTTTTAACCTCCTCGGGGGACCCTGTGCCCCCCGTATCACCGGGCCCAGTCCGGGGTAATGCTCGTTGACCCGTAGGCCCGGGATAGCCCTGTTGGAAACCGGAATGCGGGCTGCGGCGGTGCCGCAGGTGTGTTTTGGGGTTTCTTTCCTGAGGGGTTATGGGACCAACCATTGCATGGGGTAATGCCTGGGTGGTTGGTTCTCTGGTGTGTTGCTGCAGTGTCAACTCCCGGTTCTCCGGTTGAGGGTGCCCCTGCACGTTCATGACGTCTGCCGATCGTATGGGCTTTTTCTGTGGGCAGCTGTCAGGGGCCGAGTGGTCTAAGGATCCCACTTCTGACATGCTGTTTAAAGGCTTGGTTATGCGACAACGCCAGCATACGCCCCTTCTGCCGGGGCGGCTGTTTTCAGCTGTCCTTTCTGGCGCCTGCCTCGTCCGCAGTTTCCAGGCTTGGGTTGACAGCCTGTTGCCTGGTCTTTTTCCCCGGTGCACTGCCTGCTTCCGTTGGTTAACTCTTGTGTGTTATGACCATGCTGTCTGCCTGTTGCAGGGCCTGTGTTCCAGGCGGTGTGCTGTTGGGGAGGACAGGGCCCGCTCGGCTGAGGGGCCTTTGTCCGAATACGCTGGCGATGTGGGGGGCGGGGTCACTAGGTGCCCACCTGGTGGGGTCTTGATGCTGGCATCATGGACTTCTCCGGGCCCCCATTCCAGGGAGTCCAGTCCTTTTGGTGGGTCTGGGTCTTCCTTCGCGCTCCGCTGCTACGGCCTTGCCACGGGGTTGGGTTTGCCCTTGATCCCGTGATTTTGGGGGCCGTGACGAGGTTGTTTCCTACATTCGTTCCCGGGTGGCATGCGGGTTGTGCGTGGGTGTAGTCGTGGGGTCAAGCCACGGTCTGCTCACCCTATGCGTTGGGTTGCTTGAGTGCCTCTTCGCACGGTCGGGTCCGTCGCCCTCCCGTGAAGCCCCTAATAGGGGGGATGCCCTCCATTAGGGGGGGTCGGGGGGGCTCGGCTCTCCCTGTTCTGATGGTTGTGGGGGGCTGTCAGCGGGGTGTATTTGTCAGCCAGCGGCTCCGCTTGGCCTCCCTTTGTGCAGTAGTGATGCCAAGCAGAGCCCCTAACGGAACAGAACGTTAGGTTATGGCTATAACCAAGTTCTGTTAGTTAGGGGTGACGCTTGGCATCAGACGGCCGCTGCAGCCCTTGACCTCACCTTGTGGTGAAAGCTTGGGTAGGAGGAGAGCAGGTGACCACACACCTGCTTATGAAGGTAAGCTGATGAGGGGTGTGGTCAGACTAATACTGGTATTAAAGGTATATTTTGTGGAATTTTATTCAGTACGCGTGCACGTACGCGAGGGAGTGCAGTAGTGATGCCAAGCGTCACCCCTAACTAACAGAACTTGGTTATAGCCATAACCTAACGTTAATGTATATAATCTGGTTCATTGCCCAGCAACTTATCCATACATTTACACCACAATAATGCTCTTTTAACCCAAAGATATGTCTAGAACCACAGAGCAGTCCTTACCTCTTAACAACAAGAGAGAAACTGGCGCGAGAGGGAAACACGCTCAGAAATGAGAGACGCGAGGGGAAATACGTCACTTCGGCAGGAAGTGACGATGTTTCAAAACAAAAGACTTTTGATAATAAAATAATAATAATAAACAAAACAATGAAAACAGGGTGTTTTGGCGAAATTCACAAGAGGGACATATTAACCTGTTACATTCACCCCCCCCGAATTTCACCAAAATCACCTAGCACCAAAGCTGCACTTCAACACTAAGGACGCGCATAAGACACCGCTCAATTCTACCCCTCTGGATCAGTCAACACAAAGATCTAATCTCTGAGTTCAGTTAAAAAAACTATCCGTAAAACAGATTAAAAGGCGTTACAGGTTGATCAAACCCCCAACCCTTCAAGAACATAGAGGTGCAGTCTACACCCCATTACACCCGATCCCCAGGCACTCATATGCGACAGCGTCCTATCGGTCCCATTTATAAATATGCGTATGAAGTGACTCTAAAGCTTTATGCCACACCATGCCTTGCGAGGCGGCAACAGACCCCAATTAACAGGTTTCTGAACCATGTTCTCTATGAGCCTATTGACTGGCTTGACCATCCTCCCAGCCCTTGTGACTACCCCACCCGCAATCGGAACTTGGACAGAATCATGCTCGGGCAACCCTGAGAGTGGTCTGTCATGTCGGCTGCTAAAGGTTTGAGATAGGTCGGGCTGAGGGCTGTCACGTCTGTGTTCAGAGGTCTGTGGCATGTCCGAGTCGACAACAGGAACAGTCTGTGTCTCTTCAGAGTCAAGTGGACAACTGGCCAGAGTGGAGGCTGTGTCAGTCAGTGCGTCATCCACGTGATCAGAGGGAGGCGAGTCAACGACATCTGCCACTGTGCTTCCATCCTCATTTCGGTCTGAGTCAGACAGGACCCACGATGATGTCCGCTCCCTAGAAGACTCGTCGTCCAAGCCACTGAGATCACCAGCATCGGATGAGATGTCTGAATACTGATCCTCCAGTCGATCCTGAACAGGGAGGAAACTGACATCCAACAGCAGGTTCCTGTGGACGACCTTCTGCCGGCCCGAGACATCACAGATTTTGTAGATATGAAGCTTGGGGTTTTTCTCGACAACAGTGTACACCACAGGCTCCCACTTATCAGCTAGCTTCCTCTTGCCCCGTTCTCCCTTGTTGGCCAGCAGCACACGATCCCCAACTTGTAGACTGACGCCCTTGACCATCTTATTGTACTGACCAGCCTGGTGCGCTTGCTCTTTAGCGGTGTGCTGTTGAGCGATTCTGGCAGCCTCAGACAGGTAAGTCTGGAGGGTCCTAGAGTAGCTGCTAAAATCCACCACAACGGGATCATGCAGGGCAGACCTGAATACAATGTCCACCGGAAGCCTCGGCACACGCCCAAACATCAGGTGGAACGGCGCATAGCCAGTGGTCTCATGGACGGTCGCATTGTAGGCAAAGGTCAGCGTCTGGATCTGTTGAGGCCATTCTTGCTTGGCTCTGAGAGGGAGTGCTCGCAACATATTTCCCAGGGTGCGATTGAACCGCTCTGTGCCCCCGTTGCCCATGGGGTGATAGGCGGTGGTATGAGACTTGGCCACACCAGACAACTGCAGCAGCTCGGACACCAGTTCACTCTCAAAGTTGGCACCCTGGTCTGAGTGAATGCGCTCAGGGAACCCGTAGGTACAGAAAACACCATCCCACAGCTTCCTGGCAATCTGTTTGGCCGTCTGGTTTCTGCATGGGAAGGCATGTGCCATTTTCGTGAAGTGATCAGTTATCACAAGCACGTCAACAGAGTTCTTGTTCTTGTCTTCCGCTGACCAGAAGTCGATGCAGACGAGTTCCATGGGAGCTGAGGTCTTTATGCTCTCCAACGGGGCTCGCGCTGCAGGTTCTGGAGTCTTAGCAAGCACACACCTCTCACAGCACCGAACGTACTCCTTCACATCCCTCTCCATGTTAGGCCAGAAGAAACGTTGCCTTGCCAGATGGAGGGTCCTGGCCCGACCTTGGTGTCCTGCCAAATCATGCACTCCCTCCAACGCCTTGTCCATCAGACTTGCCGGCAGCACCAACTGAAGCCTCTTTATCTTGCTTACTGGGTCTCTTGTCTCCCTGTACAAGACACTGTCTCGGACCTTGAGCTTCTCCCAATGTTTCAGCACAGCCAGTGACCTTGCATCTATACCACTTCTCTCCCGCCTGGAAGGACGTCGCTTGCGGACAACGAATGGCAGCACACCGGCGATGGCAGAATCTTGAAGCTGGTGATCCTCCAGCTCACGTAAGGTGAATGAAGGCAAGGTGTCTTGACCAGCAGGTTGCAGCTGCTGTACCTGGTGAACGAGGCAAGTAGCCCTGTTCTCTGCAGTAGCCGTCCAGTCACTGTGATGCAGCAGGGCAGCCCTTACTTCAGAGGAGCCGCAGGAACCAGCCATGTCCGGTGCGGACTCAGATCCCTGGACCACCTGAACATGCTGGATGCTAAGCCTGAAAGCATCCTGCACTCTGCCAGCTTCTTCACCCTCTGCTTCATGCACCAAGCTACTGTAGGGTTCCTGAATGAGACGCCTGCTGATGGGAGAAGTGAAGGGGTCACGGCTGAGTGCGTCTGCAACAACATTCTTTGGACCTGGGATGTATTTCAAGTCGAAGTTGTAGGCCGACAACTTGTCCACCCATCGCTGTTCATAGGCGTCAAGCTTGGGCTTCGTCAGTATGTGGGTGAGTGGGTTGTTGTCAGTCCACACCGTGAAGCCGTGCCCTTTCAGCCAGTGACTGAACTTCTCCGTAACGCTCCACTTCAAAGCCAAGAATTCAAGACGATAGGCGGGATATCTCTGCTGCGACTTGCTGAGGCTTTTGCTGGCAAAGGCGATGGGGCGTGCCTTATCCTCTCCAGCGGGTAGCTGTGACAAGACTGCCCCTAGTCCGTCCAGAGATGCATCGACAGACAAGATGAAGGGCCTCGAAAAGTCTGGATGAGCCAGCACAGCACAGCTGAGGAGCTCCCTCTTGAGCCTATGAAAGGCTTCCTCACATGCAGGACTCCAGTCTGCTGCGGTCAACTTCCTGAACATGCCGGCACTCCTTCCACCACGGCCCTTCCTCTTCTGGCCCCCTGTCAGGGCAAACAGAGGCTTGGCGATGGCGGAGCATCCAGGGATGAAGCTCTGGTAGAAAAATACCATGCCCAAGATGGACCTAAGCCTCTTCACGGAGGGAGTGCAGCCATCCTCCTCCATTACGGCCTCCCTTGGCATGTTAGAAATCACATCCACCTTTGTTGGGTCCACAGCAACACCACTCCGGTCGATTACGTGACCAAGGAACTTGACTGACTCCCGCAGAAGATGACATTTCTTCTGACTCAGCTTGAGATTACTGCCCCTCAGCTTCTGGAAGACCACTTGCAGCCTGCTAAGGGCTTCCTCTTCGGTGGGGCCAAATACAAGGAGGTCATCCAGGTAGCAGAGCAAACTGGTGAAGTTGAGACTGCCAAAGATATCCAACATCATCCGCATAAAGGAAGCTGGACTGTTGCAGAGTCCCTGTGGCATTCTGTTGTATTCGTACAGGCCAATCGGTGTCGTGAAGGCAGTGTACTTTTTGTCTTCCTCGCACATGGGGACGTTGTAAAACCCGGAGGTTAGGTCCATTGTGCTGAAGAAGGCATTGCCTCCGAGAGCTGCCAGACAGTCGGCTTGGTGAGGAAGCGGATGGGCATCCTTCAGAGTCCGAGCATTCAGCCATCTGAAATCTGTACAAATCCTCAGCCCACCATCCTTCTTCCAGACCATGACGAGGGGAGATGCATATTCGCTGATGGATTTGCGGATGATGTCCATCTCCTCCATCCCTGTGAGCACCTGTCGGAGATGTTCATAGTGGGCAGGGGGCACTCTCCTGTATGGCATGCGGAACGGCCGGTCATCTGTCAGGCGGATGCGATGCACAAACCCCTCTGCTTTGCCGCAGTCAAGTGAGTGCCTGGAGAATATATCCTGGTACTCTTCGACAAGCTCAACAAGCTCCTTCTTAGAATGGAAGCTGGCGTGGCACGAGTCGATGTCGAGGGCACTCAATCCGAGGGTGGAGAGCCTGTCCCTGAGGTCGGTATCTGTAGCAGCCGGCCTGATACCCTGTCCTGGCCTTCCTGCCTCCTTCGTGCAGGAGCCCTGCTGGATGTCTAGGTCTTCCACCGCAAGGCAAGGTGAGACATCTGCGACCTTGGAGTTGCGTTTCAGGGTGATTGGTCTGGGTGAGAGGTTGGTCATCTTCACAGGCACCCACCGATCTCCCCACATTGGCGTGATAACCCGCCCAACAAGCACGTCTCTCGGTCTGGCCTTAGAGGTGCAAGGCTCCACGATGACCGTGCTTCCTGGAGACACTGGCACATTGCTGGGCAGCCTGCCCCACACCAGGTATTCGCGTTGAGGAAGCAGCGTGATGGCATGGGGTAACTTCACAGTGCCGATCCTGTCGGGGGCCTCGTCTCCCCTCCATCTGGTGGTACATGACATCATATCCAAGAACTGCTCATGATCAGGCGGCGAATGCTTGCCTGCCGCAGATATGAGTTTCCAGTAGGTGTCACTACCTTTCATGACACTCATTAGGTGCTTGAGAACGTTTGATCCGATGATGAGGTCATCGCGCTGACCTGGGACCACTAGAACAGGGACGAAGCATTTCACTCCGTAGATGGTCAGTGTTAAGTCATATATGTATTTGGGGTGGGTCTGTTTTCCTCCACAGCCAA
Organism: Notolepis coatsorum; assembly: GCF_963971535.1. Classification (NCBI taxonomy): domain Eukaryota; kingdom Metazoa; phylum Chordata; class Actinopteri; order Aulopiformes; family Paralepididae; genus Notolepis; species Notolepis coatsorum. The sequence goes on from NC_140170.1 coordinate 31,857,758, forward strand.
CCAGCATAATCCTTCCTGCTGACTGAGGTTCTCCCACTAGGGTCCCAGCTTCTCTGAGCTTACATTCTGCCTCCTCATTCAGGGTGCAAGCCATGGATCCTGAATCAATCATGCCCTTCAGTCCAACTCTGTCATTCACTGTGACCTGAGTGTAGAACAATTCACTGAAAGCTGGCACCTCTGCTGATCTTTGAACCACGACTTCGCATTCTGGCATGGCTGAACAGGTGTTAACATAGAGAAGCTCGAGACTTGACTCATCTTCACTGAGGGTCTGCTGTCCACCCCCCACACTGCCCCTCTCTGAGTGTGGGTGTTCTAGTTTCCCGAAGGCTGATCCCGACTGGGGTCGCCCTGACCTGACTGCCTCTGTCCACGCCTGTTGCAGTCTCTCTTCCAATGACCTGGAGTGAAGCATGAGAGGCACAGATTCTCTCTCCTGCAGTGCATGAGCGTGGAGTGGCCGGTATCACCGCAGACCCGGCAGTTCCTCGTCTGAAAAGGACCCGGAGCAAACTGTCTTGGCGGGGCCGGTGCCGGTGCATGGGCTGCCACCTGCACATTCTGCTGTGTCATCATGCGACCCAAAAGGCTGAATAGAGCACGCATGCCATCTACGTCGGCCTCTGCAGTGAGGCCCGGAGCCGGCTGGCAATGACCTGGCTCAAAACCAGGTTGAGCAGTGGCCACTGGTACCGGGTGAGGGGCGATTAGCACCTGGGGAAGTTGTGGAGTGAGAGCGGCTGTTGGAGCCGGAATGAACTGGGCTGCTGTGGGCGAAAGCTGTGGGGTTAGTGCTGAGACCGATGGCACATCGTATGCTGCCGCAGTTGAGACAGCTGAGAGATGTGAAGCTGTGCTGACATGCACTGGCGGTGGTCTCTCCATGTGCTGTGGTATGGCCGTCTGGGTGTGGCTCAGTACATGTATCTGCGGGGCTTGAGAACGGCCTTGCGATGACCTGAGCTCACGCTGGTGGCTGTCGATGCGCTCCTGAACCTCGCTGGTCGACCATTCTTCAGCCGCTCTGATGCTGAGCCTGTTAAAAAGGACTGGGTCTGGACAGTACTTGATGAACATCATCGACACTTCACGTCCTGGATCCTCCACACTACGCCCCTGCCTCTTTAGACACTCGTCTGCAATATCAATGGCATTGTTCAGTCTCACCCAGTACTCCATCACTCCCTCCCGCTGCAGTGGCTTGATATTATAAAAGTCAGCCATGGGCATGGATGAGTAGGATAGCTCACCGAAGTGCTGCTTCAGAATGTCAAAGATCAGGTCGGGAGTCTTAATGGGGTCGAGTGTGGGGTTGTGTCGTAGCGTAATTCTCACTACATCTTTCGCCCCCCCCATTAGCTTAGACAGTATCTCTTGTGACTGTTGGTGTTTCGGTGTGTTTTTCTTTATAAGATACACCCCCATTACTTCCACCCACTCACGAACGGAGTATTTATCACTGCCATCGCCCCTGAAAATTGGTGGCTCCTTAACATCGGACTGCATGACGAGCTTTACACCTGACAAATTCAACTCAGGGGCTCTCTGCTCCGATTTAGGGCTCTCTGCTGACATGGACCTATTAACACCCCTGTCACCCTGTAACTGGGTCGCAATCGACTGACCAATCTGACTGGCCAACTCTGAGATGAGAGCACTCAACTCTACGTGAGAAGCTGTTTGTGGGCTTGGTAATTCATACCGGGGGACCTGGCCACCAGTGGAACAAAACCGTGGGGTTTGCAACCCACCCGCCCTAGGCGTTTGGCCTTCATCTACATGAGAAGCTGTTTGTGGGCTTGGCAATTCATACCAGGGGACCTGGTCACCAGTGGAACAAAACCGTGGGGTTTGCAACCCACCCGCCCTAGGCGTTTGGTCTTCATCTACATGAGAAGCTGTTTGTGGGCTTGGCAATTCATACCGGGGGACCTGGTCACCAGTGGAACAAAACCGTGGGGTTTGCAACCCACCCACCCTAGGCGTTTGGCCTTCATCACCCAAAAACCAACCTCTCCCAAAGCCCACCCCAGATAAACTCTCTCCTTCAGAGACCCCAGCCCCTTCTGAGTTAGCTGCTGGTTCCATGCCAATTGAGAAATTCAAAGAACCATACAAAAATAAAAATCATACGTACATAAGTACATATATATATAGTCACACAATATCCAATAATCCAATGTTCCTATTTGACACTTTAAAGTAATTATTCTCCTTTTTTTAAATTTTTTTTTCAGCCTTTTCTCCTTTTTTTTTTTTTTTTTTTTAAACCTTATCTAACAAAGTATTTGCTTTATTCTATTCGACACTTTGAAGTAATTATTCCCCTTTCCTCAGTTGTCAATCTTTTCTCCCTTTTTTTTTTTTTTTTTTTTTTAACCCTTATTCAAAATGCCCCACACGGCCAAGAGTGACCAACTTGAAACGAAGGCGATCTTCAGCTTCCCTCGGCGATCGAGACGACATCGATTGGCAGATGAATCCGAAGGTCGACGGCACCAATGTAACCGATGGTTTAGCTTGCGTTGTGTTCTGGTGTACTGTCAAGAATCAGGCAGGACTGGATATCAGGTTGTTTATTCACCCTGTTAACCCAAATAACACAGGAATTAATGTCTTGTCTTATCCTTTTTGGCCACAAGATGGCGCCTTGGTTCTTAGATTCTCTTAACAACAAGAGAGAAACTCCATTTTAATTCACATTGTAATAGCACATGGAATGAATAATACAACATGGGTCACTCATCCATCTGTTAAAACAGATACAAAATAATACAATATGGGTCACTCATCCATCTGTTAAAACAGATACAAAATAATACAATATGCCAATAATAAGATTGACTCATTACCTATTAAACAAATACATTAAAATAATAAACAAAACCACTGATAAGATTCAATCTTTACCTGTTAACCCAAATAACACAGGAATTAATGTCTTGTCTTATCCTTTTTGGCCACAAGATGGCGCCTTGGTTCTTAGATTCTAATGGGAAGACATGCAACAGCGTCAGGGTTGAAGTCTACTCAATGTGTTACACAGAAAAGATCGTCACTTCTAAATAACTCCACAGAAAGTGCACAAAAGTTACTCTTCACCATAGGTAGTTAATGTATATAATCTGGTTCATTGCCCAGCAACTTATCCATACATTTACACCACAATAATGCTCTTTTAACCCAAAGATATGTCTAGAACCACAGAGCAGTCCTTACCTCTTAACAACAAGAGAGAAACTGGCGCGAGAGGGAAACACGCTCAGAAATGAGAGACGCGAGGGGAAATACGTCACTTCGGCAGGAAGTGACGATGTTTCAAAACAAAAGACTTTTGATAATAAAATAATAATAATAAACAAAACAATGAAAACAGGGTGTTTTGGCGAAATTCACAAGAGGGACATATTAACCTGTTACATCTGCACGGAGCCGTTGTTGCGAAAACGCCCATGCGCAGTAGATACCATCTGCGTGCCCTTCCGGTGACAACAGTGTGTGTGTGTGTGTTTGTGTTTGGGACATAACTCCGTGTCCCAAATAGCTTCAGCTACCATGTGTTGTCAAGTTATTGTTATAAGGACCCCAGTCCAAGCTACAACAGTCTGCATTCCCTTAACAATTGTTTGTATTGAGCCGTATTGTATTGTACCCATATGCAATATGTTAAATAAAGTTTACATCCATTCATTCTGCTAGCATTACCGATTGCATGAGCAGCTGGCTAACGTGAGCTATCAGGATTCAGACCCTGTTAGCTCAGAGCTCCTCTTTCAACTTAACAAGCATTAAACAAAATGGCCCAGTCATCTATTCACCTTTGTTTAATACACACAGCGTTGTCTCTAATGTTATCTAACTACTGATAGCTCGCGATATCATCAGTTTGGTGCTGGCTAAGTAGCGTGAGCTAACGTTAGCTTCTAGCCACAATGCTATATTGTTATAATGGCATACTCCATTGACGTTAGCATGCAGCTAACAATGCTACCGATCTTTTTTTAGACTAAACTATCCGCTCTTGGTGGTCACTTGTGTTGATGTTAGTTTTGTTTCATCAACAAATGACAGGCAGAACACACAGTGAATGTATCCGTTTTGTTTATTGCACTTTTATTAGGCTTTGCTGAAAAAGAATTGCTGCATTGGGTAACTAGGCAAAAGATGGTGGCCGCCTTGTTGACATTTGCTTTGCAGGCACATTCAAGTTCTGATTGGTTGAAATTGCCTTCATGTTTGCCACCTACTGCCACCTACTGCTTTGGCAGTGTACTACATCAGTGTGCTCGGGTGACAAAAATGAAAAAAACGAAAGTGTGACTCGAGGCGCACGACGTCGCGGCGAAACGCATATGACAACAATACGAAGATGAAACGAAAGGTGTAACCGCACCCTTATACTATGTCCCTGCATATGGTCACTTCACATAGATACATTAGTTATGAAATGCACAGTCAATGTTACCACATAAGGATAAGGATCTTCTGACTAAGGACTAAGGCGCCTAAGGAAGTAGAGGCGTTGCCGTGCCTTCTTGATAACACTGTCTATGTGTGTGGTCCATGTCAAGTCCTCGGATATGTGGACTCCGAGGTACTTAAAACTGTTAGGATCTATGGGTAACAGTACTGTATATTTGCATATCGTATATGTCACAAATGTATGTCACAAATGTAACAGTACTATATACCTGTATGTCATGTATGTCCTTATGCCATAAATGTCATGATGTCATGTATGTGTATGAATTGAAAATGGGGGACCCTGATGTAAACAAGACGAAAGTCTTTCTCTGGTCTGCATCCCCTTAACAATTGTCTGTATTGAGCCGTACTGTATTGTACCCATTCTGCAATCTGTTAAATAAAGTTTTCATTCATTCATTCATTCATTCATTCATTCATTCATTCATTCATTCATTCATTCATTCATTCATTCGGTGCATTGCCTTCGATCACTGGTCAACAACTAGTCTAGGCATGATGACGCAGGACAGAGTATAAATACCTCAACGTGTGCTCGTCCTGTCTCTCTCTCTCTCAGCAGATAGTTTGCCTTCAGCTAACAAGCAATTTAGGTTATCTAACCCCACTGTCTATACGCTACATTTAACTATGTATTCATGTCGAAACATTTGCTCAAGTACAGACCATCCACCGTGAACGAGCATTTCCCGATGTGAGTATTAATTACCGTTAACCAGGCCTTAGCTAACGTTAGCTAGCATAGCAGCTAACGCGAGTTCTACAGCAGTTTTTGCAGAAGTTACTAGAGTGTGATTCGTAGACGACTAGATATTTTGCTTGAACATTCAGGACAGGTTGAAGTTTTAACTGTTTGTATATACAAATGCAGTCCAAGTTAGGTCATTACTTGCCATGCTTGAGTTGATCACATGACTACTGCTCAAGACTTGTGATCATATACCTAAATATTTACTTGGCTTTGTTGGGCCATCAAAATGGTTTCATAATCTTTATCACGAAACTGATCATCTCTTGATGAGAAACCTTTCGGATCTGATTTCTGAGCCAAGTCCGGGACATTGTAGTTTCCAGCAAATTTTCTTTTTCACTTTTATTTTGAAATGATCAACTTGTAATTAAGTGTTAAATTGTAGGACAGTTTGTCCTTACATTTATTTAGCCATCTCAGTAAAAGTCCTGAGCCTTGTTCCAGAAGAGGTCCTTTGTGTTTCTAGATGAAGTAGGCTATTTAACCAGCTTAAATACCACATTATAATATAAACGTGAACTTGCCTGAAGTTAAGATAATGTTTTGGGTGTGCTTGTGATTATGAAGACGTGGGGTCATGGAAGCGGCAGAGAATGTTTATAAATGGAGGATTCTGATTACATGAATGTAATTTTTACATTGTGTTTGTTCAAACTTAATTTTGAACTTAATTTTGGGGGAAATACAGCCTCTACCGCTTGACAATAGAAAACCAAGCATTTTGTGCATTGTGAAGTGCTAGTGTTACAAAGGATCAGATTAAACCGAATATATATATTTATTGATTGATATATATTGCATAGTATTTGTATATCGTTTGATATCCCTTGTATATTCCTTGTACATATACACGGAATATCCCTTTAGCCTAGTACAGCCCATAATATTTCATTCTCCTATTGGACAGCGGTCCACAGGCGCCAGAGCCATGCCTCCAGAGTCAGGTTCAAGGCCACCGACAAGACATGTCTGTACATGCCCGGCCTTGCCCAGGACTACGAGACAGAAATGAGGTTGGCACTAGATTGTTCGCCGTGCATATAAATATGGCGCAGGTGAATACAGAAGTAGAGTTACCCAATAAGTTGAAGCCTCACCCACGATACTCCGTGCGGTGAAGTATGGCCTGTTTGGCCCCAAATAGAGCATTGAGACCGCGTGCGAATTAATAACTGAATTGTCAGAGTTTGGCGCTATACCGTCGAGTGCGACATATTTCTATTAAGTCAGTAATAGTCTATTTGTGTATAGTGTATTGTGCGGCTAAAGTTCTACAGTGACCAGCATCACCAACGCTTCCTCGTATCAGCTAGAGTGCTTATCCAGGCTGGGCTGCTTTCATGGCGCTTTCACCCGAGGAGACCTAGACGAGAACCGTGTGGACATGTACACTGGATTAATCTACCCGACGACTACATAGCCCTTTGCGGCTGGATTATATTTGTTTTGGTCCTGTGATTTATGGAGCGGAGAATCGCCGACGCCTACACGTGTGGGATTTACCTTGTGAGGAGCCAACGTCGAGTCGGCGCCTCAGAGAGCCTGAGGCCGGCTAGCTTTCTTCACTGTGGAGCTACAGTCTACGGAGAACAGCTGTATTCGTCTGTGGATCAAGAGACTATTGCACCGTCTCCTGTACTTGGAGTCTCCTTAGTCATCGTTGACCAGACTCTCTACTACCGACAGATCCTCTACCCCTGCTGGCTTACAACCGGGGGGACCCTTCCAGTATCTCCCGCTATATATTACTAGTGTACCATAGATATAATTCCCTAAGATTCAGGTTGTATAATTACCTCCTGCGTAACCAGAGAATGGACATTCATTATTGATTTGCCTACGCATATTCCTTTGCCTTATAAGCGCATCCAAAGTATAATAGATAAGTATATTATGTACCTTTTGCTGCAATAAATACTTGATTATACCTTTGTGTGGAACCGATTCAATGTGGGAAGTGTTCATCATATTTATATATCATGTACTGTATGGCCAGTAATTAAAGTACATAAAGCGGTAGTGGTTTAATGATACCATACTTATCAATACAGTCAGGGAATTGTACCCCTCAGTTACAATTGGTCCTTCGAGCCGGAGGGTAACTAGCGTAATATTAATATAGTGGTATTAATATTGACATGGCCTATGATGAACACTCCACAAAACGGTTCTCCTAAAGTAGATCGCCCGCAGCGTAGACGGCAGACACCTCAGTACTTAGAGGATTACGTTGCCAATATACTACCTAGCTTTCTACAGATGGTAAACGCGGAAAAAGTAGATAGTAAAATTATGTCCGACCCTATCGACCAGGCTACCCCGCCAATAGAGGCCCTAGTGGGTTCTAACGTAACTGACCAAGCTCACGGTAGGGACCAGGAGGGACCCGACATGACTTTACCCCCCGCCAAGACCGAAGAAGTAGTCCCCGGAGAGCTCCAGGATAAAGACAGCCCTCCAGGGATGGAACTCTACCCGCTACAAGAAGAGGAGAGCACCCCGGAGATGGATCTCCAGGACTCGCCACAGGAGAACAGATCTCCAACAAGTACTGCCAGGAGCGGATCACCTCAACCAGCGTCTTCCCCCAGCGAGGCGGACAAGATGCTGGCACAGGCATTCCTCGCCAGCCTAGCAGCCTCAACAGAGCGCGATCGACTCCAAGCACAGACGCTTAGTGAGCGCGAACATTCTTCCATGGAAAGAGAACGCCTTCAGGCGCAGCGACGGAGCGACGAAGATCGTATACGTCTAGAGATTAGACGCCTTCAGACGGAAGAGAATATGGTAAGGGACCGGGCCGAAGCCCAGCGCGCCGCCGCCGAAGCCCAGCGCGCCGCTGCCGGTGCCCAAAGAGAAGCAGAGCGCGACCTCGCTCTCACCAAGCGCGAAGCCGAGCGCGACCGATTACAAGCGCAGATAATGGAGCAGCTGATCACCAGGGCAACACCCCCTCCCTCCGCACGGGGTTCCAGGGCCTCGTCAAGACAAGGGTCAAGGGCACCCTCCCCTACCCGATCAAGCGACCCTGAGCCCGACCACCAGAGAGAGTTTATACCCCCCTCCGAACCCCTTCCCCGACCGGTCCAAGTGAGACCCAGCTACAAGGAAGAAACGGTCTACACCGCGGAGAGGCTAAATAGACGACTACAGGATCTAGAGGACCTGCCAGAGGAAGAAGAGGAGGAGAGTCAAGCCCGACAGCAGCACAGTACTCCACAGGACCAGGAGGTCCAGTACAGCCCAGGCTCTACCCCCGCGGCTCTGCGCTACAGACCCCCGACTCAATTCACGGGTGAGCTTGACGCACGACCAGCCCCGAGGAACAGCACCTGGATACGCGGGCCATGGTACCCAGCAGGTACCAGCCCACCAAGAGGCGTAAGAGGAGACTCGCCTAGGAGGCCTCTCTTCCAACGCTCACCGATGTGCCAGCCATCCATGGCATCATACATTGGCACACCGACGTTTCCGGACTTCACCCATGAGAACAGAGCACAGTACACGGAGCTACGAATGTGTTTAGAGACAATGATGTCCGATGTAGCTGATGAACCGTACAAGTATGCTATCCTACTGAAGCACCTCAAGGTGCCCCGAGCGCACAATATAGCGCTGGCCTATGCCACCTCTACTACCCCATACACAGCGGCTCTAGCAGCACTCGACCAAAGATATGGACGCATATGGGACTACGTAATACAAGAGATAAGGCATATTGACCGCCTCAGACAATCGCTCACTAGATGACCTGTCTATCAAGGTACAATCCCTGGTAGGGATGCTGGGGGCGCAAAGAGAAAAGGGTATGCACGAACTGTACGCAAACTCTAATGTCGAGAGGATTTTAGAGAAGCTTCCGCCCGCCCGACAAGAGCGCTTCAGGCGGCAAAGAGACCACCGTGATCCTAACGGTCCCGAGCCATCCCTCCTAGACCTAGCCGACTTCCTGGCGAGAGAAGTCAACAGCCTACGGTTGGATACGTTCATGCGGAGCACACCAAGCTCCAGAGAGGGACCTAGGAGAGCAAACGATGGCCGCAGATTTGTGACCGTCATGCACCAATCAGAATCAGTACCGAGCAGCAAGAACCACAGTACCCCCTCGATGAAAGAGAAGTGGAAGATGGTGTGCCCGTACTGCGAAAAGGAACACTGGTTGTCACAATGTGACACGTTCAAGAAGATGACCGCCGACGAGGTGAGTCAATGGATAAAGTCCAACCGACGCTGTTACCGATGTGCGCGCAGTCACATGGCAGCCGATTGCCGCTTAAAGAAGAGGTGTAGTCGGTGTGACGGAGCCCACCTAGATGTCCTACACGACAGTAACAGAAGAAAGCCTGCACCCTCAAGCAGCACAAAGGCAAGTGTTATGTACATTGACCCCGCCAGCAGCGGGGGCGCCCGGGTGCTCTTAAAGGTGGTCCGTGTAACACTGAGTTACCAAGATAAGGTCATGGACACTTACGCCGTCCTTGACGACGGGTCAGAGAAGACCCTTCTCCTCGCGTCCGCTGCGGCCCAGCTGGGGCTGCGGGGGAGCGAAAACCAGATGACGATTCGGACAATAAGAAGAGATCTAAAGACGATAAAGGGCGAGAATGTCTCCTTCACTATCGCAGCAAGCGGGCAGCCAGAGAGACGGTATAGGATTACTAACGCTTTCACCAGCCAAGAAATAGGCCTGTCGCAGTACACCTACCCCATCGCCAAGCTGATGGATAAATATGTGCACCTGCGTCAACTACCTATACCGCTCATAGACGGTGCCACCCCGACCCTGCTGATAGGCTCCGACCATGCAGACCTCATCGTCCCGATAGACCGGGTCCACACAGGGCCCAGAGGCTGTCCTGCAGCAGTCGAGACCCGCCTAGGATGGACATTACAAGGCCCCCTCGCTAAGTCTCTTAACCGAACAGCAGCCACTAACTGCCTCCACTCCAGAGTGACAGAGAAGACACCACCCTCCTACAGCACGTCGAGAGGCTATGGACACTAGAGACAATGCCCTTTAAGAACGAAAAGAAAGACATTCGTTCCAAGGAAGACATTTACGCTATAGCCCTTCTCGAGCAGGGGACAAAGAGAGTCAAAGTCAACGGAGTGATGAGATACGCAACTCCACTCCTGAGGCGAGAGGGTATGCCTACCTTCCACGCCCCAAAAGAAGTGACGGAGCGGTATCTATTGAACACAGAGCGGCGCCTAGCCAGAGACCCCGCTCAAGAGACTGTGTACCGCGCTGAGATTAACAAGCTAATCACAGCGGGACACATAAAGAAAATTGACATTAAAGAGGCCGATCAGATGACCGAATCATGGTACGTGCCGCACCACAAAGTCCACCACAACGGCAAGGATCGTATTGTGTTCAACTGCAGCTACCAGATCGGATCACAAAATCTGAATAAAGAGCTCTTGCCCGGCCCAACACTCGGCCCCTCTCTACTAGGCGTGTTACTACGTTTCCGCCAAGACAAGGTGGCCATCAGCGGCGACATCAAAGGGATGTTCCTGCAGGTGAGACTAGTGGAGGAGGACAAGCCCCTGCTGCGGTTCCTATGGAGAGAGAGGATCGGGGATGAGCAACCAGCCATCTATCAATGGGAAGTCCTCCCTTTCGGAACCACATGCAGCCCATGCTGTGCTACGTTTGCACTGCAAAAACACATCGCAGAGGACCCAGCAGCTGATGAAGAGGTCCGACAAAGTGTGGGAAATAGTTTCTACGTGGACAACTGTCTGCAAAGCGTCTCGACGCCAGAAGAAGCCGAGGCCCTTCTACTCAAGCTCCGCGCCTCCCTGATCAAAGGCGGCTTTGATCTCAGGCAGTGGGCCAGCAGCGACCCGCAAGTATTGCGCAGCCTCTCCCCCGAGGACAAGGCAGCAAGCAGCGAGACCTGGATGGCGACCATCCCAGGAGAAGCCCAAGAAATGACATTAGGACTAGTCTGGCGCTTCAAAACAGACTCGCTCCATTATAAACACACACCCCTGACCAAGGAGCAGGGAAGGTCGACTGCACTACCGACCACCAGACGGAGTGTATACAGAACACTCGCCAGACAATATGACCCGTTGGGATGTATTCTACCTTACACCACCAGGGCAAAGATGATTGTAAGAGCGTTATGGGACAAGGACCAGGGCTGGGACGACCCCATACCCGAACACCTTGCATCCACATGGAGAGAGTGGGAGACGGAACTCAGCTCACTCCCAGGTGTCAACATACGCCGCAGCTACTTCCCACCCACAGTGAGGCCGGAGACGTGCCAGATGGACCTGCACGTCTTCAGCGACGCCTCCGAAGTAGCCTACGGTTCGGTGGCCTACTTGCGTGCCCGAGAGGAGGGAGGAGAAATACATACTGCTTTCATCCTGGCTCGCTCAAGAATAGCCCCACGAAAGCAACAATCTATCCCGCGTCTAGAGCTCTGCGCAGCCCTAGCAGGAGCGCAACTCGCCACGTTAATCCAACGTGAACTCACCATTCCGGTGCAAAGAACAATCTTGTGGTCAGACTCCACGACAGTACTCACATGGATCCGGTCTGATTCGTGCAGATACAAGGTCTTCGTGGGAGTCAGAGTCACAGAGATTCAAGATTTAACAGAAGTAGCAAGCTGGAGGTATGTGGACACAAAACACAACCCAGCTGACGTCATCACCCGGGGAATGTCCCTGGATGACCTCACCCGTCACAACCTATACAGTGACGGGCCAGAGTTCCTCAAGCTCCCGGAAGAAGAGTGGCCTACACCCACCCCACGGGAAGCGAGTAAAGAGGAGGCCGAAAACAAGAAATCTATGTTCTGTGGATTGAACACACTCGTCTCCACAGACCCCGACATAGACGATTGCCTCACCCTAGAGAGTGCGCAGCTAAAGACATTCCTGTGGCACCACCCAGAGGTTCAGCTCACTACTGACATTACAGCAGCTGACTACGAAGAAGCAGAACTTCTTCTACTACAACGAGCCCAGAGAGACTCGTTCCCCGATGAGCTAGACTGTCTACAGGGAGCAAAGCCCGTCCCATCAGACAGCAGACTGCTCCACCTAGCCCCCGAGAGCGACGCCCATGGTCTCATCAGAGTGGGTGGTCGTCTGCGGAGAGCTCCAGACTTACCGGATGACGTCAAGTACCCGATAGTCTTAAACAGCCGACACAAGGTCACAGAGCTGATCATAAAGAAATACGACGAGGATGTGCATCACGCCGGGGCAGAGAGAGTCTTCGCGGAGATCAGACGTCGTTATTGGATACTGCAAGGGAGAGAAGCAGTGCGGCGCTTCCAGCGAACCTGTCTAGACTGTCGTAAGTGGCGAGCGCAGCCCAGTATACCCCGGATGGCTGACCTACCTCCCTGTCGCCTCCGACTCGGCGACAAGCCTTTTCACTCCACCGGTATGGACTGTTTCGGCCCGCTGTATATAAAGAAAGGAAGAGGAACCGAGAAGCGGTGGGGTATTGTATTCAAATGCATGACCACCCGAGCGATGTATATAGAACTCCTTCCAACCATGAGCACAGACTCATTCCTTATGGCCTTCCGAAGATTCACATCGCGGAAAGGCAAACCGTCTATATTATTGTCTGATCACGGGACAAACTTCAAAGGCGGAGAAAGAGAGCTGAGAGAGAGCTTCCAAGCTATGGGCCCAGAACTTAAGACCCACCTCGCTCCATCCCAGATTGACTTCCAGTTTAATCCCCCGAACGCACCTCACTTCGGTGGAACTTGGGAACAAGAAGTACGTTCAATAAAGACAGCCCTGTACGCCGTGCTTGGGGCCCAGACCGTGGCGGAAGAAGTCCTAATGACAGTCCTCACGGAGATCGAGAGAGTATTGAACTCAAAGCCCCTCGGTTACGTCTCAAGTGATGTAGCAGATGTCGACCCAGTCACCCCCAACACACTCTTGATGGTGCGGCTGGACCCCGCGCTACCACAGACAATGTACAGGCCTGAAGAAGCGAACGGCCGAAGAATGTGGAGGTACAGTCAAGTATTGGCTGACAAGTTTTGGAACAGCTTCCTACTCCACTATCTACCGTCTCTACAGACCCGCCAGAAATGGGTGAAAGAGAGAGACAATTTGACAGAAGGAACAGTCGTCATGATTATCGACCAGTCACTACCCCGAGCTATGTGGCCGGCTGGCCGCGTAAGCAAAGTGATCACCGGTGCCGACGGAAAGGTCCGAGCAGCCGAAGTGCTCGTCCAAGGACGGATCTACACCCGACCCGTGGTGAGGCTAATAGAACTGCCAAGGCTCCCCGATACTATCGATGACGACCATGACCCCATGACTTTGTGAACTGCCCGACCCCTCACAACAGACATTGAGTAGTGGACAGTGCGGTTAATCTGTCTCTGCTTAGCTAATTAGGTGGGACTAATTAGGGGGCGGCTGTTACAAAGGATCAGATTAAACCGAATATATATATTTATTGATTGATATATATTGCATAGTATTTGTATATCGTTTGATATCCCTTGTATATTCCTTGTACATATACACGGAATATCCCTTTAGCCTAGTACAGCCCATAATATTTCATTCTCCTATTGGACAGCGGTCCACAGGCGCCAGAGCCATGCCTCCAGAGTCAGGTTCAAGGCCACCGACAAGACATGTCTGTACATGCCCGGCCTTGCCCAGGACTACGAGACAGAAATGAGGTTGGCACTAGATTGTTCGCTGTGCATATAAATATGGCGCAGGTGAATACAGAAGTAGAGTTACCCAATAAGTTGAAGCCTCACCCACGATACTCCGTGCGGTGAAGTATGGCCTGTTTGGCCCCAAATAGAGCATTGAGACCGCGTGCGAATTAATAACTGAATTGTCAGAGTTTGGCGCTATACCGTCGAGTGCGACATATTTCTATTAAGTCAGTAATAGTCTATTTGTGTATAGTGTATCGTGCGGCTAAAGTTCTACAGTGACCAGCATCACCAACGCTTCCTCGTATCAGCTAGAGTGCTTATCCAGGCTGGGCTGCTTTCATGGCGCTTTCAACCGAGGAGACCTAGACGAGAACCGTGTGGACATGTACACTGGATTAATCTACCCGACGACTACATAGCCCTTTGCGGCTGGATTATATTTGTTTTGGTCCTGTGATTTATGGAGCGGAGAATCGCCGACGCCTACACGTGTGGGATTTACCTTGTGAGGAGCCAACGTCGAGTCGGCGCCTCAGAGAGCCTGAGGCCGGCTAGCTTTCTTCACTGTGGAGCTACAGTCTACGGAGAACAGCTGTATTCGTCTGTGGATCAAGAGACTATTGCACCGTCTCCTGTACTTGGAGTCTCCTTAGTCATCGTTGACCAGACTCTCTACTACCGACAGATCCTCTACCCCTGCTGGCTTACAACCGGGGGGACCCTTCCAGTATCTCCCGCTATATATTACTAGTGTACCATAGATATAATTCCCTAAGATTCAGGTTGTATAATTACCTCCTGCGTAACCAGAGAATGGACATTCATTATTGATTTGCCTACGCATATTCCTTTGCCTTATAAGCGCATCCAAAGTATAATAGATAAGTATATTATGTACCTTTTGCTGCAATAAATACTTGATTATACCTTTGTGTGGAACCGATTCAATGTGGGAAGTGTTCATCATATTTATATATCATGTACTGTATGGCCAGTAATTAAAGTACATAAAGCGGTAGTGGTTTAATGATACCATACTTATCAATACAGTCAGGGAATTGTACCCCTCAGTTACAGCTAGCATCTCCTTTTGATGACATGACTACTACCTATTTTATGTGCTTTACTGACACCCACTCCTATGCAACGAGGGGCAGTTTAACTGATATCAAACTGTGCATTTTCAGTAGCTCAATGGGGGAAAATACCTTTCGGTACTCTGCAGCCTATGAGTGGAACAAACTGCCAGTGTCCATAAAAATGATTGTCTCAGAAAGAATTTTTTTAAAAGATATGAAATTGTCAAGTTAGACCGCGCTCTCAAGTTCTGACACTGGGTGCTGTAATCCCATAAAGTTGAATATAACAAAAGCAGGATAGCCGGACCAGCACTCTCAGGTTCAATAGTTTTAACGGCAGCCTGAATTGGAAACAGACATGTTTCGGAACTATGTCCTTCTTCAGTGATATGGCTAGCAATGGTAATACATTCAAGATGGTAGTTATATACACCTGGCAGGTAATGACATGACAGGAAATGACATCACGACACAGGTGTGCCTGTGCAATGTGACCAAAGGGATGACCTATCAAAGTAGAGTCCATTCATAAATCCACAATTTATACATATATATATATATATATATATATATATATATATATATATATATATAAATACTGTATATCAAAAACAAAACAAATTTACCAGAAACTTGATATATAACATATAACATGCCCTTAGTTTCTAGGGCTAATTGAGCCCCTTTACATATTTAATTAAATAGTTCCAAATTATACATTGAGCATCCTTGAGAAACGTACCTCTTGTTTAGGCTGCGGTTAGACTGAGTTTAGTTTTCAGATGAGTTTCGCTTTTCCAGGTCGCAACGTAGCCGGTAGGCGAGTCACACTTTCGTTTTGTCACCTGAGCACAGTGATGTAGTACACTGCCAAAGCAGTAGGTGGCAGTAGGTGGCGAACATGAAGGCAATTTTCAACCAATCAGAACTTGAATGTGCCAATACACTTCCTGCAAAGAAAATGTCAACAAGGCGCCGTCCATCTTTAAATGCCTATTTTACCCAATGCAGCACTTATTTTTCAGCAAAGTGTAATAAAAGTGCAAAAAACAAAACGGATACATTCACTGTGTGTTCTGCCTCTCATTTGTTGATGAAACAAAACTAACATCAACACAAGTGACCACTAAGAGCGGATAGTTTAGTCTCAAAAAGGATCGGCGATGTTGTTAGCTACATTGTTAGCTACATGCTAACGTGAATGGAATATGCCAGTATAACAGTATAGCATTGTGGCTAGAAGCTAACGCTAGCTCACGTTAACCAGCCAGCACCAAACTGATGATATCGGGAGCTATCAGTAGCTAGATAACATTAGAGACAACACCGTGTGTATTAAACAAAGGTGAATAGATGACTGGGCCATTTTGTTTAATGCTTGTTAAGATTGAAAGAGGAGCTTGAGCTAACAGGGTCTGATAGCTAATGCTAGCTCACGTTAGCCAGCTGCAGTGCTCATGCAATCGGTAATGCTAGCAGAATGAATGGATGTAAACTTTATTTAACATATTGCATAATGGGTACAATACAATACGGCTCAATACAAACAATTGTTAAGGGAATGCAGACTGTTGTAGCTTGGACTGGGGTCCTTATAACAATAACTTGACAACACATGGTAACTACAGCTATTTGGGACAACTCTGTTGTCACCGGAAGGGCACGCAGATGGTATCTACTGCGCATGGGCGTTGAGCAACAACGGCTCCGCGCAGATTACACAACATGTTGTCGGCGAGTTTTTGGCGCTATTCCAAAACGGAAACACAATTTAGCGTTTTCAGTAGGGCCACAACGTTTCCTGTCAAAACGACATTTCTATCTAATAGGGACAGCAAACGTATTCAAAAACGTATTCAAATGAGCACAAAAACAGTGTGTGTAACAAGGGCCTTAGAAACAACGGTAGCACTTTATAATAACACCCTGTTATAATACATTTATAAGGTATTTGTAGATAATGAACTAATCATGAACAAACCATTTAATACATTCATAAATGATTATTAAATCATTTATAACTATATTTGTATACCATTTACAAAGTATTTATAACGCATTAGTGGATAATGAACTAATCATGAACAAACCATTTATATACATTCATAAATTATTATTAAATCTTTTATAACTATATTTGTATAACATTTACAGATTAGTTCTACATTATTTATAACTCATTATCAACATTGTTTGTACTTGATTTGTTCATCATTAAATAATGTTGTTTAAAGTGTAGTAACACATTTGTAGATGGTTTGAAAAATGGATATGAAAAAACGACTATAGTGTATCTCCATTTATTTTTCATGTTCAACAAATGATTTGTTAAGACATTCATAAAACATTTATAAATCATTTGCAGATGCTATCGTGGGGGCCAATCTAAAGTGAAGCCTATTTATCATTAACAAGTGTCTAATACAGTTAATTATTTGTTTACTTTTTCATCACATGTTACAAATGTTGTAGGCAGCTTTCGGATACACCCTTCTTTGTGACATCAAACAGTGACAGAATTAGGACTAAAGATAAATGTAATTTTATTAACATATATGTGCATGACATATAGTGTAACATCGGGGGGCACTAGGACCCAGGAAGAGTATCTAGAGAGGAAGTCTCACGCGAGCGAGACTTGACGTCACGTGTGTTGCCGTCTGTCTGGCTGAATGGAAGCACAAGTTATCCGTGCTGCGTCTATACTTTCGCTTTTAATAAGGTATGAGCAGGTTAAACGCCTTTTTTTGTTGGTAAATCTATTCCATCATTTCCGACCTACAAACAACTCTTATATGTTGTGTGCTCAGTGCTCAGTATGTGATGACGACACGACACACAAGAGTAATAATTATTTGTGTCGTGTCATCATCACTGAGCACACTGAGCACACAAATGTAACGTTAGCGGCCACCACATCTACACGAACGTCTACACAACATATAAGAGTTGTTTGTAGGTCGGAAATGAATTTTAAAGAAAGCTTTATAAGCTATGAACAAAATTGAAATAAAGAAAAGTTGTGCAATACTCTTCTTTGTAAACAATAACCATGTGCGTTACACTGTGTCAGGACCAGGCAATGTAAACAGGTAAGATTAATATGTTAAACATAAAAATAGATTCTTGTATCAAAGGTATTACAGTTCGTATTGTGTGCACTCTTATTCTGGAAAGTCTGCTTGAATATTTGAGTACTTCAGCTGTGAATAAGGTATGTACCACTCTTACCATATGCAGCTCTTATTCGTAGGATTAACTTGCTAACAAAATGGGAATATATTGACACGTAAGCAAGGTAAGTAAGTCATAGATTTCAGTATACATTAATATTCTGTTACATTTCACCACCTTTTTTTCTTTTTTTTTTTTCTTTTTTTTTTTTTTCAATGGGGTATAACGGTGTTATAGTAGGGCAGCGATCCGCCTACACCCTGTACATTCATAGGTCTAAAACGTCCCGAGGCTTTACTGCTCGGCCGGATCTGGTGTAGTATGAAGCTGAGTTCGCTTCTGAGTCCTCTGACAGTTCAGGGTCATTGGTCTCCGGCGGTTGATCGACGCTCTCTGGACTTGGCATACCGTCGCTGTCCTGGAAATGTTCCTCTTGTGTGTCCCTCAGGTGCCTGCGGTTGCGGCGGTATTCGCGTCCATCTTGGGTGCGAACGTGGTATGACCGCGCAGTGTCGGCTGGTTGTATGACTACTGCTGGCCTCCAGCGTCCATACTCTTGGAGCCTGACAGATTCACCACAATGTAGTGGGGGCAGTGGTCTAGCTGACCTGTCATAGTATTTCTTCTGGTGCTGTTGTCTCTGCACTCGCTTGTCATGTCCATCTTTGGGGCTTACTACCCCTGGCCGCAGCTGTTGGTTGGTGCTCGGGAGGGTTGAGCGTAGCCTGCGGCTCATCAACAGCTGTGCCGGCGATTTGAAGTTGTCGACTGGGGTGTTACGATACTCCAGGAGGCTTAGGTACGGGTCTCTTCCGTCTGCCTTAGCCTTGTCCATGAGTGATTTTGCCGTCTTCACAGTTCTCTCCGCTAGTCCGTTGCTCTGCGGATAATGTGGGCTTGATGTGACGTGTGTAAACTCCCACGACTTGGCGAATGCCTCGAACTCTTTAGACTTGTATTGTGGTCCATTGTCTGAGACAATAGTCTCTGGGACGCCATGCCTGGCACAGGCTGCCTTTAGCTTGTGGACTACAGCTGCCGATGTGGTGCTGTGAAGTCTGTCTAGTTCGAAGAACCTGCTGTAATAGTCTACGGTCACGATGTAGTCCTGGTTGTTCCAGTTGAAGAGATCTGTTCCTACCACCTGCCAGGGACGGTCTGGGATATGATGAGGCATCATGGGCTCCTTGGTGTTTGATGGGCGGCACTCTTGGCATATTGAGCACTTTTCCATGACTTGCTCTATATGTTTACCCATTCCAGGCCAGAACATGATGTCTCGTGCTCTCAGTTTGCATTTTTCCATGCCCATGTGGCCTGCATGGATCTTGATCAGCATCTCTCCTCTGAGGCTGGTGGGGATGACTATTTTCTCCCCTTTGAAAATGATTCCATTCGTTTTGGATAGTTCATCTCGGTGATTCCAGTATTCGGTGATGTTCTGGGGGCATTGTTTTCTTTCTTCAGGCCATCCCTCCAGGATAGCCTGGCTGAGCAGCTTTAGCTGTGTGTCATTGTCTGTTGTTTCTCTGATCTCCTGTAACCTGTCGTCGTGTACAGGTAGGCTGTTGTACACCATGTGTACCTGAAGGTCCATCCCTTCACTGAGTCCGTCGTCGTGAGAGGTGAGTGATTTCCTGGACAGCGTGTCAGCAACTGGGATGTCTTTCCCAGGACGGTGCACGATCGTGAAGTTGTACTTGTGTAGTTGTAGTATCATCCTCTGTAGCCGCGGTGGGGCTGCGGCGATCGGCTTCTTCATGATCGACTCCAGGGGCTTATGGTCAGATTGCACCACAACATGGCGACCGTAGGCATATTGGTGGAAGCGCTTGAATCCATAAAGGACTGCGTACATCTCCTTTTCGATTTGTGCGTAGTTGACCTCGCTGTCTATGAGTGATCTGGATGCGTAGCTAATGGGCCTTCCTTCCTGCATCAGCACAGCACCCAGACCATACTTTGATGCGTCCACTTGCAAGCTGAGCTCCTTATCTGGGTCAAAGTAAATGAGGACTGGCCCCGGTTCACTGGTAAGTATGTCTTTCATCTTTTTGAATGCAGCATCGTGCTGCGCGTCCCACAGGAACTCATTCGATTGTTTAAGCAGCTGTCTCATCGGTGCGTTGATCTCTGAGAGGCTCGGGGCGAATTTCGCCAGGTAGTTGACCATACCTAGCACGGTCTCCAGTTCTGCACGGCTCTTTGGCGCCTCCATCTCCTTGATGGCAGCTATCTTGCCTGGGTCAGGCTTCATGCCGTCAGCTGAAAGGATGTGCCCGAAGTAGCTCACTTCGGTGGCTCCGATGGTGCACTTGTCTGCGTTGAGCCGAACGCCTCTCTCCCGTGATCTCTCCAACATTGCATGTAGATTCTTGTCGTGTTCCTCTCTGGTCGCGCCATAGACAAGGATGTCGTCTACTATAGCTGCTACTCCGTTCAGTCCCTCGTATGTCTCGTCGATTTTCCGTTGGAATTCGTCCTGGGCAGAAGCGAGCCCAAACGGTAATCGTAGGAATCTGTATCGTCCAAACGGTGTGTTGAACGTCGTCAGCTTCGATGATTCTGTAGAGAGCTTGATGGACCAGTATCCCGACCTTGCATCCAGTACGCTGAAATAGCGTGCGCCTGTTAGTCTGGGTGTGATGTCCTCTAGTGTCGGCAGAGGGTAGTGCGGGCGTTTGATAGCCTTGTTTAGCTCCTTAGGGTCCAAACATATTCTGAGCTTGCCTGTGCGTGGTTTCTCAACAATGACCAGTGCACTGACCCACTCCGTTGGTTCGATGACTTTAGCGATGATCTGTGTGTCTTCCATATTCTGTAGCTCCTTTTTCAGTCGGCCACGCAGGGCGATCGGTATCCTTCTCAGTGGGCAGACTACTGGCGTGGTGTCTGGGTCTATATGGATGTGACACTCTCCTGGGAATAGTCTGATCCCTTTAAACACATCGTGGTATTCATCCATGATGGTCTGCTTATCTGTGTATGCAGTGACTGACAACACTAGTTTAATGAGGTCCATATTCAGGCATGCCTGTAAACCTAGAACTGGGGGTGCCTGAGTGTCTACTATGTAAAAGTCTAACAGCATGTCACGCTCTTTGTATTTACACTTTAACGTGCATGTGCCCTTTACTACTAGTTTCTCTCCACCATATCCTGTCAGTCTGCGTGAAGTAGGCTGTATTTTGCGTGTATCTTGCAAACTGTGATACTCTCTCAAAGGAATTACATTTACTTGTGCACCTGTGTCTAGCTTAAATTTAAGCTCTGTGCCCTGTTTTCCTATTTGTATGTCTGCGAAAGCTTGTTCTGTTTCATCAAACCGTCTGTCTGTCACGGTGTCTACATATAGTTCGTCTGACTCTTCACCTGACTCAGAGCGCATGCTAATCTCGTGTACTGACCTTTTCTTGAAACTACCGGCCCTGCAAACTTTAGCAAAGTGGTTCCATTTTCCACACTTCGTGCATTGTTTCCCTCTAGCTGCACAGTTATCTCCTTCCTTGTGAGCTCTGCTCCCACAGTATCCACAGTTCCTTCGTGTGTCTGTGTCGCTCGCTCTGTTCGCTCTCTCTGTCCACTCTGTTCTGGGGCGG
Organism: Notolepis coatsorum; assembly: GCF_963971535.1. NCBI lineage: Eukaryota > Metazoa > Chordata > Actinopteri > Aulopiformes > Paralepididae > Notolepis > Notolepis coatsorum. Next base: position 31,879,533 of record NC_140170.1, read on the forward strand.
TCCCTCTGTGCGCTATTCTTCTGTTCATGTCTGTGCACCTCGTGCACGAGCTGCTCCTGCGCGCTGCTCGTGGCGCCAGTAAAGCTCTTTATCTGAGATTGTGCTAGCTCGTGGGCTCTAGCTATATCTATCGCTTTGTCTAATGACAAGTCTGATCCAACGTTTAATAGTTTCTCTCTTACTTTTGCTGAGTGTATGCCAAACACTATACGGTCTCTAACCATCTCATCATTGTTCGCATATGCACAGTCCTTCACGCATAGTTTCAATGCAGTGACAAATTGTTCAAATGACTCGCTAGGTTGCTGGGTTTTGAACTTTGGGTTGAACTTCTTCCATTCTCCCGGTAAGTCCAGATAATCCCAATTCATCCGTGGCGACGGGACTCTGTTGATATCCATGTTCATCCTGCTTCTGACACCATGTCGTATTCGATTTAAAGAGAATAATCATTCAGGACGAGGAGATTACATTTAGAGGTTTATTGCAAAGGTAAGCATGAGTGTAACTCCATCCACGGCTGGCAGCCAACTGACTGTCAGGACCCCTTGTGCAGGTATACATAACAGGAAGGTGCGCCTGGCGCGCCTGTCGTAAAATGATATATTCAAGGCATGAATATTACAGTATAGCCAATTGGAATTTGGAGTCTGTGAACATGATCATTTCATTTAGGATACCATCCGCTCCGCAGGCCTTCTTGGTTTTAAGTGATTTTATTTTGTCCTGTAGTTCTTGTAGTGTAATTGGGGAGTCTAGCAGGTTCTGGTAGTCTTTTATGGTTGACTCCAGGCTTTGTAGTTTGTCTTGTATGTGTTTTTGCTGTTCATTTTTTTGTATTGGGCTAAAGAGATTGGAGAAGTGGTTTACCCATACATCTCTATTTTGGATGGGTAGCTCCTCGTGGTGTACTTTGTTTAGTTTGTTCCAGTTTTCCCAGAAATTGTTTGTTTTTATGGATTCCTCTATATCTTGTAGCTGGTTTCTAACATGTTGGTCCCTTTTTTTCTGACTGTGTTTTTGTAATATTTCAGTGTTTCACTGTATTGGAGACGTGTGTTCTGGTTGTCTGGGTCTCTGTGTTTTTGGTTTGATAGGTTCCTTAATTTCTTCCTGAGATTTTTACAATCCTTATCATACCATTTGTCATGTATATTTTTATTTTTCCTCGCTTTTCTATTTGAGGCCTTTAGGTTGGATAAGGAAGCTGTAAGGTCAAATATGTTATTGAGGTTTTCTACCGCCCCGTTTACACTTTTGCTGTTGTGTTGGAAGTTTTTTTCTAGGAATTGGTCTAATTTGGATTGGACTTTTTGTAGCTTGATAGCGGATTGGAATGCTTCCATACTACTTTCTTTCCATTTGTAGTGTTTTTTAATAGTGTGTAGTTTGTTTGGTTTTGGTATTTCCTGGTTGGGTGTTGATCTATTCAGGTAGATAGTGGTTTTGCTGTGGTCTGACAGGGGTGTTTGCTGGCTGACTGTGAATGCTCTGAGAGACTCTAGGCTGAGGTCAGTGATAAAATAGTCTACTGTACTGTTACCCAGAGATGAGCTATATGTGTACCTACCATAAGTGTCCCCTCGGAGCCTACCGTTAACTATGTACAGTCCCAGCGAGCGACAGAGCTGTATAAGTTGTGACCCATGTTTATTTGTTGTTTGGTCATAGTTCTTTCTGGGGGGGCATATTTGGGAGGGGATGTTTCCACCTCCTGGTAGGTGTTTGTCTCCCTGTGTGCTGACAGTGTCAGGTTCTCGTCCTGTCCTGGCATTGAGGTCCCCACAGACTATAATGTGACCGCAAGCCTGGAACTGGTTGATTTTGTCTTGTAGGATTAGGAACATGTCTTCCTTGTAGTATGGGGATTCAATTGGGGGGATGTAGGTGGCACACAGGTAGATATCTTTCTCGGTTGATGTAAGTTCCTTATTTATTTTTAACCAGATGAAAAAAGTTCCGGTTTTGATTAGCTTTATGGAGTGGGTTAGTTCTGATTTGTACTGTCGTATATTCTATACAATACCTAAGGTTATTTACAGCACAATGAGGTTGTTATCTGGAAGGAGGAAAAGATCACAGAGTGGTAGAATGGTCTCCTCCCCCTGACTTAGTCAGATGAGAAATAACTTGTGTAGCCAGACAAAAGAGGAACTTATGGTCCAAACTCATTTATTTGCTGAGCGGCCAAAGGTGGATAAGCAATCAGGTACGTACAGGAATTATTCATCATAAGACATGATTGTACAAAAGGGTTGATGAGATTTACATAATCAAATAGCCCATTCACAGTGGCTTCTTCACATCAAGACAGTTTTGCACACAAATAGTAGTCATGTTTATCAAATGAAAAGAGAGTGTACTTGAGCAATACACATGGTTAAACCTGGTCTAAGATAGGAATCTTTACAGTTTACACTAAACAACACCCAACAGAGGGTTCCCATGATTTACTCACATGTATTGCCAGGCATATTTCTCTGGTGGTGGGTGATGGAGGCTCAGCCTGACCCCCTGGGGTAGGGCTGGTGTGGGCTGGCCTCCTCTCTCTCAGCTATACATTCTTATTTATACTCTAATTTCCCTCAATAGTAGCACATTTTCTAATAATACGTTGGTCCAATTAGGTTTCTTGATTCCATACATGGAGTTCTCCTCAGATGATCTTCTGGGGGAGGCGGTCCGCCACCCCTGATTTCCTCGTCCGTGTCTTCTTCCAGTATCAACAGCGAGGAGGGTGCTTTTGATGACCCCCCTCCTTGGCTGCTCAGGTCTTTCTCAGTCCAGGGGGTATTCCACTTAAACATTTTACCAAGTCTCTAGTGTATTATGAATTTCTCTTGTCCAGTTATTATCACAGTTTTACTCTTGGCTTATATTTTGATATCAAACAGTGATAAAGAATAACTTGTTTTGTGAATTAGTTTCCATGACTATCATCCTGTGAATACATTCTGCTCTTCACAAGTCTGGGCTGGGCTGGTCTGCCCTCTGCACCCAGTGGGGGGCTATCACCATATTAACATACAGTACTCAGTCACGTGTGGGGGTTGGGAATGTCTGTCTCTTATAACACCAATAATTTCACTTTTGGCTGAGCCCTGTTTTTACATTATGATTCTCTAATTATTCACACCTATTAGTTATGAAATTCAATGTCAATGTTACCACAGTACCATATTAGCATGCCTCCAGAGTCTCTCCCCTGTTTGACCCCTGTTAGCTTGGTGGATGGTACCAGCAGCTCTCTGTAGTTTGCAGGACAGCCAGTAGGACTATTTCCTCTGTGCCATGTCTCTTGTAGGACCATGATGTCTGTGTTTGACATTTCTGTGGTAAAGTATGGGTTTCTGCTCTTTGTTCCAAGGGCAGTTGACCTCAGACCTTGTATATTCCAGCTTGAGATGGTAAAAGATTTGTATTCCATTATTACAGTGTTATATTCCAGTGGTTTTGTCCTGGACCACAATTGCGTAAAGCTTGCTGATCATCTGGTGCACGGTCAGCTCCCCGGGTGGGGATCTGTCGAGCATGGGGTTGACCTGTACATTTGTGTGGTATGGGGTTGGTGGTGGCATGTGCTGTGTGTATGTGTGTTGTGAGGTTGGCAGGATATGCATTGGTTGGGGGGGGGTCTGCAGGAGGGGGGCAGGTCGAACCTGGGCGGCCTGTGCATATGTGTGATACGTTCTTTGCAGGTCGGGCGTGGGCCTGGCCTGGGGTGCAGGGTGGTCTCTGGTTGTAGCCTGTTGTTCTCTAGGTGTAAAAGGTCTTCTGGGTGTGGCTCTGGGTGGGGTGTTCATCATCCCTCTGTTGCTCTTGTAGGATGTGGTAGGGCTACGGTTTAGTGCGACGTCTTTCAGGGTCTTTGCGAAGTTAGGGACTGCTCTTTTGAGGATGTGGACATCGTCATGAAGGCTGCGCAGGTCTATGGTGGGGTGAGCTGCCATGTAGACGTTTTCCTTCATTGCACAGTTTCTGGAGATGTGTGCATTAATACTTTGTATGTAGTATGGGTGGTAATCCCGTCTGGGTAGCAGTGCCGAGATTACTACTTTTGCTGTGGGAAATGTTGACATGGCTTTGTCAACTACTTTCATGACAGATTTGGTCACCTCCTCCTCTGTCTGCGTTCTCAAGTTGTTTGTGCCTGTGTGTATTATGATGTGGCTGGGGGATCCCAGGTTTTCTTCTGTCAGTAGTTCTATAGCCCGATAGGTATTCTGGCACTTTATTTTCTTAACTCTGTGGTTTGGGAAGAGTTTTCCTTCTTCTACATATCTCCCGTTTGAGTCCATGAGGAGTACAATCTGTGGAAATTCTTGAGGTCTGGTGGGTGATGTTGGACGTGGGGTGTCTTGAGTGTCTGTTGTTGTTTGTTGGTTGTCCTCATCTTCATCATGAATTACTGTCTCTGTTTTATGGGGCTGTTCGGTGGTCAGATCTGGTTTGGCTGTTGACGTCTCTTTGAGGTTTTGCATTTCCTGCCTGATTAGATTGATGTCTTTCGACACCTCTTCCACTTTACCCATGGATGTCCGCATTTCTGTCGACTCCAATTTGGCTGTTTGCATCTCTTCTTTGAGTTCTTTCAGCTCCAGCCTGAGTTCATTGTTCTGTTTCGACACCTCTTCTATTCTGTCCATGTGTGTTTTCACCAAGGTCCAGAGAGCAGGCAGGGAGTCCTTTCGCTCTCTCTCTCTCTCTCTCTCTCTCTCTCTCTCTCTCTCTCTCTCTTGTGAACCAACTGCTCCACCTTGTGGTTAGGTCAGAGTAATGCACCACCACACCTCTTTATCAAACAGAATAGTACAGGATACGTGTGTGCGTGTGTGTGCGTGTGCGTGTGTGTGTGTGTGTGCGTGTGTGTGTGTGTGTCAGGCAGGATATAGAGTTCACTCTACAACCAGGAAGCACCTCACACCCACATGATCAGAGTTCACTCTTGTCTTTGTCTTTGTAGAATAAAATGGCGCAGCAAGGAGTTGATCTGTACCGGGACCAGTGCTGCTGTTCTCTCTGTCTGGATGTACTGAAGGATCCGGTAACTATTCCCTGTGGACACAGCTACTGTATGGGCTGTATTACAGACTGCTGGGATCACGATGATCAGAAGGGGATCTACACATGTCCCCAGTGCAGGGAGACTTTTACTCCGAGGCCTGTTCTGAAGAAAACCAACATGCTGGCTGAAGTGATAGAACAACTAATGAAGACAGGACTCCAAGATGCTCCTCCTGATCACTGTTATGCTGGACCTGGAGATGTGGTCTGTGATTTCTGCACTGGGAGAAAGCAGAAAGCCCTCAAGTCCTGCCTCGTATGTCTGACCTCTTTCTGTGAAACTCACCTCCAGCCTCATCATACTGTAGCTCCGTTAAAGAAACACAAGCTGGTCAAAGCCTCCACACGGCTTCAGGAGAACACCTGCTCTCGTCATGACAGGATTCTGGATGTTTTCTGTCGTACTGATCAGCAGTGCATCTGTTATTTGTGTTCCATGGATGAACATAAAGGCCATGATACAGTCTCAGCTGCAGCAGAAAGGACGGAGAGAGAGAAAGAGCTTGGCATGAGTCAGCAGAAAGTCCACCAGAGAGTCCAGGAGAGAGAGAAGCAACTCAAAGAGGCCCAACAGGCTGTTGATTCTCTCAATCGCTCTGCTGATAAAGCAGTGGGGGACAGTGGGAGAATGTTTACTGAGCTGATACGCTCCTTGGAGACGAGGCGCTCTGAGCTGAAGAAGGTCATCAAAGCCCAACAGAGGACCACAGTGACTCAGGCTAAAGAACTGCAGAAGAGACTGGAGCAGGAGATAGCGGACCTGAGGAGGAGAGCCACTGAGCTGGAGCAGCTCTCACACACAGAGGACCACATCCACTTTCTACAGAGTCACCCCCCTATCTCCAGTCCCAGTGAGTCTACAGACTTACCCAGCATCTGTGTCCTTCCTCTCCTCTACTTTGCAGATGTGACTGAGGTCGTGTCTGAGCTGAGAGACAAACTACAGGACGTTCTGAAAGAGCAGTGGCCCAGAATCTCAACAACAGTGAATGCAGTTAATGTTTTACTGCCACCAGAGCACAATGCCAGAGCTGACTTCTTACAATATTACTCTCAGATCACACTGGATCCAAACACAGCAAACAGACTTCTGTCTTTGTCTGAGGGGAACAGAAAAGCAACACGGATGCATCAAGAGCAATCATATCCTAAACACCCAGAAAGATTTATTAGATGGTCTCAGGTTCTGGGTACAGAAGGTCTGACTGGACGCTGTTACTGGGAGGTGGAGTGGAGTGGAGATGTTTCTGTAGCAGCCTCCTACAAAGACATTAGTAGAACAGGCACCTGGGATGACGGTGGATTTGGATTAAATTCCAAATCCTGGGCTTTTGATTGCAGACCAGATGATTACATCTTCAGACACAATAACAAGAGCATAACAGTACCGGGCCCCCGGTCCTCCAGAATAGGAGTGTACCTGGATCACAGGGCAGGTATTCTGTCTTTCTACAGCGTCTCTGACACCATGACCCTCCTGCACAGAGTCAACACCACATTCACTCAGCCTCTCTATCCTGGACTTTATCTATATTACCCTGGGGAGGCTGAGTTTTGTGAGCTGAAGTAGAGATCAGTGACATTCACAGCTCCTCTACCCAGGGTTTTGGATTTAAATTGATCTTGAAGATGCTGAGTTGTGAAATATGAGGTCATTAGGAGTTACATTCACTCAGTCACTCTATCATTGTTCTGAGGGACACAGTTTATAGCCTACCGGGGTAAAGTTTGTCTGATTGGATATTTGCATATTCACATATTTGATTCCCATCTTCAATACCTCTGTCCCTTTGCATGTGGGGAAGTCAAAATCTTTATTTTCATACTCTGGGTAGGTTGGACAACAATATGCAACAATTGTATTTGTATTTGATCACCTTTGGTTATTTTGGTCATTACTGTGGGATTTGGGTCTGTCTCTTCGCTTAGGAAGAATGACCATTCATTGAATATTGTGCATTTAGTCTTTTGTTCTTTTATTCTTACTAAATAAACGTGGACATCTAAACCCAGAAGGACCCGTGTGGATATTTGATATTTGATAGATCCTACTGTCTCTCTAGAAGCTCATACTGGCTGCATATCTTTCTAGTGTCTATCTAGAAGCCCATTGGTTTGTAAATGTACTATTTTTAGTTTTGAATGTATGTTTTGTAATCTGTATATTGGCCTGGCGAATGATGTCTTATCGTTTTATTAATTGTGATACTGCACACGATAACCATTAAATATAAGGATGTTGGATACAAGGTGTAGTGGTTTAAGCCCTATAGTCAGTTTGAAGGTACTTATGTTACAATGAAAAACTAAATCTTTTCATATTCTCTTTTTTATATTTTTACAAAATATTGATGTACCTTGCTCAAAGAAGTTATTGTTTCAAATGTTTTTTTATTAGCCATTTATTATAGATTCAGCAAGTCTTCCTTTAAACAACAACAACATACAACAACATATACAAATAATAAAAACATCAAGAAGAAAAGAAAGAAACAGTCAAAAGAATAAACAGCAGGCAGCTGTCTTAAGCCTGTGTGACCTCTAGCTTTTCTCTCATGTGGTTCAGAAATGGACTCAGAACTGAGTCTCAGAGCTCCTCCCACCTGCACACTTCAGCACCGTTTTCAACTCTAAGTCATTTTCATTTAACACTATTGGATTTCAATGGTAATTCATGACCGTTTCATATTTTTCCTTAAACATGTAAACGGATATTTGAGAAGCTAATTGCTGCTAATTGGAGGGAGGATATCTATACTTAAACCAGCATTGCTATTGGAATAGTTAGGTAGTGTAGTTTATCCTGTGGAATTCAAGGAAGCGTTCACTGATGATGGCATCCAGACGGCCTCTGCCTCCTCGTGAGAGTTGAACTTCTTCCATTTGCCCTCAGTCTTCACTTCAGGTGTGCTGCCACGCAGGGCGACTCGAACCCCCATCCCCGCAGTTTCTTCTTTACAGTGATGATGAAACTACGGTGTTTGTCATGCATTGCCTTACTGTAGTCGGGGAAATATAGACGCGATGTCCCATGTAAAGCAACTCCTTCTTTTCTCTGGCAAGACTCCTGATCCTGGCTCTCTCCTGGTACCTGGAGGATGTAATGAGGCTGTGCCGCTGTCTGGGGTTGGGGTTAGGGGTGCAATGGCCAGGGGCTCCGGGAAGTTCTTTCTCCCCAGAAGCTCAGGAATCAGTTGAGACATAAGATGGGTGACGTCTCTACCCTCGCGGCCCTCCTCGGTAATGTTCACAAAACGCAGATTCAGAGCCCTGCTCCTGTCCTCAGAGTTCTCCCTCTCTCCCTATTTGTATATCGTATATGTCACAAATGTAACCGTACTATATACCTGTATGTCATGTATGTCCCTATGTCATAAATGTCATGATGTCATGTATGTTGTGTATGTCATAAATGTCACTATGAATTGAAAATGGGGGACCCTGATGTAAACAAGACGAAAGTCTTTCTCTGGTCTGCATCCCCTTAACACTTTGCCTGCCACACACGAGAATACTCGGGTTTATTTATAGGTGGTTGAAAGCCACTCACGAGATTTCTCAGAATTTTTTATTTAAATTTTTTTGGCGATCTGAAATCATATTGCATCACCCGAGCCTACCCGAGTATAGCCGAGCGGCGCCGGCGATCATTGTGGAAAAAAGCGCCCCCTGTCGTCTCTCAGATGACATAAGTGTTTTGTGAAATGTCTTCTTTCGGTTTCACTGTAAAAGTCAGAGAGGAAATCAATGGAGCGATTATCCGTGCGCGGCCGTAATGTGCTTGCGTGCACGTATAATATTGATCATCTAGCGTTTATTTGAAAATGATTCATAAAAAGGCCGACGAATATCAACGTTGTGGAATATTCCAGTAAAAGACGATTTTCATAGAATGCTCCAGAATGAGCTGTTTTTTATCTGAAAACGGGTGCTTTTCTAAATGCTCTGAAACGGAAACGACGCGATAAAAAACCAATCTGCCTTGACAGCACTGACTGGAAAATAGTCTTTGATAATGCGATGGGCAGATTAGACACATAGCCATAATTTAAAACATGGATTAGGCGATATTAACGTTAACATTGGCGCCGATGGTGGCATTCAGCCGGTAAAAACGAAAACCAGGCGTGGCGCTCAAAGTGTTAACAATTGTGTGTATTGAGCCGTACTGTATTGTACCCATTCTGCAATCTGTAAATAAAGTTCTGTATCATTAGGGGATCCGCTCGGCATCACGTATGCACTGTCCTCGCACGTGCACGCGCACTGAATAAAATTCCACAAATGTACCTTTAATACCAGTATTCGTCTGACCACACCCCTCATTAGCTTACCTTCATAAGCAGGTGTGTGGTCACCTGCTCTCCTCCTTCTCGCTTTCACCACAAGGAAGTGCCTCGGTAGTACCCCACTTGACGTGTTGTTAGTTGAAAAGAGTTGTGACGAGTTTACATTGTGCTTAGTTTTTTCTTCTCTCATAACTGTTCAAAGGAAAAAGCTAAGTCATAATGTCTTCTTCGGAGAGTAGGCCTACTCTTCACCAGCGGTTCTCCATTCCCGCCTCCGTCGTGCGTTTTGGTGCGGGGCTGCTGCCACTTTCGTGGTTGCCGACCCAGCCCAGGAGGCAGCCGATGGGTAGTTTGCCTATCAGAGGAGCCGAGCCATCGGTGCCGTCACTCCGGCGATGGCGTGATCTCGACTCTGGTTCCTCTGGATCCAGGGAATCGTCCGTTGTTGAACGGTCGGTTGTTTTGGGTCCGGAGGATTTGCGACGCAAACTTTTCGCGTCTGCCCGTTCACGTCCCAAGATGGTGGCATGCAGGCGCGAACGGCCTGGGTTTGGGGAATTGCTGGAGACCAGCGAGGATGCGTCGGGCTCTGCATATCCGATGGAAACTGAGGATTTCATGGAAGAGTCGTACGGATTCTTGTTTGAAGGTCCTGTGGAGGCGAGTATCCCTCCTATCCAGGAAACACCGGAGGGGGGAGAAATGTCTCCTTGGGGCGCCTTGTTCGAGGATGTCGAAGAACCACCTCGGCCTCATCAGCAGGATGCCCTGCTATCAGCCACATCAGACTGTGGCTCCTCAATGGGTCGAAGCCTGCTGCATGTGAGGGATGCGGGTTCGGTGGAGGAAGGTCAGCAGGGGGAACTGCAGGCTTTGTTTCCCGAGCTCATGACGGTAGCCGCCGCTGCAAACGGCGTGCCGCTGCCATTGCCTGCTCCTGTCCCTGACGATCTCATAGGTCATCTCTGGCAGCGTCGCCCGGTGAGAGGGGTGGATGTTGTCTACCCATTTTCCCCTCAATGGGGGCCTATGTTCGTCAGGGTCAGGCGGTTTCTAACATCATGGGACTTACCCCCGCCTACGTACCAGTTACGCGGGTGTCGGGGTTGGTCAAAGGTATGAGAGAGGGCGTGCCACGGCTTGATAGGCCGATGGCCGCTCTCCTCTGTCCGGATGTGGTGTGGGAACCATTATGCAAGCCGGTTCTCCATGGAAGATCGGCTAGGCGATTGGCATATTGGGGTGACCAGTCATTTATCGCTGGTACACAATCACTGGCTGCGGCTTCTAACATCGCCCACCTGGTTAGATTTGTATCGGGGATAATGACGTGCGGCATGGATCTGACCGAGGTAAAATGCGATCAGATCACCCAGGCGGCAGGAGCTGTCCTGCATCTTACCCAGGTGCTGGCCATAGCCTCGGGGAAGATGCGCGCCCTGGCCACCCTGACCCAGCGCCACCTTTGGCTGGAGCAGGCCCGAGTGCCGGAGAAGAAGAGAACCCCTCTTCTGACGGCCCGCCTCTCCGATGCTGGACTGTTCGGGAAGGCCCTGCAGCTGATGACCTCAACGTGCAGAGAGATGGCAGAGGAGAGATCTGTTCTCCAACCCCATTTTCCGCCTCCCGTCCTTGCCGGTGGAGTCAGAAGGCTTCCACGACGTCGAGCTCCCTCCGCCGTGCCTACCACTGCCTCCGCTGCCGCTGCTGGCCCCCCCAAGAGGGCCAGAAGAAGAGACGGCGCTTCTGCTACCGCCGGCCCATCCACGACCGGAGGAGACGGTAGGGAACGTCGAGACCAGCAGATAGTTACCTACCGTCCCTCCGGGGCTCCTTGGGGTGGCAAAACTCGAGCGGCGCGAGGTGGCAGACGCCGCTAAAAGTGACTTTTCCCTCTGTGTCCCCTCTCCTCTACACCCTCCCCGGCCCCTCATGATTGTGTTTTTGTGCCCGGAAATAAAGAGTTCCCCGATATAAGGGGAACTGTATTATTGGCCAAACAAACTGTGTGTTTCTTCAACAAATCATATGATGGGGTTGCGTAAATGTGAATCTGCACTATTACATTGAGTCGTGTTGTGTTACGAGATTAGGCAAGGTCTGCAAGCATACACTCAAGTCGTAGGAAGTTCTATTAGCCTGACGCTCCACATGCAGGTAGAAACTGGTGGTATTTCCATTGCTTGAACAAAGTAAATGTGTCCCACAACGCTGTTGTGTTAGTTGCAGTAATACTCGTACACGCACGTTCCACGGCCTGGCCGTTACTCTCTGTTAGCGTTTGCTATGTATGACATAGGGAGCGGGTGTAGGATTCACACACATACGACTTGTTTTTGTTATAAATCCTGTTCACATTTGTGGGTAGCGGGCATTGTATTGGCTTACGCTATACATTGGCATTCTATCGAAGGTCTCAAAATGCTACAGTTGTTATTGTGTGTAGGGAAAGAAGGTTTTTTTTGTGAGGGGGTGTCGAATAAACCCCTCCTTCCCACTTGGTTGGTTTAGGAGATTTTATCTCATTTTGCTGAGCCAGTCAGGGCCGAGCCGTTAGAACGTCTTGGCAGGGAGGGGGGGGGGGGGGGGGAGGGTTGTCCTGACGCTACTCTTATTACAAACAGGAGCCGTGTGCAGGGTTTCCCCCCGTCATAGCGATGTTGCTATGGCGACGCCTTCCGTGAGTTGGGATCTTTATGTAAGGTTGTGGTGTTAAGGTGTCGAGTTAGAGCGTAGGGCTTACGGGTCTGCTATGCTCGATTTATGTGTAAACTTGAGTCAGTTGGTCACGTGACTCACAGTTGACATGTCTTTTTCATAACTACGACTCATGTGGGAAGGCTTCTGGGAAAGTTCGGTCTTTACTCTCTGACTAGAGGAGTGACTGGATGTAAAAAATTGTAAACAGTTTTTTTTTCTCCCAGCTGTGCAGTTGGGTTCATACGGTTGATGCTTCTTCTTTATTGTTATAAAGAGTTGGATGAATCTATATGGATTGGAAATGGGGGACCCTGATGGAAACAAGACTGACGTCTTTCTCAGGTCTGCATCCCCTTAACAATTGTGTGTATTGAGCCGTACTGTATTGTACCCAGTCTGCAATCTGTTGAATAAGGTTTTCATTCATTCATTCATGGAGTTGGTTGCATCCCGCCCCTCTTGTCGTTCCCCTGGGCGCCTTGGGGATTCAATAAGATGGTCTACATAGCCTATTATTGATGTGGATATGCCCGACGCATACATAGTGCTAGCTCGGGATGTTCTGCTGAACATTAAGCAACTGACTGGCGCGCCTTGGTTGCTTGGGGTTAAAACAGCGTTTTTATAAAGCAATTGGGATGGGGGTTTTTCCTCTTCCGACGACCTGTGTGGTTGTCGACGGGTTCTCGTTCATATCAGGGGATGATAACGGAATGGATCTGGACATATGTAGAAGGGTCTCACGCCCTGGGGGTGGGCCACCGGGCGCGGTTCGCACCGAACGTCTGGGTGGCGCCTTCTTTTCATGTTTAAGATCAACACGCATATCTGCCTCTTCTCCTGGAGTTGGCATGTCGGCGTAGTTAGGGCACAGGACTGGTTCTGGTCACGCTGGTCCGGATCAGTTGAACCCGTTGTCCGCCGGGGATGCAGATCTGCTGTTCTGGTACCCTGAGGGACTTGGGCTTTTTTCAGGGGGGAAAATGCTGGGTCGGTCCGGGTGTCACAGGGCTAAGCGCTATGGAGCCCTTGTTGGGTGCATTGTATTCTACACTGTTGTAATGGCTTACGGCCGTGCCGGCCTGTACACGCCCGATCTCGTCGGATCTCAGCCGCCACGCAGGTTGGTCTTGGTTAGTACTTGGTTGGGTGACCTCCTGGGAATACCAAGTACGGGGTGTTGGGGCTGGTTTTCCATTCTTGCGCTCTTTTCTTACGCATGGCGAAGAGGGGCCTGTTGGGGTGGTCTTTGACCTCCTCAGGGGGCCCTGTGCTCCCCGTATCACCGGGCCCGGTCCGAAGTAATGTTTTAGTTGACCCGTAGGCCCGGGATAACCCTGTTGGAAACTGGAACACGGGTACTACGGCAGTGCCGCAGGTATGTTTTGGAGTTTTTTCCTGAGGGGTTATGGGACCAACCACCGCATGGGGTAATGCCTAGGTGGTTGGTTCTCTGGTGTGTTGGAGCAGTGTCAACTCCCGGGTTAACCGGTTGAGGGTGCCTCTGCACGCTCATGACGTCTGCCAATCGTGTCGGCCTTCTCTGCCTCAACCCCTCTGGGTGGGTTTTTTTTTAATGGAGGCTTGGTCATGCAACAACGCCAGCATACGCCCATTCCGCCGGGGCGGCTGTGTTCAGCTGTCCCCTCTGGCGCCTGTCTCGTCCACAGTCTCCAGGCTAGGGTTAACAGCCTGTTGCCTGGTTTTTCCCCGGTGCGCTGCCTGTTTCCGTTGGTTAACCTTTTTTGTGTGCTTACGGCCATGCTGACTGCCTGTTCTGCAGGGTCAGTGTGCCAGGCGGTGTACTATTGGGGGGACAGGGCCCGCTCGGCTGAGGGGCCTTTGTCCGAATATGCTGGCGATGTGGGGGGCGGGGTCACTGAAGTGCCCACCTGGTGGGGTCTTGATGCTGGCATCATGGACTTCTCCGGGCCCCCGTTCCAGGGGGTCCAGTCCCTTTGGTGGGTCTGGGTCTTCCTTCGCGCTCCGCTGCTACGGCCTTGCCACGGGGTTGGGTTTGCCCTTGACCCCGTGATTCTGGGGGCAGTAACGAGGTTGTTCCCTCCGTTCGTTCCCGGGTGGCATGCGGGTTGTGCGTGTGTGTAGTTGTGGGGTCAAGCCACGGTCTGCTCACCCTGTGCGTTGAGTTGCTTGAGTGCCTCTTCGCACGGTCGGGTCCATCGTCCTCCCGTGATCCCCCAATAGGGGGGGTGCCCTCCATTAGGGGGGGTCGGGGGGGCTCGGCCCTCCCTGTTCTGATGGTCGTGGGGGGCTTTCAGCGGGGTGTATTTGTCGGCCGGTGGCTCCGCTCGGCCTCCCTATGTGCATAAGTGATGCCGAGCGGATCCCGTAATGATACAGAACGTTAGGTTATGACTATAACCAAGTTCTGTTAATTAGGGGTGACGCTCGGCATCCGACGCTGCTGCAGCCCTTGACCTCACCTTGTGGTGAAAGCTTGGGAAGGAGGAGAGCAGGTGACCACACACCTGCTTATGAAGGTAAGCTAATGAGGGGTGTGGTCAGACGAATACTGGTATTAAAGGTACATTTGTGGAATTTTATTCAGTGCGCGTGCACGTGCGAGGACAGTGCATAAGTGATGCCGAGCGTCACCCCTAATTAACAGAACTTGGTTATAGTCATAACCTAACGTTTTCATTCATTCATGAGCAGATAATTGTTTTTTTGGAGCTGTCTTATGCGTTTCATTCATATGATCATGCTTTGGCAATAAGTACGTTGATATTTCATGCCAATAAAGCCTATTTTGAATTTAAATTTGAGAGGGGAGAGAGAACTGTACATTGGAGGTGGGGGGGGGGGGTTGGGTGGGTGGGGGACACTGTACACTGTACATTGGAATACTGACAAAGCCATACTTGGTCATTTACTGTACAACCGGGTTAGGACATTTGTGGGGGCCAGTTTCGAATTGCAGTCTCCCGTAGGTGTTCTTTGAGAGTGTTTTTGAAAGTCGGTAGTGATTCACATTCCTTTACAGCTTTTGGTAGGGCGTTCCACATTGATGTGGCATAATTGCGAAACGTGTTTAGTCCCTTGTTTGAGCCGAATCTGGGTTTAACATGATTTGTGGAGCTTCCTCTGGTGTTGTGATCGTGGTATTCACTGACCTTTGGGAAGTATTTTGACATGTACATGGGTACCTTGGTCGTGTCGTGTATCTTGTAGACCAGGCCCATTGCAAGTTGCTGTACTCTGTCGTCTACTCTAAGCCATCCTAGGTTGTCAAAGTGGGCAGGGGTGAGGTGGGTTCTAGGAGTCAGGTCAAGCAGTAGTCTGACTAGTTTGTTTGGAGATGTTTGTAATTTGGTTTGTAGTGCCTTTGAGGTGCTTTGGTACCATTAGCCTCTAGGATGGAACCCAGGTAGGTAATTTCATCTTTCCTTGTGACAATATTGTCACCCACTGTAACTGAGAAGCCGTCGGTCTTGCTGAGTTTGTTATTTGGACTCTGTTTTGCCCATGTGTAATGATAGTTTGTTATCGGCGAGCCATATGCAGATTTTGCCTAGTTCCGAGCTGAGGGTTTTTTCAACCTGTAACTTGTTCTTGTCAGAGACCAGCAGGGCTGAGTCGTCCGCAAACAGGAACAAGTTGCAGTCACAAGCTGACGACATGTCATTTGCATAAATTAGGAACAGTAGCGGTCCTAGTATGCTTCCTTGTGGAACACCACAGCTCACTGTGAGGGGGGGGGGGATAGGGTACCGTTTACCTCCACCATCTGTTCTCTCCCCTCCAGGTAGGATTGCATCCAGCTCACTGATAGACTATCAAAACCAATTGCTTTTAGCTTGTCAATCAGAATGGTGATTGATCCCTCTGTCTTCGCCAATTTTAGACCCATCTCACAACTACCATTTTTATCAAAAATCCTGGAGCGCATAGTCTACATACAGCTACAATCATTCCTTGAACACAACAACATCCATGACAAATTCCAATCTGGCTTTAAACCACGACACAGCACTGAAACGGCTCTCCTCCGTGTCTTAAACGACCTGATTACAGCTGCTGATGCAGGAAACTCATCCCTACTATTACTCCTTGACCTCTCAGCCGCCTTTGACACGGTAGACCACCACATCCTTATAGCTCGCCTCGAGCATTACGTAGGCCTTAGGGGCCCCGTCTTAGACTGGTTCCGGTCCTACTTGAGTAATAGGACCTTCTCTGTCCAACTCGGTGATCTCACTTCCTCTGTGGCCCCCCTCACCTGCGGGGTGCCCCAAGGCTCAATATTGGGTCCCACTCTCTTCCTCCTATACATACTCCCCCTAGGCCAGATCTTGGCAAAACACAATATCTCATTCCACTGCTTCGCCGATGACGTGCAGGTTTACCTCCCCTTAAAGCCCACCCAAGGGAAGACATCAATAGAACCACTGCTTGACTGCCTGGCAGAAATCAAGTGCTGGATGTCCGAAAACTCCCTGACATTGAACGAAGGGAAAACCGAGGTCATTGTTTTTAATAGTGCCCCCCCGCCCCCCCTCATTGACGCACTTGGTCCCCTGGGCCCAAACCTCTCCACCTCTGTCAGGAACCTCGGGGTCATCTTCGACAGTAATTTTAAATTCGATAGACAGGTCAGCGCCGTAGTGAAAAACAGCTTTTACCACCTTAGACTCCTGGCGAAGACAAAGGCATACCTCTCCCAAAGTAACTTAGAGACGGTGATACATGCCTTTGTCACCACCCGCCTCGACTACTGCAATGCTCTGTACATGGCATTGACAAGTCCCTCCTCCGCCGCCTACAACTGGTGCAGAACGCAGCCGCGCGCCTCCTCACCAAAACAAGAAAATACGAACACATCAGCCCAGTTTTGGCCTCGCTCCACTGGCTGCCTATTAGCTTCAGGATCGATTTTAAATTAGCACTAAATGTTTTTAAATCATTAAATGGCACGGCTCCCTCCTATCTGTCCGAGCTCCTGCACCGCCACACCCCCCACCGATCCCTCAGATCAGCTGACCAGATGCTATTGGTGGTACCCAGAACCAGGCTCAAAACTAGGGGAGACAGAGCTTTCTCCACCGCAGCGCCTAGACTGTGGAACAGCCTCCCCCTCAGCGTACGGACTGCCCAGACCGTACAGGCTTTTAAATCACTCTTGAAAACCTACCTGTTCTCCTTGGCCTTCCCCCCTACTTAACCACCACTAGACCCCTGGCCCTTCTATCCTCTTTGTTTTACTGTGTCCTACCAGTTTTTATTACTTTCATTGCTTTATTATGTTTTTAATCCTATATCTTGCACCATACTGTTTGTTTTTGTTGCTTCATTGCTTTGCTATGTTTTTTTTTTCTTTCTTTTAATCTTATACCTTGCCTCACACTAATTTGTTTTTATCAACTTGCTTGTGAAGCACTTTGGTGTCAGCTGCCGCTGCCTGGAAATGTGCTATACAAATAAAACTGACTTGACTTGACTTGACTTGACTTGACAGTGTCGAAGGCCTGTTGTAGGTCCAGCATGACCATGCCGCAGTATTTGCCCGCGTCCACCTCTTGTTTGATGTGGTCGTTCAAATAGAGAAGGCATGTGTCAGTGGAGTGAGATGTTCTGAAGCCAGATTGGAATTCGTAGATTAGATTTTTTTCCGCAAGGTACTTTTCGACCTGTTCATATACTATTTTTTCCATGACTTTTGGATGTAAGGATAGAAACAGGGCGGTAGTTGCCTGGGTCTAATTTGCTGCCCTTTTTGTGCAGGGGTGTTACTCTCGCAATTTTGAAGTCCTTGGGGACGTGTCCCTGTTTTATGGAGAGGTTTATTATGTGTGTGATGACTGGGGTGATGGCGGCTGCTGAGTCTCTGAGGAATTTGGAGGGGATGTTGTCATGGCCAGTGGCCTTGTTCGGTTGGAGGGCGCTCAGTTTTTTGAGTACCTCATCTGTAGTTACCATTTCCAGTTTGAAGTCATCTTTGTGGACGCCTAGGTTCTTGTAGTATGCTACTATGTGTTCTACCCCATAATGCCCTGAGTGGGAGGGTAGTCTGTTTACCAGTGTTGTAAACTGCTCGTGCTTTTGGTAAGCTTTGACTGACTTTTACGAAACTCAGAGCATTTTTTATCTCTGGCTTTCATAGCGGTCAGTATTTCAGTGTGCATCCACGGCTCAGCGCAATTTTTTACCCTGGTGGTGGGGGGCCATGTTGTTTAGTATTGATGAAAATTTGGTTTTGAAGCCAAGCCATGTTTCTTCAACCAGTGTACCATTGAGCTCATCTGACCAATCCAGGCTCTCCAGTTTAAGGTTAAAGGCCTCGCTAGAGTAGGTTTTGAGGTCTCTGGATCTACAGAAGGTTAACTCTTTCACTACCACACTACAGAAGGTTAACTCTTTCACTACCACACTACAGAAGGTTAACTCTTTCACTACCACACTACAGAAGGTTAACTCTTTCACTAAACTATCATGACTTTTCCTTGGGTGTGTGTTGGCAGTGCCACAAGACAGAGTCGTTGTCATAACAAAAGAGTCTGCACTAGAGGTGTTAACCCTTTAATCGCCAATGACGTGTTAAGACGTCATTCCTCGCCATGCGTAATCTGCCAATGACGTTTTACAGTGTCTTTGAGATCAATATTTCAAATTTTTGTCATGGTATTCATATTTCACCCACGGATCCATGACTGGTGCTGTAGGACTCCGCTCAACTCTCCAGCGCTTCAATACCGCCACCTGGTGGCCGATCGGCGAGTTGCCAAACCGGAAGTGGGGCCGGAAGTGCTTGGTGTCCCCCCCTATTCCGTCCACCACTCGCTATTGCTCGCGGGACTCCATCTGGACACACTGGATAATCGATCCGTTGCCATAACTCGATAAACAACATTATTTGGACGTATATAGTATTATACAACCTGGAAATGGAGCGCATAGATCAACATCCCATAATAGCGATCTTTTTGCTCCAGTATCATCCCCCATCACTACGAGGAAGCTGCGGTGAGTTTCAGCGTTTTTGATTATTATTATCCATACAAACTGCTATGATCAATATATCACCCATACTACATGATTCATTTAACGTCGGTCATTGCATTATAAACGCCCCCCCCCCCCCCCCCCTCCCCCCTCCGGTCAACCGTGCATGATGAGTCATAACGTCTGGGACCTTGTACAGTTGACATTTTTTATCTGGCGTCAATCGGTATCAAATTGCATTTGATGATGTAATATATGCATTTATGGCTATAACTCACGTTCTATGAAATACTGCAGAAAACGATAAAAACATATTTATACTCTAGACCGTATTTTTGTATGAATGTGTGAATCAAAAAGTAAAACTTTCCTACATCCTGAACGATAGCTAATCGATGTTGAATGGGCCATAGTAATGTCAATTTAGCAATACAATTTAAAGTTATAGCCCTGCAAAGTAGGTGAACATCTCCATAGACAAATAGAGCTGGCAGGCTACAAGGATGGATATAAGCGTGGCAGAGAAAGGGTTAATTGCACCCAGAGAGAGAGAGGGGCCATGCAGGATTACAATGCATTCTGGTTAGGGTTGTGAAGTGTGAAACTTTCTAGGCCATTTTCTCTGAATACGTTTTGTGATATGACCATGATTCATAGGAAGTAGCTTGAAAAGTATCCCACCAAAATGTTCAAGTGATGGCTTATTTTGAAGGTATGAATCTGTACTTTCATAATATGTAACTCGTTGCCTCAACAAGTCCCTACTATCCACGGCTGGTCACATTTTAACAATTGATAAGGAACGTTTTATATGTTATCAGCCATTTCTAAATACAATAGCAAATTATCTATATGCACTTCATTTCTGTAGCATATGTATTCATAAGAACATAATACTGTATGTGCTCTCTCTGATTCGGATGGCACAGCATAACAGGTACAAAGGTTAGCTCTACAAACAGCCACTGTTTGACTAGCCATTTAGCCTCACTCCTAACCTACCCCCACCTTTTGTGTCATCATGACTCCAAGCCACTCTGTACCCCATGTCTACCCCTCCCCAATATCATACCACTATCACGCCACTGTTGTGTTGAACAAAGAGTACACTATACCGTGTATGAATCTAATTGGCTAAGAACTGTCATGCCATAATGTAAACTCCTCTTTTTGTTCTATATAAACTGACTGGAAACGTCCATTAAGTGTGTGTCGGGTCCCATGTACTCTTGATAGTCGTGGGAAGCCGATTTCACCATTCTGCAGAATAAAAGACTCTGAACTGAGAAACCGTGAGACAAGTTTCCTTTTGTGTGCACTGCACACCCTGGATAAGACGTCTTAAGATTTCCATAACACAATGAATATGTTGAAGACGACTGGCAGGAGGCCATTGACTCAGTTAAAAAGGTTTCTACACGTAACAGACTAAGAGAAACACAATATAAAATTCTTCACAGATTACACATCACACCTGTGTTACTAAACAAAATGGACCGTTCAATATCTCCTTTATGTTCGAAATGTCAAACAGATCTGGGTACCTACTATCACTACTTTTGGGAATGTAAGTGTTTATCCAGGTTCTGGGGCCAAGTGGCACGTGAGTTAAGCGACATTTTCAAGGTGAAAATAAAGAAGGATCCGGGAGCTTTCTTACTGGGACTCCCATCAAAGGAAATTCATTTGACACCCTTACAATTCAAACTATTTGATAAACTTCTACTTTCAGCCCAGAAATGCATTCTGATAAACTGGATTAAGGATAAGCCTCCATCTATACAAATGTGGTACAGAGAGATCTCCGGTGTGCTACCCCATGAAAGACTAGAGGCAACAACGCTTCCTTTCAGGAGGTGTGGGCCCCACTATTAGACTGTTTTCCTGCTGACATTTCTCGGATCCTTCTAAAGGCCCAGTGCCCTGTATGGACAGACCTAGGATAGAAAAAATAAATAAATGTATGTCTACATGTGAATGGGCTCGAGACATATTGTGCAATACTGTACAGTGCCTGTCTTGGTTTGCTTTCCTTTTTGCTTGTTTTTCTTTTTGTTTTTGCTTGCTTATGGTGTGGATGATGGCATAGATGAACTGGAGGAACCCCCCCCTGTCCCCCCCTGTCCCAATGTGTTTTTTTGTAATGTAAGTAACTGTACGTGATTTTTTTTTAAACCAATAAAAATAATAAAACTGAAAATAAATGGACTCAGTGAGTCTCGTTGCTCCTCCGACCTGCAGACTTCAGCATTGTTTCAGCAAGTCATTTTCATTTAACGCTATTGGATTTGCTCCACCATTTTGTATCAGATTGAGACACGTTTTTTTTCTAGACGTTCACAGAAAGGTAAAGAAACAAACTACGTTACATTTTATGGCAATAACATTCTCTCTCTCTGTCTCTCTCTCTCTGTCTCTCTGTCTCTCTCTCTTTGTATTTCTCTCTGTATCTCTCTCTCTATGCCTCTCTCTCTCTCTCTCTCTCTCTCTCTGTCTCTCTCTGTCTCTCTGTGACAAAATGGCATCCAATGTAATAAAAAAAAGTCAACCAACGAACTCGTTTCTTGTGCCGGATCTCCTTTCTGGTAAACAAGAATACCCTGAAGACTCTGGCAGGAGCACTCATTCAAGGGTAATACGACTATGCTTGCACCTCATGGTACCAAAGCACCTCAAAGGCGCTAAAAACAAAATTACAAACATCTCAAAACAAACTAGTCAGACTACTGCTTGACTTTACTCCTAGAACCCACCTCACCCCTGCCCACTTTGACAACCTAGGATGGCTTAGAGTAGACGACAGAGTACAGCAACTTGCAATGGGCCTGGTCTACAAGATACACTACACGACCAAGGTACCCATGTACATGTCAAAATACTTCCCAAAGGTCAGTGAATACCACGATCACAACACCAGAGGGAGCTCCACAAATCATGTTAAACCCAGATTCGGCTCAAACAAGGGACTAAACACGTTTCGCAATTATGCCACATCAATGTGGAACGCCCTACCCACAGCTGTAAAGGAATGTGAATCACTACCCACATTCAAAAACACTCAAAAAACACCTACGGGAGACTGCAATTCTAAACTGGCCCCTGTAAATGTCCTAACACAACCCCCTCCAATGTACAGTAAAAATTACCAAGTATGGTCTTGTCAATATTCCAATGTACAGTGTTGCTTGTACAGTTGTACAGTGTCCCCCACCCACCCCTCCTACCCAACCTCCCCCCACCCACCCAACCACCTCCAATGTACAGTACCCCCTCCCCCCACCTACCCAACCTCCTCCAATGTACAGTTTCTACGTCAAATGTATACTTCTTTTCTGGACTCTTTTCGTATTACAAACAGTACTGTATTTGCAAATATGGTATGTCATAAATGTATAGATGTAGCAGTACTGTCTGTATGTCATATATGTTACGATGAATTGAAAATGGGGGACCCTGATGTAAACAAGATGAAAGTCTTTCTCTGGTCTGCATCCCCTTAACAATTGTGTGTATTGAGCTGTACTGTACTGTACCCATTCTGCAATCTGTTAATAAAGTTTTCAATCAATCAATCAATCAAACTCTGTCTCTCTCTGTCTCTCTCTCTCTCTCTCTCTCTCTCTCTTGTGAACCAACTGCTCCACCTTGTGGTTAGGTCAGAATAATGCACCACCACACCTCTTTATCAAACCAACTCCGAAAGAATATTGCCATTCTCTAAGACAAACTCTAACCTTAACCAGCTCCTTAACAGCGCCTAAACTTAACCCTTCTAACCTTAACCAACTCCGAAACAATGCCTAACCTTAACCTTAACCAACTCCGAAACAATGCTTAACGTTAACATGCCTAAACTTAACCGGCGAAAGAATGCACGTAAAAAAAAAAAAAAAAAAGTGGGAATTGAACTTGTCACCAACAGACCACAGGATCCACAGCAAGGCAGCGCTGCCAGTTGAGCTAGTTGTTAATGGTAAAAAAGGGGGGATTACTGCTACATAATGCTGCTGCCGCGTCGCCGCGGGGGCGTGGCTAGACGCAAGTTGGGCGTGGCTAGACACAAGTTGGTTGCCTTTAATATTTAGGCGTACAGCGTGTGTGTGTGTGTGTGTGTGTGTGTGTGTGTGTGTGTGTGTGTGTGTGTGTGTGTGTGTGTGTGTGTCAGGCAGGATACATTCTGTTCTGAGGACCAAATGTCCCCATGAGTGATGATAAAAATATTAATGTTTCTGTTGTGGGGAGATTGGCCGGACCTGACAACATGCAGGAGCTATTTGAGGGTCAGGGGTTATGGTTAGGTTAAAGGTCACGTTTAGGGGTTAGGGTTAGGTTAAAGGCCACGGTTAGTGGTTATGAGGGTTAGGTTAAGGGTAATGGTTAGTTATATTTCGTATATAGCATCGCGTCCCGCTCTGAGCCTTACGAGATACTCTATATCTCCTGTGATACCTAATGTATCTCCCACGAACAAAAACACATGCACCCCACCTGTATGGGGCCCCGCCCCTTATGGTGGTACCACCCATATAATCATGACTCTGGTCATGAAACACCCTTCCTCTTTTTTCGTCCCAGCGTACTGGATGCTTGCACCATGCGAGCTAGCGGAATGAAAAGATTAAGGAAGATTAATAATGTTGAGGGCTTACCGGAGGATTGTGTTTCCCTGGATTCTCCGGAGCTTGTTTCGACGACGCAGACCTATGCTGGTGGTTCCTCGGCTGACGGCGACGGACCGAGGGGCAGCGTACAAGGTTTGGCTATCGGGTCGGCTTGTACAAAGGTGAGGTCTGTGTCAGTAGGCGTCAATGTCGGTGTTGGTCGTGCTGTGGAGTATGTTTCGGCACCAGGGCCGGGGCGGCTTGGCGATCGTTCCACTGTAGTGGGCGATGTCTTGGCGATCCTGGAACATGCTGTTGACGCTAATGCTACTGCTACTGCTAATGCTAATGCTACTGCTGCTTCTTCTGCTAACGCTGATGTTGACGCTGGAATGTCTAATAATCCCCGCCGCGGGATTCCGCTTTTCCCTCCTCTTGCCACCTTCATTGATGAAGGTCAGTCGGTGGTGGGTGTGGGGGGGTTCGCTGAGCTCTATTTACCTTTTTTGCGGGTGAAGGGGCTGACGACGGGGTGCAGCCCGGGGGTACCTTGGCTAAGTAGCCAGGTAGCTTCTTTTTTGTGCCCAGGCGGGGATGAACGACGTTCCGCCCGGCCGTTGCTTGATAGCATGTCGGCTCGGAGGGTGGCAGTATGGACGAATGAGTGGTATACTGCTGCAGGATGGCATTTAGCGGCGGCCAGTGTTGTGGCTCAGCTGGCTACTTTCCTATCCAAGATGGCATCGGGTTGTAGGTCTTTGAGTCCAACCGACACTATGAACGTGATTCATGTTTGTGGTGTTATAGAGATCTTGACTCAGTCGCAAGCTATAACTGCGGGGAGGATTCGGATGCTATCGACTTTGGTTGTTAGGCATCTTTGGTTGGAGCAGTCTCCTCTTGGGGAAGAGGATAGGTTTTCTCTCCTCACGACTCCTTTTTCCACAGATAGTCTTTTTGGGCGTTCTGTGGAGGCGCAGGCGGTTTTTGATTCGGGTCCTACACCGCCTCACGCTGTGCAGCCAGGGGTGGGAGCACGGTCTCGTCAACGACTGTGGCGAGATCCTCGACAGGCGGCCATGTTTCCCCCGCCAGTGGTGCCCTGGTTGGAGAATCGACAGGGTTTCGCAAGGCCGACAGTCTTGGCGGCCGAGGGATCGGCCATTTTGGGTGATTTCGGGGTTGGTAAACCACCCCGTCGTCATTTTGCCGCGAGCAGCCCGCTCCCCGTTCAGTCCTCTCTCTGGTATCCCCAGAAGCGGGGCTTTGAGCGTTCTCCTTTGGCTGCGGGCCGCGAACCTTCTTTGAAGCGTATGCGGCCCCATTCTTCACTTCTCATGGAGACAGGGGCTGACACCCAGTTGATGGCTGAGCCTGGGTCTGTCCGTGAGAATGTTCCGTCGTCGCGTGGTTCCTACACCGCAGGTTGTGGGTGGGTGGAACCTGGTGTTGCAGCTGCCACTAGCTCCAGTGGTCAGCAGGGGGACTCTGTGCCTCTTCTGTTGAATGCTCAGCAGGGGTTACCCCGGCTTCGCCCTCGCCAGGCGGGGTATCGCGCTGTTGCCTCCCACTCCCGTCAAACCGGCAGTGGTCTGCAAAGGAGAGGCTGGCGTGATTTGAGTGGTAGCAATATCACTGCAGGGCTTCGGCGTGTAGGAGCCCATGGGGTCCTCAGGCCTTGCGTGTCTGGCTGCGGAACGGCTCCTCAGCGTGTGCTGGAGGGGTGTTCAGGGGGTGAGTGTGTGTCCACAAGTTTGATGACCGCTCCTCCCGTATCAAACCGGCCCTTTCTGTCGGGGTCCCCCCTTGGGTGCTTTGCACGACGGGGGGGACCGGGCCAATTATCTGCTGTTCCTTGCGGCCCAGCGTCAGTTGACGGCGGGGGCGCTGTGGGATTATATTCACATATGGCGACGGGAATGTCCCTTGAATCGGTGGATGAGGAGAACGTTAGAGGCGGGGCTGGTTTTGCAGTTTGCGCGGCCCCATCCTCCGTTCTCAGGTTTGGTGCCGACCCTATTGTTAGGGTCGGGCGCGGTGACAGCCCTGGCCGACGAGATTCAATCTCTGTTGGCGAAGCAGGCCGTCGTTGTGGTCCCGAGAGAGGACGCAATGTCAGGCGTCTACTCCCGTTATTTTCTGGTGCCCAAGAAAACTGGGGGGGTCAGACCTATACTGAATCTGTCCATGTTCAATCGGTTGATTGTAGTGAGACCATTCAGGATGTTGACCGTCCGACTCCTTCTGCTTGCTGTCAGGAGGGGGGACTGGTTCACCTCCATAGACCTGAAGGATGCGTATTTTCACATACCCATTTTCCCTCCTCACAGGAAGTTCCTACGGTTCCTGTTTCAGGGCGTAGCGTACGAGTACCACAGAATGCCGTTCGGTTATTCTCTGGCTCCCCGCACATTCACCAAGTGCGTGGCGGCTGCTCTGGGGCCTTTACGTCGTCGGGGGATACGAGTTCTGTTCTATCTCGACGACATTCTGCTCCTCAGCCGTTCAGAGGAGGTTGCCAGGTCTCATACTCGACTGGTGGTGGAATTCCTCACCAGCCTGGGTTTTGCTGTGAATTGGAAGAAGAGTACCCCTCTTCCCAGTCAACAGGTGGAGTACTTGGGCTTGACATTGAGGTCGAAGCCCATGCTTGCGACCCTCTCGGAGCAGCGTCGGGGGGATCTCCGTCACGCGCTCGGGGGTTTCCGTCTGGGAGGGACGGTTACGGCGCTGCAGGTGATGCGTCTGCTGGGCCTTATGTCGGCGGCCCACACGGTGGTTCCTCTTGGCCTCCTCTTTATGAGGCGGATACAGAGGTGGTTTCTCTCTTTGAGAATAGATCCGGTGTGGGGCAAAGGGAGACGGTTGACGGTTCCTTTGTCGATATGGGGGGATCTCGCCCACTGGGGGAGGCTGGGTATCCTCTCCGCTGGGGTCCCCATGGGCAGCAGTGGCTCCCACGTCACGGTTTTCACCGACGCCTCTCTCACAGGTTGGGGAGGGGCGTTTCGGACCCACGCAGTGGGGGGCAGCTGGACGGGTCATGCCGACCCAGCTGTCCTGCATATCAATGTGTTGGAGTTGAAGGCGGTCCTCCTGGTCCTCAAACGGCTCGGCCACCTGGTGGTAGGCAAGCATGTTTTGATCAGGACGGACAATGTGACGGCGGCGGCGTATATCAACAGGCAGGGTGGGACTCGTTCCGCCCGCCTGCTCCGGGTGGCGCGCGAACTGTTACTATGGGCATCCCGCAGGCTGCGCAGTCTGCGGGCGCTCCACGTTCCTGGTACGGAAAATGTGGCGGCGGATATAATGTCTCGGGGCGGTCCTCGTCGCGACGAGTGGGAACTCCGCCCCGACATAGTCAGACAGATCTGGGATCGGTTCGGGGAGGCCTCGGTAGATCTGTTTGCGTGCCGACGTTCTCACAAGGCTTGAGTAAATTGTAATGAACCAAAGGAGAATATCAATTCTATTTAAAAAAAAATTATCTTTGACTGTAAATAACACCATGCTAAAATTGACCAGACCTGAAAAATCTAAGCAAATGAATAAAGGGAAGATGATTAAACAGAAGGTTTTGTATATACAGTACTGAATTCTGCCATCTTTTTTATAATGTAAATTTCTCCACCATTTTTCATCATATTGCAACACCGTTTTTTGCAAGACGTTCACAGAAAGGTAGAGAAACTAACTGCGTTCTGTTTTATGGCAATAACGTTCAGGTTTGTGGGAGATAATCCCAAAAAATAAGAGAAATTAAAAAGTAAATCCAGAAGTCAGATGATTGACAGGGGCTGGTGTGAGCTGGGTAGGGTAGTTTTTCGAAATTTGAAAGCCCTGAGTCTCTTCCTTCAAAAGACTACACTCACTTTTGGCTGTGCCACTTCCTCCTGTCAATATGCGCCGGTTTCCGACTCAATGCCGTGAGATTTCTATAATCTTATATTTCACTAATAACAGTTAAAATAATTGGTAAACAAACATAATGCTGAAAATATACACTTTTACTGTATATCTCGGGCTTAAGAGGTTAACCCTGTGAGGCCCAAATTAAAAAGAAATTAGCAACTTCAGAGGCCAGAGGGTGGGACATATAAACACATTTACTATCAAATAGCATAGTGAGGCTGAACAACAGGACCAATTGACTATACATGTGCTTAAAGGGGAACTATCTTATAAATGGCTTTTTTCAGTGTTTACCATTGTTTCTTAGCTATGTGGACTTATATTAATAGGATATATGTCTCTAATTCTCATATTGGCGAATTCTTCCAATTCTCCTCTCACAATATTCACCCTCACTGAACTGAGTCATCTGAAAATGTGCATATCTGTGATGTCAGAGATTTCTCAGCTGCATAATAATGTGGCAGTTGATGTGGCAGTTGGCACCAGGCCACACAGTGGTTGGAGCCCAGCCTCAAAACGGCTTAAGATCTTGAGGTAGAAAAATGCGGTTTTTAGTACTTGATTAGAAATACAAAGCAATGCATTTTTTTTGAAAAAAATCTAGGTGTTCCATAGACTCACAGGAATTGTGTAAAAGTGCCCAAATAGTGAAAGAAATAGTAAAATAGTTCCCCTTTAACATTTTTTAAATAAACATTATTTTTTTAAATGGCTAAAAGTGATTTTGTAATTTTGCAACCGTGGGTCTCACAGGGTACTTTTAACCCTGTGAGGCCCAAATAAAAAAGACATTAGCAACTTCAGAGGCCAGAGGGTGAGACCTATAAACACATGAAGGGTGCCGTGACTGAAAAAAAAGGTTGAGAAACGCTGGTATATGGTGTGGCTCTTTGTGGTACCACAGTCATTTTTTTGTGGCTCTTAGTCTCTGACTGGTTGGCCACCCCTGGACTAGAATGTAACTTAGCTTAGAAACCAGGCTTACTTATATGCAAAAAAGGGCTTACAGTATGGTCAATGTATGTTCAAATTATGTTACCAAGTGACTGTTTCTGTACATATTGGGGTTTGAGAATGCAAACCTGATTGTGATTTCTGTACACAGACAGCCCTGTTAATGTTTTCTGATAATCTTTTGTCTTATTCACCTTGGCCTCTGGCTCAAATAAATGTTGAATTGGACTATAGTTCATGGTTTGTCTGGCTACACGTTTAATTCTTCATCTGCTTTAAGTCAGATGAAGAGATCAACAATTCTATCAATATGATCCCTTTCTCCTCCTTCCAGATAAGCAATCTCATTGTACTGTACTACAATAACCTTAGATTATTGTAGGATTCTGTAGGAATTTACTACAGAAATGGTGCCGTTCTTCCCACCCTGTTGTATCCCCCCCTGAAGAGGTGCGGTGAGGTCTCTGGACCTTGCTGTGTGTTGGGGACGTGCAGGGAAAAGAGCTGGGGGTTGCTGCGTTTGAAGTTGCAGACAGGGGCTTGTGGTCTGGAATGGAGGACAGAGGGACAGGATGGAGGCTGGTTGTGTACGCCACTTGTTGGGACCCACGGTGAATATGGCCTTTTGCATACAAGAATGGGGGAGCGGTGGTTAGATTAGCTTAGGTTAGGATGTCCGGAGGTATAGGGATCGCGCTTGTTGTGCAGTGAACATGCAAACGTGGGCTTTTTATGTTTGTGTGTTTGTTCAGACACAAGAGGCCGTTCCCGGCCTATGCGGGCCACGGGGGTTGAGTCTCGTATGGAATATACTTTATGAACTATACAAGGGGGGTTGCACCAAGATGAGGCCTCATGTAATATGATGACGTAGAAGGGGGCACAAACTATCTGGTTATGGGAAATGGTCATAGCGTCGCATGGCGACAGATGAAAGGCTTTTCTGGCCAGGAAGCGCGGTAATCTGGTGGCGTGCGACAGGAGCGCGTCCTGAGTGTATAAGGATCCCTAAAGTATATTCTCGGGAGAGGGCGCTGTAATGATTGATAATTTGCTTGTTCTGAGGGGGAAAGAGAGCCGTGTATAAGATGGGCTCTGTTGCTATTTAGAACATGCAAATCAGGTGTGGTAAAGATGATATAGGACCTGCGTAATTGGGGAAACGTGGTTTGTGCGGTTGCAGGATTATCACGTATTAATTGATATAAGCGGGCCGGCGTGTTCGAGAGGCTCAATAATAGAATGGTTTGCTGACTGAGCGTGATAGACAGGACGTGTCTGCGGGAAACTTTCGGCCGAATTAAATGGAGATGTATGTTCGACTTTAGGCATAATATCGAGCGGGTCCGGAGATCCTTTTTGATCTTGAACATAACCGGTGTGTTGATTAATTGCGTGCGCTGTGACGAAGGCGGACGATGTGCTTAAAAACATTTGGTTAAGATGACTGATAAAGTACTTAGTGGGAATTCGATTACAAAGCTATGGTAAGCTTAAACATTCAGTAATGATTGAATGTGGGAACGATGGCTAGGGTTAGGAATGATTGAGGAAACGTAGGGGCTTATTGTTGTATTGTTATGATATTTTAATGACCAACGAACATGGGTCTGGGGCGAGTCATATTGGTGATTGGGGCTAGCTAGCTTAGCTCTGTGGAAAAGTCTGCGGTGAAACTGGGGACGTTACGATGGCGTTATGAGAGAATTGATTAAACACTGTGGCGGCGATTGCAGGTAGGAAGCGAATCGAGGTGTAGGTTGGAGAGTTTGTGGCCGTTTTGAGGGTTATTATTGATGCGGTAACGATTGTGTATGATATTAAGAAGTCGCTGCTTGATGACGTCATGGTGTTGAAGGGAGGGTGTAACGTTCACGGTACTATGGAGCCGGGCGGAGAGAAGGGTAGGAGAGATGATTCGTGTTGGACTATGTGTGCGGCGTTGGATGGTGTGAATGTTTTAGAAATTATTTTCTTTTGAGGTAGTTGGTTATTTTAAGCATGTGTGAATTGTTTATGGTTGGATTGGTACTGGGCGGATTACAGGGATGGACGGATCTTGAAAGGCACGGCTCCCGTGAGGGCATTGAACGTCGCATTAGGGCTGGCTAGGCTAGTTAGCTTGCGTGCCGTTGTTTTGTGGAGTTGGCGAGCGACATATGTTACGTTTCGAGTTTTGAGAATGATGTTTGGGAAGAGTTAAAGAACGCGGTGGATGTCGTGGCGGTGTGTTGTGTTGAAACAAGGCGTTTATGATATTAGTTATGCTTTGCCGTAATACATCGTCCGGGGTGCGCCGTTGGCTACTGCGCATGCGCGGTACAACGTGGATCAATGCATTCGTGGTAATTCGCTCAGGGGACAGGAATAACGGGTAAGGGTATACTCTGCATTATGTAAAATGGTTGTGTTTGTATAGTTATGTGAGTTAGCATGAATGGAACTTAACTGATGATAGTGTTTGATTTCTGAGATGTAACATTGTTAGTGGTTGGTTTACATACGCACGTTTGACACAGGAATATTTTTATCCAGGGGGGATGAGTAGTTGATTGATTAAAAATAGTATACAGTAGAGGAACATTCCTAAACCTGTTTACAACAATTGAGGCTTGGTGCACATTTATGACTAACCACTATAATGTTATGTTGAAATGAAGCATGCTTACATGTATAATAATTAGAGTTGATGGGGTATTTCCAGTTTTTTAAATTTATGTAACGTGTACAATTGTAAGCTTGGAATAATGATGTTGTGTTTTATGTAGCTTGAAAAGATACTTGTATAGAATGCATTGATGTTAAAATGTCAGATATTGATACTTGGTATAGCTTTGAGGCCATTGATTTAAATAGGCTGATGTTTATATTAAGATCTATTGCGAGTCCGGGGGTCACAATAGGATAACTTAGTGGCGGGGGACCTGTTTGAGTGCTGTAACTTTAATGATATGATTGTGTTTACAGTAGTTGAGATAAAATGTGTGTATTATAGATGATTTGTGTGCAATGATTAACCCTTTGTTGATTGCAGGAAATAATGGGGCTTTGTAGGCCCGGGGGCCAACAAGGCCGCAGGGGGCCTGCATATAGACAAGGGGCGTGTGAGGAGCTTGCACCAGGTGCCAGTAGCAAAAGGGACAGAAGTGGAGAAGGGTTATATTGCCCAGGGGGGTAGGAATCCTTTTGTAACAGGTCTCAAGGCCCGAGGGGGGTCGAGATGTACAGCTGTTACAATGACTGTTGTTTTTTACGACAGGAAGACGGAGCGGAGCTAATCAGAGAGATGCAGGGGAAGTAGAGGTCAGAGGTGAAGATTGCAGAAAGTGAGATAACAGTTGACAGTTGTTTTTTACGACAAGGGACATGGAAGGTGTGACAGGAAGCGTGCTAATACAGAACACAGCTGGGTGAGTGAGTGAGACGATCAGGGAGGTAGTCGTTCAATGGGGTTATGACTTTTGGAGGGCTAGCTTTTTGGTTAGGGGGAATAGCGGTAGACTCTCAAGGTACTAGGAATGCTTTGAGGTTCTGTCGTTGAGGGAGAGTTCCTAGACTCTTTCTGGCAGTAGGTAGGAGTGTAGAAATTAAGTGTGGATTGTATTAGCCGGAGATGAGTGTAGCCTGAGGTTGAGAGCAGAAAAATTGAGAGCAGGAAAGTTGAGAGCAGAAGAACTAACATTGTTTGTCGGTTTGTGGTTGATTAACGAGTTGTATGAGAGAGAGTTTGAAAGTATTTGTTTAGGTTCAAATGATAAGTGTAACTGTGAATGAATTGAGTGGCGTGAGAGTGTGTGTCAGGATGTGTTAATTTCAGGGGGTGAATGAAACTGTGATGTGAGCGAGGGACACATAGGAAGACAGGTTAGAATTAGAGACACATAGTCATTTGCAGAGCGATAAGAGTTAAGAGTTAAAGTGATTTTATTTTGTTTTATTGCTTTCATTTGGTATTGTTTCTTTTAGAGGGGGTAGTCACTCAGTACATATGTTTATTTTAATTTTTGAGTGTGTGGCCTGAATGGGTTTGAATGGGACCTGTTGGGGTGACTGTGCTGGCTTGAGAGGTGTCAAAATCACAATGACAGGTGTGATGAGGTTTAGATGTAGGGTTTTAAATTTATTTTATTTTCTTTCTAAATAACCATTGAGGTGGTCTGAGTTTGGAGCTTGTTGATTTCATTGATTTGCTATTTTTGGGTATGAATGGTAATTTACTTTCACATGTGAGGTCTGTTGGAATGTTTTTTTGATTATTTGCCTTTTGTTTCTTATTTCTCATCTGTTATGGTCTGGGTGAGTGGAGAAAGCTGGAGGCTGGAGGAAGTGGCGTCAAAACGTCAACAGAGTGTCGACAAGAGCTAAGTGGTCCCATCACGTTTGCATAATGATTACCATTTGGTTTCTCTTGGAAATATATTTCATATTATGTGAAAAGAAATTTGTTTTGTGTATTCCCTCGCAGGTTTCAGTGGAGGGGGGAAGACGGACCATCACAGGTAGAGGAATCGTGGAGGAGGTGTAGGAATACATTTCATTAGATTACGACACAATGGTGTGAACCCGTTCAGTCATTTCCTGTGGGAGATTGTTGGATTGTGAAAAGAGGTCGCTTGTGGACGCTGGCCCCTCCTTCAACATAGCCCCGAGAACAGCGGCCAAAGGTTTGGGAAAAACCGCCAGGCTGACAGAGTCGTCTGTAGATCCAAGGAAATACAGTCATGGGTCAGAATGTGACGAGATCACAGGCCTACAAACGGGGTGAAGGGGGTGGCAAAAACGGTCAGAGACTGTGCAAAAAAGATGAGCGAGGGCCTCTGGGATGTGGTGGTTGATTAGTATGTTGAACGGGAGGTGACTGAACGGTAACAACTGGTATAGATTATGACACAACGCAGGGGTACTAAACACATTCACATAGGTAGAATATTAGGCGTAGATTATGGCCAAAGTGAGGTGGTGAAAAAAAAAATTCCTTGAGTGGTGCTCCGCCTTCCCTGCCCGACTGATGCGCCGTGGTGGTAGGTATTATGTCCATGATATGTTCATAAAGGGGGGAGGATAGGTGAGAAGACCAACTGATTTGATTATGCAAATGTGATTGTGCTGTCTTGGAAAAGGAATTAACAAGAGAAAAAAGCAAAATGTATGTAAAAATGAATACTAATTTTTTTATCTCCCCCAGATCTTATGAAAGAATGTGGAATCAAAAGTGCTGTAACTTAAGAAAAATGGGTTTTAAAAAATTGTGTTTTATTTAAAGGTATAATGATTAGATTAAATTGTTTTATTGTTTTCAACAAGCCCAAAAGTTGTTGTTTAAAAAGTAGGCCTCTGGCTAGGAGCCTTGATGAGCAAAAGCTAATTGATGATATGTACCAAAGAAAAATGGAAAAAGAAAAAGAAATTGAGAAATTTGAAGAAATGAATTTTAATTTTGGAAAAAATGAATTTTATTATTTAAATGTATGGTTAGTATGTATAGAAAATCAAGTCAATATATCATATGTGACGATAAGAATCGTCAAAGTGGGGAAATGTGGTAGTATTGACGTTGAATTTCATAATTAATAGGTGTGAATAATTAGGAAACCATAACATTATGTCTTGTATACTGTTTAGCAGAATGGGCTGCAGGGCTAAATGAGCAACGAGACTAGAGACAGTTGAACAGACAAAGGTCACACCTACTGTGACCAGATTACCACCACACCTACGGGGGCCACTAGCAAAACCCTGCTGTACTCAGCAAAATACCACACCAAAATCGGCTCAACTGCCAGGGGAGAGCCATTCTCAACCCCCCACTACACCTTTTCAAACTGACTGTATGTAAATGCTGATCAAGGACAGCTGCGCTGCCCACAGGGCAGGCCAGTTTAGACATGCTGAAGAAATGATTAGTCAGGGACACTAAAACACAAACAAAGTTATCTATTAATCAACTGTTTAGTATCAAAAGAGTAAACCATAATATTAGAAATAAGGTTTGAAGGGTGATTACACTCTTGTTATAGAATTCTGGTTAGTACTGTATGGTAATATGGCCCAAAGGAGGGGGCTATTCACACCACCCCACCAGATGACATCACACCAACCCCCACCCACGGACAAGAACCTGTTGGGGACAGACTCAACAGGAAGACAATGACGGGGGCCACTAGCGGCCCCCTCTGGGTATTGAGTCAAGATCCACACAGAAGATCAAGGAGGTGGGGGCAGCCGGCCCCCCCCCCAAAGAAACCCAGAGGTGGGGGCTGCCAGCCCCCACAGGAGACCGCCCACAGAAGACGCCTGATTGGACCAACTGTATTAGTAAAATGTGCTATTATTGGCCAGAAATTATAGTATATAAGAGCGAATATATTGGTAGTTCAGGAGCCCAGATCACCCAACCCCGATCTGCGGCTCCACCCCGCGCCCCCACCAGAGAGACTACTGCTTTTTCATGTAAGTAAGCCGGATGGAACCACGATGTTTGGTTAGACTAGAATGTAACTTAGCTTAGAAACCAGGCTTACTTATATGCAAAAAAGGGCTTACAGTATGGTCAATGTATGTTCAAATTATGTTACCAAGTGACTGTTTCTGTACATATTGGGGTTTGAGAATGCAAACCTGATTGTGATTTCTGTACACAGACAGCCCTGTTAATGTTTTCTGATAATCTTTTGTCTTATTCACCTTGGCCTCTGGCTCAAATAAATGTTGAATTGGACTATAGTTCGTGGTTTGTCTGGCTACACGTTTAATTCTTCATCTGCTTTAAGTCAGATGAAGAGATCAACAATTCTATCAATATGATCCCTTTCTCCTCCTTCCAGATAAGCAATCTCATTGTACTGTACTACAATAACCTTAGATTATTGTAGGATTCTGTAGGAATGTACTACATAACAACACACAATTATCCTCATACATCTAACAACACACAATTATCCTCATACATTTATGACATACATGACACACAGATATACAGTACTGTTTCATCCAGACATTATTACATACAAGATATACAAATATACAGTATTGTTTAAGAGAAAGAGATCATAAAAAATATATACATTAGAGGGGGAAGAAACTGTACTTTGGAGGTGGGTGCGTGGGGGCCTGGGGGGGTTTTGACATTTACCGGTCAGTTTGGAATTGCAGCCACCCATAGGTGCTCTTTGAGAGCGGTTTTGAAGGAGGGCAGGGATTCACATTATTTCCCGGCTGTGGGTAGGCCGTTCCACATTGTTGTGGCATAATTGCTAAACGTACCTACGTACTGTACCTATTTACTAATGCATATTTGGTAACATCAAGTTATTCTCCTTTTAACAACTGTAATCATGGGTTTTATAGGTTTTCATTGCATTATAATTTCATAATGAGGTAGAGAGAGAGCAAGAGAGAGAGAGAAGTGTAAAGGAAAGAGATATCCCCCCCCCCCCCCCAACCTCCTCTAATGTACAGTTTCTTCCCCCTCAAATGTATATACTCTATTTTTAGACTATTTTTGTACTCATAAACAGTACTGTATATTTGTAGATCTGGTATGTCATAAATTTATGTTATGATGAATTGAAAATTGGGGGACCCTGATGTAAACAAGACGAAAGTCTTTCTCTGGTCTGCATCCCCTTAACAATTGTGTGTATTGAGCCGTACTGTATTGTACCCATTGATTCTGCAATCTGTTAAATAACATTTTCAATCAATCAGAGAGAGAGAGAGAGAGAGAGAGAGAGAGAGAGAGAGAGAGAGAGAGAGAGAGAGAGAGTATGTATGTATGTATACCATTTCCATTGTCTCTTTGTGCTTATGAGTTTTAGTGGTTTTACTTGACAAAGTAAACAAATGAGAGGTAGTTGATGACGAGAGAAAGTCCTGAACTATGTAAAACATCTTCTATCTATGAATCACAGTAAAATAGACACTGTCTCTTTAAAGCGACTCCTCCCCTGGACAGCTATAACCAGGAAGTACCTCCCACCCACATGATCAGAGTTCACTCTACAACCAGGAAGTACCTCCCACCCACACGGTCAGAGTTCACTCTTGTCTTTGTCTTTGTAGAATAAAATGGCGCAGCAAGGAGTTGATCTGTACCGGGACCAGTGCTGCTGTTCTCTCTGTCTGGATGTACTGAAGGATCCGGTAACTATTCCCTGTGGACACAGCTACTGTATGGGCTGTATTAAAGACTGCTGGGATCACGATGATCAGACGGGGATCTACACATGTCCCCAGTGCAGGGAGACTTTTACTCCGAGGCCTGTTCTGAAGAAAAACAACATGCTGGCTGAAGTGATAGAACAACTAATGAAGACAGGACCCCAAGCTGCTCCTCCTGATCACTGTTATGCTGGACCTGCAGATGTGGCCTGTGATTTCTGCACTGGGAGAAAGCAGAAAGCCCTCAAGTCCTGCCTGGTATGTCTGACCTCTTTCTGTGAAACTCACCTCCAGCCTCATCATACTGTAGCTCCGTTAAAGAAACACAAGCTGGTCAAAGCCTCCACACGGCTTCAGGAGAACACCTGCTCTCGTCATGACAGGATTCTGGATGTTTTCTGTCGTACTGATCAGCAGTGCATCTGTTATTTGTGTTCCATGGATGAACATAAAGGCCATGATACAGTCTCAGCTGCAGCAGAAAGGACGGAGAGACAGAAAGAGCTTGGCATGAGTCAGCAGAAAGTCCACCAGAGTCCAGGAGAGAGAGAAGCGACTCAAAGAGGCCCAACAGGATGTTGATTCTCTCAATCGCTCTGCTGATAAAGCAGTGGGGGACAGTGAGAGAATGTTTACTGAGCTGATACGCTCCTTGGAGACGAGGCGCTCTGAGCTGAAGAAGGTCATCAGAGCCCGACAGAGGACCACAGTGACTCAGGCTGAAGAACTGCAGAAGATACTGGAGCAGGAGATAGCGGACCTGAGGAGGAGAGCCACTGAGCTGGAGCAGCTCTCACACACAGAGGACCACATCCACTTTCTACAGAGTTACCCCTCCCTCTCCAGTCCCAGTGAGTCTACAGACTTACCCAGCATCAGTGTCCTTCCTCTCCTGTACTTTGCAGATGTGACTGAGGTCGTGTCTGAGCTGAGAGACAAACTACAGGACGTTCTGAAAGAGCAGTGGCCCAGAATCTCAACAACAGTGAATGCAGTTAATGTTTTACTGCCACCAGAGCCCAAGACCAGAGCTGACTTCTTACAATATTCCTCTCAGATCACACTGGACCCAAACACAGCAAACATAGAACTGTCTTTGTCTGAGGGGAACAGAAAAGCAACATATATGCATGAAATGCATCAAGAGCAGTCATATCCTAATCACCCAGAAAGATTTATTGGATGGTGTTGTCAGGTTCTGGGTAGAGAAGGTCTGACCGGACGCTGTTACTGGGAGGTGGAGTGGAGTGAAGGGGTTTCTGTAGCAGCCTCCTACAAAGACATTCGTAGAACAGGCACCGGGGTGGACAGTGGATTTGGATTAAGTTCCAAATCCTGGGCTTTTGATTGCAGACCAGATGATTACATCTTCAGACACAATAACAAGAGCATAACAGTACCGGGCCCCCGGTCCTCCAGAATAGGAGTGTACCTGGATCACAGGGCAGGTACTCTGTCCTTCTACAGCGTCTCTGACACCATGACCCTCCTGCACAGAGTCAACACCACATTCACTCAGCCTCTCTATCCTGGACTTGCGTTACATCACTTTGGGGAGGCTGCTGAGTTTTGTGAGCTGAAGTAGAGATCAGTGACATTCACAGCTCCTCTAACCAGGGTTTTGGATTTAAATTGATCTTGAAGATGCTGAGTTGTGAAAGATGAGGTCATTAGGAGTTACATTCACTCAGTCACTCTATCATTGTTCTGAGGGACACAGTTTATAGTAGGGGTGCACCGATGTATCGGTCGGGTATCGGTATCGGCCGATAAGTGCCTTGTTGACTGCAATCGGCCGATAAGCTCGAATGTGCCGATGGCAGTAGCCGATAAATATCCATCAATTTGTGTAGCGTCAAAAGACAAAATAAAGTTCACTCGCGACCTGCACAACGCCGTCCCCAGTCCCCCACACACACACACACAAGCTACTGCATCAAAATTACTACTTATGATTAACAAGGCATTCGTTTTGTGGCATTAACGTTATATAGTTAGTGTTACACGTTCAATAACATCAGCATATTATTTACCCGAACGTAGCAAGCCCGCGTTCATACTAGCTCAGTTCCTTCCGTTGTTCATAGAGCCCTGAGTTTTACCCATTCTGCAATCTGTTAATAAAGTTTTCAATCAGACACATGTATAGAAAGGCTTTGTTTTATTATAACAATCGTTGCAGTAAAATCATTATGCCTCATTTAAGTCATCCTGCGGAGCTAAAAGCTAAACATCGGCCGCGCGGTTGTTGTTGTTCTAGAAAACCTCTCTCGTCAAAATCAATGGCGGACAAAAGCTGAAGTAAAAAATTTATACGCGCTTGCCGATTGGTGGTAGCAGCAGAGGCGGGTGCAAGCGGTGTGTGACGTAATTGGCAGAATCGACTGTCAATCAAAATGTCATTGGTTGAGACTCTGGTTGAGACAATTATCCAGCTGCAGCCCAGCCGGTAGACCATACTGGGAGAACTAGTATCTAGCTGCAGCCCTGCAGAACATACTGGGAGAGAGATAGTGCTATTTCTTGATGTTTCCTTTTTTTAAGTAAGTAAAGAGGCCTATGTTCATATCGGTGAGCACAATTTGTAACACAAATATACAGTAGTTTCATAAAAAAAAAATATGACAAAAAAGTTAAAATTTTAAATAAATAAAAATTGCCACAAATATCGGTATCGGTATCGGCCGATTGTGTTAGTTGAACGATCGGTATCGGTATCGGTGGCAAATTTTCATATCGGTGCATCCCTAGTTTATAGCCTACCGGGGTAAAGTTTGTTTGATTGGATATTTGCATATTCACATATTTGATTCCTATTTTCAATACCTCTGTTCCTTTGCATGTGGGGAAGTCAAAATCTTTATTTTCATACTCTGGGTAGGTTGGACAACAATATGCAACCATTGTATTTGTATTTCATCACCTTTGGTTATTTTGGTCATTACTGTGGGATTTGGGTCTGTCTCTTCGCTTAGGAAGAATGACCATTCATTGAATATTGTGCATTTAGTCTTTTGTTCTTTTATTCTTACTAAATAAACGTGGACATCTAAACCCAGAAGGACCCGTGTGGATATTTGATATTTGATAGATCCTACTGTCTCTCTAGAAGCTCATACTGGCTGCATATCTTTCTAGTGTCTATCTAGAAGCTCATTGGTTTGTAAATGTTCTATTTTTAGTTTTGAATGTATGTTTTGTAATCTGTATATTGGCCTGGTGAATGATGTGTTGTCGTTTTATTAATTGTGATACTGCACACGATAACCATTAAATATAAAGATGTTGAATACAAGGTGTAGTGGTTTAAGCCCTATAGTCAGTTTGAAGGTTACTTATGTTACACTGAAAAACAAAATCTTTTCATATTCTCTTTTTTATATTTTTACAAAATATTGATGTACCTTGCTCAAAGAAGTTATTGTTTCAAATGTTTTTTTTTATTAACCATTTATTATAGATTCAGCAAGTCTTCTTTTAAACAACAACATATACAAATAATAAAAACATCAAGAAGAAAAGAAAGAAACAGTCAAAAGAATAAACAGCAGGCAGCTGTCTTAAGCCTGTGTGACCTCTAGCTTTTCTCTCATGTGGTTCATAAATGGACTCAGAACTGAGTCTCAGAGCTCCTCCCACCTGCACACTTCAGCACCGTTTTCAACTCTAAGTCATTTTCATTTAACACTATTGGATTTCAATGGTAATTCATGACCGTTTCATATTTTTCCTTAAACATGTAAACAGATATTTGAGAAGCTAATTGCTGCTAATTGGAGGGAGGATATCTATACTTAAACGAGCATTGCTATTGGAATAGTTAGGTAGTGTAGTTTATCCTGTGGAATTCAAGGAAGCGTTCACTGATGATGGCATCCAGACGGCCTCTGCCTCCTCGTGAGAGTTGAACTTCTTCCATTTGCCCTCAGTCTTCACTTCAGGTGTGCTGCCACGCAGGGCGACTCGAAACCCCCATCCCCGCAGTTTCTTCTTTACAGTGATGATGAAACTACAGTGTTTGTCATGCATTGCCTTACTGTAGTCGGGGAAATATAGACGCGATGTCCCATGTAAAGCAACTCCTTCTTTTCTCTGGCAAGACTCCTGATCCTGGCTCTATCCTGGTACCTGGAGGATGTAATGAGGCTGTGCCGCTGTCTGGGGTTGGGGTTAGGGGTGCAATGGCCAGGGGCTCCGGGAAGTTCTTTCTCCCCAGAAGCTCAGGAATCAGTTGAGACATAAGATGGGTGACGTCTCTACCCTCGCGGCCCTCCTCGGTAATGTTCACAAAACGCAGATTCAGAGCCCTGCTCCTGTCCTCAGAGTTCTCCCCTCTCCCTATTTGTATATCGTATATGTCACAAATGTAACAGTACTATATACCTGTATGTCATGTATGTCCCTATGCCATAAATGTCATGATGTCATGTATGTTGTGTATGTCATAAATGTCACTATGAATTGAAAACGGGGGACCCTGATGTAAACAAGACGAAAGTCTTTCTCTGGTCTGCATCCCCTTAACAATTGTATGTATTGAGCTGTACTGTACACTGTACCCATTCTGCAATCTGTTAATAAAGTTTTCAATCAATTCAATTCAATCAATCAATTCAATCAATCAATCAATCAATGCGCTGCCTCACTCCGCCACCATCCAAGCTACCTCTGTGATGACGTCAGGACGGTCCATAATGCAGCCCCAGCAGTAGTAACAACATCTCTCCACTAGAGGGGGCTCTACAACCAACTTATAATAATGTAAACAGATACTTCTACTAGAAAGCTGTTTAACCTTCTCTTCCTCATTCACATTACAGTGTGAACACATTATGAGTGCATTATAATCATTACAATCAGAATAGTTAGTTATTATTAGTCATTATTACTTGACTTTTGGCAACATTGTATATATTACATTCATGACTAGAATAAAGACTATTGAATTTAATTTAATTTAATTGCGATTCAATGGATTCTGGGCGGCTACATCTGTAAAATGATTACCTGATTGAACCATTATTTTGTAATTTAATGAGTTTCTGTTGATTGTTTTACTGTTATTGCTAATTTTATGGATTATGGTATTTTTTATTGTGTATATATGTTTTTGTTTGTATGTTGGACTTGCTTTGGCAATAAGTACGTTGATATTTCATGCCAATAAAGCCTATTTTGAATTTGAATTTAAATTTGAGAGAGGAGAGAGAGAGACAAGGAGAGAGAGAGAGAGAGAGACAAGGAGAGAGAGAGAGAGTGTGTGTATTTTTCAGTGTGACAGTCAGACACAGAGACAGACAGACTGCCACCACTCCTAATATACTGCTGTCTCAACCAGAATACACTCACACACACACACACTCACACACACACACACACACACACACACACACACACACACACACACACTCACACTCACACTCACACTCACACACACACACACACACACACACACACACACACACACACACACATACACTCATACATACACACTCATACATACCCAGACACAACCACACACACGCA
Source organism: Notolepis coatsorum (assembly GCF_963971535.1). NCBI lineage: Eukaryota > Metazoa > Chordata > Actinopteri > Aulopiformes > Paralepididae > Notolepis > Notolepis coatsorum. The sequence continues at coordinate 31,921,705 of NC_140170.1, forward strand.
TGCACACATTACCACACACACAGACACACGCATGCACACATGACCACACACACACACACACACACACACACACACTCATACATACTCATACATACCCAGACACAACCACACACACACACACACACACGCACGCACACATGACCACACACACAGACACACGCATGCATACATACACACGCACAAACAGATACATACACACACATTTGAATACTTTATTTGGTTCCACAAATTATATTACATAAACAGGGAATCAAATGTATCGGGCCAAGCAGCACTGAACACTTAAGGGACACATAGCACCTCCTTCTCCACGCGGCTAGCTGCCAATAATAGCTGAGACAGAGCAATATTTGGCAATTTGTTTGGCTTTTCTCTTTGACATTGCAGCAATTCTCAGACCGGTCATGGTGCATTTATATACATGAGAACAAAGCGTGGCTCGCAACTCACTTGTAGTTCCAAGGTGATTTAATAGACAAAAAAGGCAGTAGATGCGACGTTTCGACCTTACCGGTCTTCCTCAAGCATGCTTTTTTTGTCTATTAAATCACCTTGGAACTACAAGTGAGTTGCGAGCCCCGCTTTGTTCTCATGTATTACTGTTTTTACAGTTTGACTCAGCACCAACAAACGGAGGATGTGCGTTATTTATTTTTTCTGAGCATTTATATACATGGCCAAAACTTCAGAATATAAGTACACTATAATCTACACCTGTACCCAAAACTGGTATCACATCGAGCAAGGGTGATAGGGTGACACACTCTGTGCACACACAACACACTCTGTGCACACACAACACACTCTGTGCCCACACAACACACTCCTAGTTAGTTAGCAGCACCAGCCAGGTACCAGCGTTAGCTCCGGGAGCGATGGCTAGCTAAGCCAGGTACCAGCGTTAGCTCCGGGAGCGATGGCTAGTTTGTTAGCAGCACCAGCCGGGTACCAGCGTTAGCTCCGGGAGCGATGGCTAGCTAAGCCAGGTACCAACGTCAGCTCCCGGAGCTAACGCTGGTACCCGGCTGGTGCTGCTAACTAACTAGCCATCGCTCCGGGAGCTGACGCTGGTACCTGGCTTAGCTAGCCATCGCTCCGGGAGCTAACGCTGGTACCTGGAGCTAGGTAGCCAGCAGGCTAAATGGTCCCGTCGCTCGGCTGGTTGAACTGGAGCTAGGTAGCCAGCAGGCTAAATGGTCCCGTCGCTCGGCTGGTTGAACTGGAGCTAGGTAGCCAGCAGGCTAAATGGTCCCGTCGCTCGGCTGGTTGAACTGGAGCTAGGTAGCCAGCAGGCTAAATGCTCCCGACGCTGAACTGCCTGCGCCCGGTGCCCCGGTCTGTCTGTTGAAGACCGAGGGAACCGCGTCAGGCTTCAGCTGATTAGTGGTATTCTTGACAAACCTCCCACCCACAACAACATAATCCGAGGCAATGAAGTGTTCGCTGGAGATCTTCATTCCCTGTCCAACAGGCTGATCGCGCCGCCTGAGTGCAGCCAGCCTGAGCCTACGTGCCAACAACACTGTTTTTTTCACTGGTAGTTTGTGGAAATTAACCAACTTTCCTCTCTCTTTCACACGGTAAAATTAGTTTGAACAGCCAGGAGCAATACAAAAAGAACCATCGCGGTCCCGTTGTTTGGTAAGCAACATTTGACTGACCTGACAGTCCATGTTTACTATGCAGCTAACCCACAGTGTATACACCAAACCAACACCGTGACGTCAGCAACAAAATGGCGGCACACATGTTCATAAATGCTACATAAATGGACATTACAAATCGTTTTTTCTTAGAAACACCTTATTTTTATAACGTGATTTTTTCTGTGGTTTATCTAAATACTAATTTGATGCTATGACTATGTGTTTATCGCTATGCTTCATCTCCCCTTTAAGCTTTTAGCCTATAGCCAATGGAAATGCTAGAAATGGTCACGTGGGCTGGGAGGACCAATGGAAAATGTCTATTGTTCCTCTATACTCCAAATGTTCCCTATTACCTCTATGGTTACATTCTATAAATTAATATATCCATATATTATCGGACGCTACACGCATGTTGCGTGAGAGCACCATCTTAAACACAGAGACAAATATTATGAATAGTTTCTGCTAAACCACCAGGACCGAGGATGAGCTGTGCGCGGGGGCGGGGCTGCGTGAACACTTAAGGTAACTAACTTGTGTTCAGCGTTTCTCTGATTGGCCTTGACGCCCACGTGACCGCGTGCTAGCACGCCCCCTTATCCACGCCTGCCGCTCTGTGTGTTGCAGCGCGCAGCAGAGGTCCCTGTGTGTTCTCGCCTTCCTCAATTTATACGCATGGAAGTATTGACTACGCCGTAACGAATCATTAAAAAAATATACAGTTAACTGGAATATGTTGTGCCTTTACACATATGTTGGATTATGTAATTGGTTTGTCATGACAAACAAATGAAAAAATCGCGATTTACCCGGTGGCTACAACAACACCCCTTTGGCGCCTGTCTAGTCCGCAGTGCTCCAGGCTCAGGTCAAGTGCCTGTTGCCTGGATTGAGGGGTCAACCTCTTCTGGAGGTCGTCTCCCCGGTGCGCTGCCTGCTCCCGCTGTGGGTGTAGCCTCTTGAGTGTTCGAGTTTACAGCCATGCCAACCTGAACACGCCCGACCCAGATAAAAAAATAAAAATAAAATAAAAAAGACAAACAACGAAAGATATACATATCACTGTTGGAAAAGGAGTAGGAAGAAGCCTAAGGGTATCATGCCCTACCCCTATCCGCCACTTCCAAGTGGGAACATTAATTAATACTTAAATTACATAATGGAGAATATCCACATTGCCAATAATTCTTCATTTTTTTTTTTTTTTTTTTATTATTAATAGTTTGAAACACAAAACAGCTCAACATAAATTCTTCATTCTTAACATTGAAAACAACATCAAATAAATAAATAATATCAGTATCCATAATGTAGTACAAAAGAAAAAGAAAACATCTCTGCCAACGACGAGAGGGCCTACCTGGAAGAGGTCAAGGTCCTGGCGGGATGGTGCCAGGAAAACAGCCTCTCCCTGAACGTCAGCAAAACAAAGGAGATGATTGTGGACTTCAGGAGGTCGGGGGTCAAGGACTACAGCCCCCTCAGCATCGACGGGGCACCGGTTGAGAGAGTCAACAGCTTTAAGTACCTCGGAGCCTACATATCCGAGGACTTGACATGGACCACACACATTGACAGTGTTGTGAAGAAGGCACGACAACGCCTCTACTTCCTCAGGCACCTAAGGAAGTTCCAAGTCAGTCAGAAGATCCTTAAGAACTTCTACTCATGTACAATAGAGAGCATCCTGACTGGCAACATCACCTCCTGGTTTGGGAATAGCACTGCACAAGACCGAAGCAGACTACAAAGAGTGACACGTTCAGCCGAACGCACAATCGGAGGGGGGCTCCCCACCCTCCAGAACATTTACAACAAGCGGTGCAGGGGCAAGGCTAAGAGAATCATTAAAGACTCCAGTCACCCGAACAACTGCCTCTTTGAACTGCTGCGGTCAGGCAAGCGATACCGGAGTCTCAAGGCAAGCACAGAAAGACTCAGAAGAAGCTTCTATCCCCAGGCCATCAGGCTGCTCAACGAACAATGAACACTACACAACAACAACCATCAAACGCACATAGCACACACATCCACACACACACACTCACTTTAAACAAACACACTGTAGCACCCACTCCCCACACTTTATAGCACACACTCACTTTAAACAAACACACTGTAGCACCCACTCCCCACACTTTATATTTATTGATGAAGGATTGCACTACAACTCGTACACCTTACTGTAAATTGTACCTAAATTGTACCTCATCCCATTTCTGCTTTGCACTATATAGTATTGTACATTAGTACACTGCATAGTATTGTATATTATATGGTAACTCAGTTACATCTATTCTGCATCGAACATTGTACATATGTCTATACTGAACACTGTGACCTCATTTTCTACTTCTAATTTACATGCTATACTATGTTATTTGATACTATCTTGTCTAGCACAGTCTCTGGAGCGTAACAGTAAGAAGCATTTTGTATGAAAGTATTCTGTACTTCTGTATGACAACTATTAAAGAAACTTGAAACTAGAATCCAGAAGATTGACAATAGTCACCTCCCCTTTCCTCTTTTTGGTAATTTGCAAATATCATTCCTTTATAAAACATTTTAAATAGAGAAATATTTCTGCTTTCCTTCATTTTATCTTCTAGTCCATTGCACACAGTTACTCCATAGGATGATATGCACCTGCTCCTGAGATTGGTGCGAGCATAACGCACATTGTAATGTTCTTCACACATTTCACTTCTATCTATCTGTTCTTAAATTACCGGTTCATTGGTCCACGCAAGCTGGTTTCCCCCTTGTCACATATTCTGGTGAGTTGCAAGGGGAAAAAACAAGTGATGTGAAAACATTCAAAATGATGAATCTTATCCTTCCACCACCAGGATCATAGGTGTGTTGTTGCTATGCCACTTTAACTCTTTCACTACCACACTAGCAAATGGGTAACCCTTTCACTGCGACAATAAGGAAGGTTAACCCTTTCACTGCCACATGACAAAGGGTTAGCCCTTTCACAACCACACTACAGAAGGTTTAACCCTTTCACTACCACACTACAGACGGTTAACCGTCTGTAGTGTGGTAGTGAAAGGTTAACCATCTCTCTCTATATTTCTCTCCCACCCACCCCCTCCTTTTATTTAATTATTTTTTAAATCTTTTCCCCCCTCCTTTTTCCTCCGTTTTTCTCCCATCCCAATGTTAGTCGTTATGCCAATTCCCAATCCCCTTCCTGGTCGCTGCGCACCTACCCCCTACAGTCGGTCTGTAGGGGGCAGCGCGGACTCTCACTGAGAGGGTGTAACCAGAGCCGTTGAAGATACGGTTCTGGGTGTAACGTGTGGAAGGATCACACTACCCTTAGATCCTTTTCCTCGCTGAGCAGGCGCCCCGACCGAAATGTAGGAGTCGCTGTTTACAACGACCAGGACCCACCAACCAGCTTTCCCACCCCTAACACTGCCAATTGTGTTATTATGAACGACCAGCCAAGATGGTAGCAATGCCAAGAGCTGGCTCGAACCCAGCGTCTCCTGCGTTGGTGGCGAGTGCCTTGCCCACTACACCACCTAGCCGCCCTCCTAATGTACAGTCCCCTCCCCATCATATGTATATACTCTGTCAGGATCTATGGGTAACAGTACTGTATATTTGCATATCGTATATGTCACAAATGTAACAGTACTAAATACCTGTATGTCATGTATGTCCCTATGCCATAAATGTCATGTATGTTGTGTATGTCATAAATGTCGATATGAATTGAAAATGGGGGACCCTGATGTAAACAAGACCAAAGACAAAGTCTTTCTCTGGCCTGCATCCCCTTAACAATTGTGTGTATTGAGCCGTACTGTATTGTACCCATTCTGCAATCTGTTAATAAAGTTTTCATTCATTCATTCATTCATTCAGACTCCTCCCCCGGCTGCACTCGGCTACTCTCGTCTACTTTCGAGGCGAGCCGAAAATTGTGTGGCGCGCGGTGATCTGAGGACACAGCAGCACGTGCCCGTCGTGGACAGGTCACCTGTCAATCAAATGATATGTGACCCAGCCGCCCAATTACATTCCACCACGGCCAGTGAGCCCGGCGGATTCAACCAATTACCTTTCAGCTTGAACCCTAACCCCCCCCCCCTCCCTCCCCCCCACCCCTTCTCCAGTTTGTGTGTCCTTAACCGACCTCCCTCGCGACTTTCCAGCGCGCGCACGCACACATACACACACACACACATGGCGCACACACACACTTTACTTAGCTCGCGCCTCCAGTCTGCTGCCACAGTGTAGCTGAACCTCCACCTGACTGACAGCATCATGTTGAACCGGAGCGCGCGCCTCTCTGCTCTGCTGCTGCTGAGGACCGCGAGGGTCCAGGTGCCACGAGCCCAGCTCTCCTGCAAACCCGCCAAGCACGTAGTGACGCCCCCGGTAAGGCTTTGATTTCACTTTTAGTTCACTTTTAGTTTACTTTTATTTTAACTTAAACTAGAAAGGCAACATGAGGTTCCTGGAATACAGTCACGTCAAGTGTTCATACAGAAATAAGCTGTGTGTAAAATATGTAGTATTTTACCATCCTGTAGTGTTACACTCAGCCAGGATACAACATATCTACTTTATACACTTTCAGGCGGACCTGCTGTTAACTGTAGTATTTTACCTGCCTGTCGGTTACCCAGTTGGACCAATGCCGGGTGCCATGACCTTGCTGCATCATATCGTATTATGCTTCACTGCATAATGTGGTGTTATATTTTATATTTTTAACGTGACTTTCTCTCCCCAGCAACCTCCTGCAAAGCCTCACCTTCCCTCCTCTTTCTACCTTTTTACCCTTATCTCCCCCAATCCCATTCAATCTTGTTTGCTGCAGCTCAAACGTATATCCCCTTGCCCCACTTTGCCTTTTATGTCTCTGTCTGTGTTTTGTGTATTTGTATGTTTGTTTTTGTTTTGCTGCCATTTTGGCCAGGTCTTGCTCGAAAAAAGAGATCATTGATCTCAAGTGACTACCTGGTCACATAAAGGTTAAATAAATATATATATATCAGGGGTGTAAAGTACCCAGAAATTATACCTAAGTGAAGTATGGGTAGTGGTACTGTCTCAAAATCTTACTCGAGTAAAAGTCAGTATCTGGCTAAAAACACACTTGAGTAAAAGTCAAAGTTTCTCCTTTTTAAATGTACTAAAAAGTTAATGTATTGCCTGGGATAGACCAGGGGTCTCAAACTCATTCCACCGTGGGCCAAGTTTTAATTTTAACTACACATTGCACAAGGTTAGTTAGTTGAAGAGGTGAGCCAATTAGTGAAATCATCAGCTGGTGTGTCGGCAAGGCTGGAATGAAACCAAGCAGACACTCGGCCCACAATGGAATGTGTTCTGCGATAGACAATGCTGAAATTAAAGAACAGGACACTTTCTTTTTTTTGCATTAAAATGATTTAATGCACTTCTCCATTGAATTTTAAAAAGCATACCTTCAAGGTAAACTAACATGGACGGATTCACATCACAGCATCCAGTTGTAAAGTTGGCCAAACTACAGCCTTGTAAAAAATTATGGATTTTTTTTCTTTTTTTTTTTTTGTATAATTATGTGGGTTCGACATTGCACATCCTAAGGTTCTTCTTGTCAAATAGTTGAAAATAATGTTTTAATCGGCACTGGTTAGTGGTTAATAAAAATATCCACTTAAAGCTTGTTAGTATTTTGTAGCAATGCTAATGGGAACAAATGGGTTCAGCTTGCCAGTTTAGTGTGCGTAGTGCAGAATTTAAAATAGTTTTCAACTATTTGACCTGATTAAGTTCAGTCAAGTGTGCTGTTGGTGGAATTTAACAAAACAAATATATGGGGTGCCTCGAAGACAGGTTTAGGAACCACTGCGGCATCGAAAGATACACATACAAAGAATTGCTCACGAGACCAGAACGTCTCCCGTTAACTTCAGCAGTAGCTGTATTCACTCAAAACTTTAAAACCTTTAACTTCAAAGGTCATCTATCTCTCTGAAAGGTCCCTGTGGCTAAAACCCAGAGTGCGCTCAGAACTTGTAGGTGTGGAGGCGCAGGATTTGACCGGCTTGTGTTGTGTGAGTTGAGGCACCAGAGTATTGCATACATCTAAAAGGGCCGCTCTTGGCAATCTGAAACGGTTAAGCAGCCATCTGGCTCTGCAAATAGATCTAGATGATCTCTAAATATGCGTTCTATGCTTACGGCCTGGGCGTCCAGACCACGCTCTCGACTACTCTTAGAATTTGGTCTTGCCTAAGAGAAAAGCAAAAATAAGAAATCATTGCTGAATCCCAGGAAAGAACAAAATAAGAAAAAAATGCTAGTTAAGAACAAAATAAGAGGATATCTGTTCTTATTATATCGCTTTGTGAATGAGGCCCATTGTGTATTGCTAGGCAATAGCTTGGAGCCAGTTGTATCTCCTGTTGCAGTGTGTGGCTGTGTTCCTGTGCTGTTGGGCTACAGTACTGGACAGAAGCCCTGGAAATATAGACAGCCTGCCAAGTCAGAAATAATGGCTGGGGACCATTAGCCTTTCCTTCCAACCCTCAGCCCCTTGTCCTCAGGGTCATTATGAAGGTGACTGTGTGAGGGAGTAGTGGCTGCTGCAACACACTGAACTGAGACACGTGAAATCTGCATCAATATAGACCTGTTCGCTGTATACGTCAGAATGTGTGCACGCACATCAATATAGACCTGTTCGCTGTATACGTCAGACTCTGTGTGCACGCGCATCAATATAGACCTGTTCGCTGTATACGTCAGACTGTGTGCACGCGCATCAATATAGACCTGTTCGCTGTATACGTCAGACTGTGTGCACGCGCATCAATATAGACCTGTTCGCTGTATACGTCAGACTGTGTGCACGCGCATCAATATAGACCTGTTCGCTGTATACGTCAGACTGTGTGCACGCGCATCAATATAGACCTGTTCGCTGTATACGTCAGACTCTGTGTGCGCGCGCATCAAGGGGGCAAAAGTAACTTAATCCTGGTCAGAACAACTGGGCAGACTACAATATATTTGCATTTGTTAGCCATGCTAACGATCTAAACAATCAATCCATGTCAAAGGTGAAAGACTTGCACTCAAATTTGGCAAAATGACATCCAGCCGTTTTGGTTTGAAACAACTTTTAGTCGGGAGTGTCATGGTTTCTACATAGAGCTCCATTATACTGTTAGTCGGGGGAGTGTCATGGTTTCTCCATAGAGCTCCATTATACTGTTAGTCGGGGGAGTGTCATGGTTTCTCCATAGAGCTCCATTATACTGTTAGTCGGGGGAGTGTCATGGTTTCTCCATAGAGCCCCGTCATACTTGTTTAGCACAGCAGCTCGTGCAGGTGATGGTCAAATGCAAGACTGTCTTAAATACTCAAGGAGGCCTGTTCCAAAGGCTCAGACGCTAATTACTTGATTTGTGACCCTTTTGATTGATGATCCCGTCTTCAATCGTTCTCCTTTCTCTGTTCACTCACATTTATGATCTGAAAGAACAACAATACATACCACCAATGATGCATTTAACAGCTATAACAATCCAATCCAACTTCAATATGACTCTGCAATTAGGTTCAGATTCCTTGACTGGTTGTCGTTGAGTAAAGCATGACGTGTGTGTGTGATAGAAAGAGAGAACTCTGTTGGTAAATCTCTCTCTCCCCCCCCCCCCCCCCCCCCTCTCTCTCTCTCTCTCTCTAGGAGCAGGCTATTGTGCTCTTTACCTTTTTTTGCACCATCCTGGGTCCATCTGGCTGGATCCTCGCTCACATGAAGGACTACAAGAAACATGACTGAGGAGGGGAGGAGGAGGAGGAGGAGGAGGAGGGGAGAGAAAGGAGAGGGGAGGAGAGAGAAAGAAAGGAGGAGAGTTGTTCAGCTGTTTTTTTGCTGTTCAGCTTCCAGCCAATAAACCGTGAAAACGACCAGCTCTCAGCCTCCTTGTCCAACTGTGTCTTGTAAGATGGAACCCTGCACCTGGCCTGAGCGCTATAGATGGAGATCTTTATTGATAATGAAACGTATATACAAGTATACATATAAAGCTCACCATTGTCAAAAAGGATAAAAACACAATAAAACGTACAGCTTATTTCCATTGCGGTCCTTCATATTTTTGTGAGTAAAATGTACTGGTGAGTGTCTGCCTGGATGTGTGTAGGTGTATGAGAGTATGATGCAACATGCACTTGTCAGAGTCTGTGGGTAAAGCCAGGGTGTGCCCACCATGCAGGGGGGAGGGAGACATGGGGAGATAAAATACAGTAAACAATTAGATAAAATAATCAGATACAATAAAAAAGAATTGATACAAAAAAAGATATACCCCTAAACCTATTAAAATACCTTATCCATAAATAAAATCAACTAAGATAAATAAAATATAACTAAATCCATGTTCTGCTTCTCCTGATCCAGCTCTTTACTTTGCCTTTTAAAAGAGGAATAGGGACTTATTAACTTGATGTCTGCCGGTAGCCTATTCCAGTGGTTCCCAAAGTCGGGGTCGCGACCCAAAGGTGGGCCGCGAGCAGCCACGGGAGGGCTGCGAGATGATTTAAAAAAAAAAAAAAAAAAAAATTGTCAGGCCACTGAATTTAGAAGCAGGCCAGGACAGTGTTTCTAGTTGTATTCTAAAATTCTATTCTATTGTATTCTAAAATGTGACTATATGGTTTTATATTAACTTAATAAATAAACAAAAACGAAAAATCTACTTATTTCAACGAACATTTCAAACTAAATAACAGATTATGCACATAAAACGCTGAAAACAACCGAAGCAACAATAGTATTTTAATGAGGCTATTATTATCATTATTATTATTATTTTGCAACAAGTTAGCCCTCTCATAAATAGCACATATAAATGAATAACTAACTTGAACTAACTTAATAGGATTGAAGTGATATTTGGCTTAAAAAATCGGTCGCCTGGCAAAAAAAAAAAAGCCTGACGATGTGCATTGGGCCGCGGCTCTCTGACGCCTTATTTACTGGGTCCCGGCCTGAAAAGTTTTCGAACGCCTGGCCTATTCCACTGAACAGCAAATTCTGGACTCATTCATTTTTCCTTTTGGTTTCAGTCAAACAAGTTATCACTCAATGTCAAAAAATCTAACTTCATTATTTTTAGAAATAAGAACAAACATTTCAGACGGAACCAAGATTTGTATCAATAACAATGAACTTGCACAAGTTTCATCAGTGAAATTCTTAGTGTCAATATCGATGAGAAACTCTGCTTTAAGAATCATTGTGAAATTGTTTGCAAGAAGGTTTCAAAATCGTTGGGCATTATAAAAAGGGTTAGAAAAGGGCACATTACTAACTTTGTATTAGTTTTAATTTACCCTCACATCTCTTACTGCAATATAATTTGGGCCAGCACTTACCCATCTTACTTACAAACAATCCATAGAGCTCAGAAATCCTTTGTAAGAATAGCAACCAACTCTTATTTAGCCCCAACCAAACCAGGTATCCTGGAGTGTAGTTATCCTATATAGGTTTAAGAGGGGAGGTCGCTTATAAGCCCTTGCGTTTTTTGACCTTTCCTGCACATTTTAACTGTTCTTTTACTTATTTTATTCCAGAATGTATGTTTGTAAGTGCAAATAACAATAAACGCAATAAACACTCTACTGCCGCCGAATACAGGAATGAGTTTTGCCCAATGAATATTTTACATTTCACTGGGACCAGATCTGTAGGGCTCCCTCTAGTGCCGTGACCATGTAAGTCACTGACCTTGGTGAAGTAGTTTCTGAGATATTTTGGAACAACATTATTGACTATCCTGTGGACCATGCTGAGTTTGATTTGGGTTACTCTCTCATCTACTCTGAGCCACTTGAGGCCGTCGAAATGAGACTGTAGTAGGTGAGTCCTGGGATGTAACTGTAAAATGAGTAACTAATTTATTTTGTGCAGTCTGCAGCTTATTCTTCAGTGCCACTGTGATGCTGGTGTGAATGATGAAAAACTTTATTTAACAGATTGCAGAATGGGTACAATACAGTACGGCTCAATACACACAATTGTTAAGGGGATGCAGACCTGAGAAAGACGTTTGTCTTGTTTCCATGTACCAGGAGGAACATGCATAATCACATTGGCATTGAACCAGGGCCCCCGCTAGGATTTCCATTGCTGACCTGTTTACATTAAAGGTTGAAATCCTAGTGAGGAATGGGATTTCACACTGTCTTGTAAGATTTTTGATTTGATTTGATAGCTGGTGCCATAGCAACCAGCTAGTCTTCCTGGGGTCCACACAAAAAAAACACAAACAATAATTATTGCAAAACTAAATGATTAAAAGTCAGTACTCAACACACAATGCATAATGAAACTAACAATTATGGCTAAAATTACATGCAAGCACAAATAAAAATAACTTTACAGTGTTAAATACAATTTTAAGATTCTTTAAAAAAAGAAAGTGAATCTACTGTAAATGCAGCAGAGGGTTTTGAGGCAGGTTATTCCAAAGAGTTAATGCTCTAAAAATAAAAGATCTCCTTAAAGCGTTGGTTTTTGGACCTGGCAAATCAAGCTGCCCACTACTGGAACCTCTAGTGTAATGATCGTGCACAGTATTACTAAAAACAATCTGTTTATCTATAAAAACAGGAGTTTTACTGCTCATGACCAACTTACAATCGATTTTCAACGTTAAGCCAAGAGAGGCGGGCATGCATACGGCTCACATTAGACCTTAGTGAGCAGCCCAGTACCAACCGTGCTGCCCTGTTCTGGACCACCTGGAGCTTCCTGAGGTCACCACTGGCAGCAGACGACCACATTGCAGAGCAATAGTCAAGATGACATAAAACTAAACTTTGCACTATCTGACATAAAAGGGGACGGGCAACAAAAGAAGCACATTTCCTGGAAATACCAATTGCTCTTCCCATTTTCAAAACAATATAATTAATATGCCGAGACCAAGACAGAGTGCAATCCAGCATCACTCCAAGGCGTTTAGTACTTTCAACTTGTTGAACTGCCGAATTACACAAGTTTAAATGAAGCTTTGGATTTGTAGATAACATGTGCCTTGTTCCCAGCACAATACATTTAGTCTTGGAGATATTAAGGACAAGTCTATTACATACTACCCAGTCATGCACAACCTTAAGTTCTATGCTCAAAACTTCATTAAGTACATTGCATGATGGTGCAGCGTAATACAATGTTGAATCATCTGCATAAAGAACTGTTGTAGCACATTTGGTAGCCCAAGATAGGTCATTAGTAAAAACAGAAGAACAAAGGTCCTAGGCAACTTCCTTGCAGAACGCCACACTCTAGACCTCTGCTACTGGACAGGCTGCCATTTAGATAAACCTTCTGTGATCTAGAGGACAAATAACTTAGTATCCACTTTAAAGCAGAATAGTTAAAAAACCATAACATTTAAGTTTCTCAACCAGTAGACAATGGTCCAGCACATCAAATGCAGTACTAAAATCTAACGGCACAGCTCCCACCAGCATGAATGAATGAATGAAAACTTTATTTAACAGATTGCAGAATGGGTACAATACAGTACGGCTCAATACACACAATTGTTAAGGGGATAAGACCAGAGAAAGACTTTGGTCTTGTTTACATCAGGGTCCCCCATTTTCAATTCATAGTGACATTTATGACATACACAACATACATGACATTTATGGCATAGGGACATACATGACATACAGGTATTTAGTACTGTTACATTTGTGACATATACGATATGCAAATATACAGTACTGTTACCCATAGATCCTGACAGAGTATATACATATGATCGGGAGGGGACTGTACATTATAACTTTTTTTATTACCTTGGATGCCATTTTGTCACAGGAAAGATTTGCCTCTATAGGATGGAACCTAGGTATGTAATTTCATCTTTCCTTGTGACAATATTGTCACCCACTGTAACTGAGAAGCCGTCGGTCTTGCTGAGTTTGTTATTTGATCCGAAGAGAATGGACTCTGTTTTACCCAGGTGTAATGATAGTTTGTTATCAGCGAGCCAGGTGCAGATTTTGCCTAGTTCCGAGCTGAGGGTTTTTTCAACCTGCAACTTGTTCTTGTCAGAGACCAGCAGGGCTGAGTCGTCCGCGAACAAGAACAAGTTGCAGTCACAAGCTGACGACATCCCATTTGCATAAATTAGGAACAGTAGCGGCCCTAGTAGAGTTATCTATAGCTTTAAGCCAGTTATCATACAGCATAAGTACATTACAATGAAAATAAGGGTGGCATCCAACCCCAGTGCAAATGTAACAGTAAAGTTAGTAATAGTAATATTATTATAGTGATTAAGCTGGGTATAAGATATACATTTGTTCTACTGAGTATATAATGCTAATCACATGTATGTACAGAGTTGTAATATATTTAAATGTTTCAAAAATGTTCTTATGTACCCCAGTTGCTATTGCATGCACATATTTGTGTTTTATTACACGTATATGTACATACATACCAACTATTCGCCTGTTTTATTCTCCACCACCCATCCATAGCAACACTATTATCACCGACATCCAAGAAGGGGGATCCCCCCTTGAACGGCCCTTTTAAGGTTTCTCTCCTCCACATCGCCTGTGGTGCTTTTTTCCTATTGCTAGGTTTTTCCTTACCTTCGCTGGGGTATGTCTGGGAATGTTGCATTTATTTATTTTACATTTATTTTGGATTTCATGGTGGGTTTTTTGTTCTTGATTTATTGGGATGTTTGTTCTTGAATAGTTTAAAGAAGACTTGTCCGGCCCATGGGGAAATTAACTTGTGATTTCGGGCTTTACAAATCAATTTGATTTGATTTAATATGCATTTATATGTCCAGTGATACAGGTATAAAGACACTATGGTCAGGCACTCTACTACTGGCCCCTGAGCAGCTAACACTGGAGCGGTTATACCTACTGCACGGCAAGTAGGCCACCTAGTGGGCATACCCTGTAACAACTGTGCACATACTGTATTGTAACACTTCATAACAGGAAGAAACCACCTGCCCCAAACGAGGGGCGTGGCTTTGAGTTCTGATGATGCTGACTGACAGTTTCACAGGAATGCTGTTGCTAGGGAACAGTTTGGACTCTATATTTCATCAACTAGCAAACATTAGCAAACATTGCGACAAGAAATAAACTTGGGTCTGTTTATAATGTTAATTTTGACAAGGAAAATTAATTGACTATTAATAGATAATAATAATAATAATAATAAGGACTATTAATAGATAATAATAATAATAATAATAATAATAATAATAATAATAATAATAATAATAATAAAAATAATAATAATAATAATAATAATACATTTTATTTGTAGTGCACTCTACATTTCATGATGAAATCTCAGAGTGCTACAGGTTAAAAACTAAGCAAAGTAAAAAAAAGATTTTTTATTTTTATTTTATTACCATAAAATAAAACTATCCTACCCTACTACTATGCTACTATACTTGTACTACTACTTGTGCTGATAATGTCTACTATGAGTGTAACACTCAAGCTTGTTACTATTTGTCGAACAATGCCATATAAATATAGAGATATATTATTATATAAATATAGAAGGATTATATATTATGACAGGTATATGGATATATATATATATGCGGTATAAATGTGTATATAGCACTATTGTACATGCTATCATACAGAGTTATAATTATATGGGTAAACTATAGTTTGAGGTAGGTAGTTGTGATTATTATGATTCATATGATTACTATAAGGAAGTTGATGTGGGGGCATCATCATGACACCCACGGAACCTGCCATGTGAAACGGCATCAAGCAGCATTCTAGATTTGTCCTCTATTTGTTTGCCTCTATTTTCATTCTTCTTTATCTGTGGATCAATACATTATGGAACAGGTGTATCACTGAATAATGGTCGCTGTGTTGTGGATGTGTCACGTGGGGTCTGTCAGTCACATGACCGGCTGAAGCAGGAAGTGTCTATTTGGATGTTAGTCACATGACCGGCTAAGCAGGAAGTGTCTAGTTGGATGTTATTAGCTGCAGACGAGCAGCCCTGCGAGCCGACATTCAGTCAACATCACATTATTAACGTTTCTGGTAAGTAAAGTTAAGTTATCAAAGTTAAAGCAGGCTAACCAGACGTATAGCATTAGCTAGCGGTGCTAACAAACTGAGCAGGTTGTTCTGTGTTTAGAGAAGCCTTTCACTGTTGAGAACTCAGGCAAGATATCCTGCTACTGCTGTGTTAGTGTAACAACAGAACATCTGACTTGAGCTCCTAACCAGCGCGATGCTCTCTGGCCACATCAGCTAGTTCACGTTATTAACAGAATCAAACCCGTTTTATTCACCAAATCCACCAACTAGTCTTGGTGCCAACACTGCAGAGACACACCAGCAACTTCCAGAGAAGTTCCACATACAGTGTGTACATCCCACTGCAGAACACAGTACACACAGACACACACACAGTGTGTACATCCCACTGCAGAACACAGTACAACAGACACACACACAGTGTGTACATCCCACTGCAGAACACACTACACACAGACACACACACACACAGTGTGTACATCCCACTGCAGAACACAATACACACAGACACACACACAGTGTGTACATCCCACTGCAGAACACACTACACACAGACACACACACAGTGTGTACATCCCACTGCAGAACACAGTACACACAGACACACACACAGTGTGTACATCCCACTGCAGAACACAGTACAACAGACACACACACAGTGTGTACATCCCACTGCAGAACACACTACACACAGACACACACAGTGTGTACATCCCACTGCAGAACACAGTACACACAGACACACACACAGTGTGTACATCCCACTGCAGAACACAGTACAACAGACACACACACAGTGTGTACACTACATCCCACTGCAGAACACAGTACAACAGACACACATTTAGTTTAGTTTAATTTCAAACCTTTCTTTAAACTCGAAAGGCAACTGAGGTTTCTCTCATTTACAGTCACGTCGCGTGTACACAGAGTTAAGTTAAACAGTTAAGGGGGAAATTGGCATATAAAATCACACAGCATATAAAATCACACAGCATATAAAATCACACAGCATATAAAATCACACAGCATATAAAATCACAACAATTAGACAAGTAAGGATAACAATCAATTAAAACACGTACAACTTGATTGACAAAAGGTAACGTTAAGAGATCAAGGTTTTAAACTCTGCAACAGGGGAGAATCGCAAGCTTTACTGTTGGAGTTCATTCCATGAGCTAGAGGGGCATCATAGCAACATGCAGATTTAACCTGTTCAGAGCAAACTCACTAGAAGTCAAGTCACTAGAACAGCTTCCTTAGGTTCCAACATTCTATTCCAATAATGATGTAGTATAAGGAGGTAGCTTACCAATAATGATGTAGTATAAGGAGGTAGCTTACCAGTAATGATGTAGTATAAGGAGGTATCTTACCAATAATGATGTAGTATAAGGAGGTAGCTTACCAATAATGATGTAGTATAAGGAGGTAGCTTACCAGTAATGATGTAGTATAAGGAGGTAGCTTACCAATAAGGATGTAGTATAAGGAGGTAGTTTACCAATAATGATGTAGTATAAGGAGGTAGCTTACCAATAATGTAGTATAAGGAGGTAGCTTACCAATAATGATGTAGTATAAGGAGGTAGTTTACCAATAATGATGTAGTATAAGGAGGTAGCTTACCAATAATGATGTAGTATAAGGAGGTAGCTTACCAATAATGATGTAGTATAAGGAGGTAGCTTACCAATAATGATGTAGTATAAGGAGGTAGCTTACCAATAATGATGTAGTATAAGGAGGTAGTTTACCAATAATGATGTAGTATAAGGAGGTAGCTTACCAATAATGATGTAGTATAAGGAGGTAGCTTACCAATAATGATGTAGTATAAGGAGGTAGCTTACCAATAATGATGTAGTATAAGGAGGTAGCTTACCAATAATGATGTAGTATAAGGAGGTAGTTTACCAATAATGATGTAGTATAAGGAGGTAGCTTACCAATAATGATGTAGTATAAGGAGGTATCTTACCAATAATGATGTAGTATAAGGAGGTAGCTTACCAATAATGATGTAGTATAAGGAGGTAGCTTACCAATAATGATGTAGTATAAGGAGGTAGCTTACCAATAATGATGTAGTATAAGGAGGTAGCTTACCAGTAATGATGTAGTATAAGGAGGTATCTTACCAATAATGATGTAGTATAAGGAGGTAGCTTACCAATAATGATGTAGTATAAGGAGGTAGCTTACCAGTAATGATGTAGTATAAGGAGGTATCTTACCAATAATGATGTAGTATAAGGAGGTAGCTTACCAATAATGATGTAGTATAAGGAGGTAGTTTACCAATAATGATGTAGTATATGGAGGTAGCTTACCAATAATGATGTAGTATTAGGAGGTAGCTTACCAATAATGATGTAGTATAAGGAGGTAGCTTACCAATAATGATGTAGTATAAGGAGGTAGCTTACCAATAATGAGGTAGTAAGGAGGTAGCTTACCAATAATGATGTAGTATAAGGAGGTAGCTTACCAATAATGATGTAGTATAAGGAGGTAGCTTACCAATAATGATGTAGTATAAGGAGGTAGCTTACCAATAATGATGTAGTATAAGGAGGTAGTTTACCAATAATGATGTAGTATAAGGAGGTAGCTTACCAATAATGATGTAGTATAAGGAGCTAGCTTACCAATAATGATGTAGTATAAGGAGGTAGCTTACCAATAATGATGTAGTATAAGGAGGTAGTTTACCAATAATGAGGTAGTATACGGAGGTAGCTTACCAATAATGATGTAGTATAAGGAGGTAGTTTACCAATAATGATGTAGTATAAGGAGGTAGCTTACCAATAATGATGTAGTATAAGGAGGTATCTTACCAATAATGATGTAGTATAAGGAGGTAGTTTACCAATAATGATGTAGTATAAGGAGGTAGCTTACCAATAATGATGTAGTATAAGGAGGTAGCTTACCAATAATGATGTAGTATAAGGAGGTAGCTTACCAATAATGATGTAGTATAAGGAGGTATCTTACCAATAATGATGTAGTATAAGGAGGTAGCTTACCAGTAATGATGTAGTATAAGGAGGTATCTTACCAGTAATGATGTAGTATAAGGAGGTAGCTTACCAGCAATGATGTAGTATAAGGAGGTAGCTTACCAATAATGATGTAGTATAAGGAGGTAGCTTACCAATAATGATGTAGTATAAGGAGCTAGCTTACCAATAATGATGTAGTATAAGGAGGTAGCTTACCAATAATGATGTAGTATAAGGAGGTAGCTTACCAATAATGATGTAGTATAAGGAGCTAGCTTACCAATAATGATGTAGTATAAGGAGGTAGCTTACCAATAATGATGTAGTATAAGGAGGTATCTTACCAATAATGATGTAGTATAAGGAGGTAGCTTACCAATAATGATGTTGTATAAGGAGGTATCTTACCAATAATGATGCAGTATAAGGAGGTAGCTTACCAATAATGATGCAGTATAAGGAGGTAGCTTACCAATAATGATGTAGTATAAGGAGGTATCTTACCAATAATGATGTAGTATAAGGAGGTAGCTTACCAATAATGATGTAGTATAAGGAGGTAGCTTACCAATAATGATGTAGTATAAGGAGGTAGCTTACCAATAATGATGTAGTATAAGGAGGTAGCTTACCAATAATGATGTAGTATAAGGAGGTAGCTTACCAATAATGATGTAGTATAAGGAGGTAGCTTACCAATAATGAGGTAGTATAAGGAGGTAGCTTACCAATAATGAGGTAGTATAAGGAGGTAGCTTACCAATAATGATGTAGTATAAGGAGGTAGCTTACCAATAATGATGTAGTATTAGGAGGTAGCTTACCAATAATGAGGTAGTATAAGGAGGTAGCTTACCAATAATGAGGTAGTAAGGAGGTAGCTTACCAATAATGATGTAGTATAAGGAGGTAGCTTACCAGTAATGATGTAGTATAAGGAGGTAGCTTACCAATAATGATGTAGTATAAGGAGGTATCTTACCAATAATGATGTAGTATTAGGAGGTAGCTTACCAATAATGATGTAGTATAAGGAGGTAGCTTACCAATAATGAGGTAGTAAGGAGGTAGCTTACCAATAATGATGTAGTATAAGGAGGTAGCTTACCAGTAATGATGTAGTATAAGGAGGTAGCTTACCAATAATGATGTAGTATAAGGAGGTATCTTACCAATAATGATGTAGTATTAGGAGGTAGCTTACCAATAATGATGTAGTATAAGGAGGTAGCTTAACAATAATGATGTAGTATAAGGAGGTATCTTACCAATAATGATGTAGTATAAGGAGGTATCTTACCAATAATGATGTAGTATTAGGAGGTAGCTTACCAATAATGATGTAGTATAAGGAGGTAGCTTACCAATAATGGTGTAGTATAAGGAGGTAGCTTACCAGTAATGATGTAGTATAAGGAGGTATCTTACCAATAATGATGTAGTATTAGGAGGTAGCTTACCAATAATGATGTAGTATAAGGAGGTAGTTTACCAATAAGGGCCTTAAAAATGAAGAAATACCAGTGTTTGTTGCGCCTCTCCATCACTGAGGACCAACCAACCTTCTCATAAAGGATACATGTGTCGTATCTATCATTAGTGATGAATCTGAGGGCAGAGTGATATACTGAGTCCAAGTATCTAAGGGTTGAGGTCGCAGCAGGCCTATAAATTACATCACCATAGTCCAGGACTGATAAGAAAACTGCTTCCTATCTTCCTACTAGTAGGCCTACATGGTACAATGTAGGTGTTGTGAAGGATCAGATTAAACCGAATATATATATTTATTTATGGATATATATTTAATAGTATTTGTATATCGTTTGATATCCCTTGTATATTCTTTGTACATATACACTGAATATCCCTTTAGTCTACTACAGCCCATAATGGTTCATTCTCTCATTGGACAAGAACCTGGCGCCAGCAGACAGGCCCCTTGAGTCAAGTTCAATAGTGCCGACGAACATGTCCCAACTAGCCCCGGTTCCGTGTAGGAATACGGCTACCGAAATACGAATGGTACTATTTGTTCACCGTGCATATAAATAGGGCGCAAGTAAAGTAGAACTTTCTTTTAGTCCATTAGTCCTTTACCCTCCAACCTAGTAACAGACGTGAAGCCTCACCCACGACCCACGTGTGGTGCAGTATGGCCTATTTTGGCCCCAGAATAGGCATTGAGACCTCGTGTAAATTCATAGCTGAATTGTCATAGTTTGGCACTGTACCGTCGAGTGGGACGTATTTCTATTAAGTAATAATAGTCTATTATGTATGGTGCATCGTTCGGTTAAAGTTCTAAAGTAAGCAGCACCCCCATCGTTTCCTCGCGTTATCTAGAGTCTTAACCAGGCTGGGCAGACCACGCGTGGTGCTTTCATCCGAGGAGTTCTGGGCGAGGACGAGTGGACCTGCACATTGGATTACCTACCCGGACGACTGCTGAGCCTATACGGCATGGAATATCTATTTGCTTTGGGTGCTTTGATTTGTGGAGCGGATAACAGCCAACGCCAGTGAGTGTTGGAATTACCCCCGAGAGGAGCCCAGGTGAGACGGCGCTCAACCCAGACCGAGGCCGCCTCGCTTCTCCTTCGTTGTGGACCTACAGCTACCGTCTACAAGAGGGCCCAAGTGTATTCATCTGTGGATCAAGATCCTGCGGGCACTGTTTTCTGTACCTGAATTCTCCCCAGGAATCGTTGGCCAGATGGGATGCAGCTGACGGCTCTCCAACCCCCCCCCCACCCCCTACTGACTTACAACCAGCAGGACCCCTTTAGTATCCCGCTATAATCCTTAAGTACCATCGCTATAGTTTCCCTAAAGAACCAGGTTGTATACTTGCTTCCTGCATAACCAGAGATTGGACATTCAGTGTTGATTTGCCTACGAATACTCATTTGCCTTACAAGTGCATTCAAATCATAAATGTAATTAAGTGAATGTTGTATATACCCTTTGCTATATTAAACCTTCGACTGTTATATTTGTGTGGACCTGGTTTCATATGTGGGAAAGTGTTCATCATACTTAGATATCGTGTACTGGATGGCCAGAAGTTAAAGTACATCAAGCGGTAGTGGTTTAATGATACCATACTTATCAATACAGTCAGGGAATTGTACCCCTCAGTTACAGTAGGGATGCACCGAAATTTCGGCCACCGAAACTTTTCTGCCGAAAATGGCAAAAAATGGCCTTTCGGCTTTCGGCCGAAAGAGTTTTTTCACCGAAAATATATCACCGAAACAGAAACAACCTGTAACCTAACGTGTGTTGTTGTGATGATGTCGCGCTGTCGGGAGTCGCGCTGTTTCTATGTAAACTCTGCTTCTGTTTAACATCCTTATTTACTATATGCCCGTCACGGTTAATCACTGAGTGATCTAATATGCATATTCTTCAGAGCGAGAGGGGGGGGGGGATAGTGTTTCTCACATTGATGCTGTCTGTCGTTGATAATATAATCTTTCTCGAGCATGTCTATTTGACAATTTTTTGATCAGCAGAATAGTTAATTGTGGTTTGTTTACCCTTGTTTTATACTTTATTTTGTAAAATACAATACATGTATTTATTTTGTATTTAAATATATAGATGTGTACCTTTTTAGTTAATTTGTAAAACATATTTCTTTAAATAAACATAACATTTATTTAAAGATATGTGTGAGTGTATATATATATGTTGTTCTAAATAAATAATAATAACTATTTGTATAGCACCTTTCATACAGGGGATTGCAGTTCAAAGTGCTTTACATCAGTAAGATGTAAATAATAATAATACATTATTTATTTATTAAATATTAAGTTTGGAATTTCTTTTTACAACTGAGGTAGGTAGATACAATTTTTAGAGACTAAAGTACCGAAAAAAGTACCGTTGGGTACCGGTATCGATTCAAATGTGAAAGGTACCCATCCCTAGTGATTTTATATTATGTATTGTGTTATTAAGCATTCATATATTTTCCAGATGTATTGATATGGCGTTATTAAGTATTTTTTAAATTTGATTTGAAATCTTTATTTCGAACATGTAAATGAATACAAACAAAATAATAACTAAACAAAAGCAAAACATAACTTCTTACATGTTCGAAAAGGAGTAGGAAGAAGTATACACTTATTCATATATATAATAATAATAATATATTCATATATATTCTAGATGTATTGATATGGTGTTAAGGATTCATATATATTCTAGATGTATTGATATGGTGGTGTTAAGCATTCATAGATGTATTGATATGGTGTTAATAAGGATTCATATATATTCTAGATGTATTGATATGGTGTTATTAAGGATTCATATATATTCTAGATGTATTGATATGGTGGTGCTATTATGTTCTAGATGTATTTGTCTATAACCCTGTCTGCCCACTAGATGGCGGAAGGAGCAGGTTTGTCTCTGGATCATGGTTCATCAAACTGAGGTTCAGGGTCTCCTACAGTATAGACGTCAAACAACAGTAGTGACCCACTCTGGTCTAACTCTATACCTGACCTGGGATCAAACCCTTTCACTACCACACTACAGCAGGTTAACCCTTTCACTACCACACTACAGCAGGTTAACCCTTTCACTACCACACTACAGCAGGTTAACCCTTTCACTACCACACTACAGCAGGTTAACCCTTTCACTACCACACTACAGCAGGTTAACCTTTCACTACCACTACAGAAGGTTAACCCTTTCACTACCACACTACATAAGGTTAACCCTTTCACTACCACACTACAGAAGGTTAACCTTTCACTACCACACTACAGAAGGTTAACCTTTCACTACCACACTACAGAAGGTTAACCTTTCACTACCACACTACAGCGGGTTAACCCTTTCATTACCACACTACAGAGGGTTAACCTTTCACTACCACACCACAGAAGATTAACCCTTTCACTACCACACTACAGAAGGTTAACCTTTCACTACCACACTACAGAAGGTTAACCTTTCACTACCACACTACATAAGGTTAACACTTTCATTACCACACTACAGAAGGTTAACCTTTCACTACCACACTACAGAAGGTTAACCTTTCACTACCACACTACAGAAGGTTAACCTTTCACTACCACACTACAGAAGGTTAACACTTTCATTACCACACTACAGGTTAACCTTTCACTACCACACTACAGAAGGTTAACACTTTCATTACCACACTACAGGTTAACCTTTCACTACCACACTACAGCAGGTTAACCCTTTCACTACCACACTAAAGAAGGTTAACCCTTTCACTACCACACTACAGAAGGTTAACCTTTCACTACCACACTACAGAAGGTTAACCTTTCACTACCACACTACAGAATGTTAACCTTTCACTACCACACTACAGAAGGTTAACACTTTCATTACCACACTACAGAAGGTTAACCTTTCACTACCACACTACAGAAGGTTAACACTTTCATTACCACACTACAGCTTTCACTACCACACCACAGAAGGTTATCCTTTCACTACCACACTACAGAAGGTTAACCTTTCACTACCACACTACAGAAGGTTAACCTTTCACTACCACACTACATACGGTTAACATTTCACTACCAAACTACAGAAGGTTAACCTTTCACTACCACACTACAGAAGGTTAACCCTTTCACTACCACACTACAGAAGGTTAACCTTTCACTACAGCACTACAGGTTAACCCTTTCACTACCACACTAAAGAAGGTTAACCCTTTCACTACCACACTACAGAAGGTTAACCTTTCACTACCACACTACAGCAGGTTAACCCTTTCACTACCACACTACAGAGGATTAACCCTTTCACTACCACACTACAGAAGGTTAACCTTTCACTACCACACTACAGAAGGTTAACCCTTTCGCTACCACACTACAGAAGGTTAACCTTTCACTACCACACTACAGACGGTTAAACTGTAGCAGACAATGGCGGCTGCAGAGAGATGTTGAATGAACCAACTCAGAGGTGATCTGATAAGATGACGCTTGATAGAGAAACTGGACTGAGCCCATACTCTCAATGTCATACTGTACCAGATTATCATACTCTCAATGTCATACTGTACCAGATTATCATACTCTCAATGTCATACTGTACCAGATTATCATACTCTCAATGTCATACTGTACCAGATTATCATACTCTCAATGTCATACCACCAGATTATCATACTCTCAATGTCATACTGTACCAGATTATCATACTCTCAATGTCATACTGTACCAGATTATCATACTCTCAATGTCATACTGTACCAGATTATCATACTCTCAATGTCATACCACCAGATTATCATACTCTCAATGTCATACTGTACCAGATTATCATACTCTCAATGTCATACCACCAGATTATCATACTCTCAATGTCATACTGTACCAGATTATCATACTCTCAATGTCATACCACCAGATTATCATACTCTCAATGTCATACTGTACCAGATTATCATACTCTCAATGTCATACCACCAGATTATCATACTCTCAATGTCATACCACCAGATTATCACCTGGATTGTTTGCCGGAAGAGGGAGTGAGGATCCAATCAGTGTTGCTAATCAGATCGGTCGTCTGGTAATCCGGAGGTTCCCGGTTCCATTCTGGCTCCTACCGGCAGCGTGTCGAAGTGTCCTTGAGCAAGACACTTAACCCCTAACTGCAGGTTGGCACCTTGCATGCTTGCCTCCGCCTGAGTGAATGTGAGGCAGAAGTAGTCTCTGCTATATTGGAATTTACACTTAGTTGCTGCTACTTTAATAGATAATTGTAGCAGGGGGGGGGGGGGGGGGGGTCGAGTAGGTACCATGCAGTGGAGAAAAGCGGCATAAGAGAATACTTCATAATGTTTCATGCAATTAAAGAGTAATACACATGGTGCACACACACCTTTACAGTGGTATGTTTACCAGTAGGATGTTATAACATTGCTGATAATAAAAATTATTATTATTTTCTCACAGTAGTGTGTGTATATATATATGTGTGTGTGCAGTGCACGTATATTTGGCTAACATGGATAGAAAACACTACTGTGCAAATGTCTTAGGCAAGAGTTTTTATATAAATTGTCTTAGATGTTAATTCATTGTTTTCTGTATTTGTGTCGGTATACACTCATAGTAAATTTTTTGATTTTTTTTACTTTTCATTTAATTATGTTTGAATTGAAAGCATCTTCATGGTTTAAATCATACATATGTTGCAGGGACTATTATAAAGATCATATTGGCGTGACTATCCATCAAAGGGTTAAAATTAGGGATGCTCGATATTGGCTTTTTTACCGATACCGATATTCCGATATTGTCCAACTCTTAATTTCCGATACCGATATCAACCGATACCGATATATGCAGGGTTCCCCCCCCCAAAAAACGGAATAATTTCAGGTAACTAATAATTTCACTGGATATATATATAACAAATATTGTTATTTTTTTTTTTTTTTTAACCGATACCGATATTTTCCGATATCACATTTTACTGCCGTTATCGGCCGATAATATCGGTCGGCCAATAATATCGGACATCCCTAGTTAAAATCAAGCATTTTTTAAGTGCTTCAGACTAGAGGAAATGTAAAAATATCACAATATATATAGTGTATTGTGATATAGCCAAAAAATATTGTTTAGATTGTTTATAAAAAAATAACATTTAGAGGCCATATCGCCCAGCCCTACTTGAACACTTATTTTTCTCTGAAATGTGTAATTTTGTATGTTTTGAATAATAAGCAAACATGTTTTTTTTTGTAGAAGTCATTCTGAGCAAAACAGCCTTCTTCCTTGTATCTTGAGGTCAACATGACGGCTCTCTCCCTGTGTGTGTGGGTTAAAGTGTGCACATGTGAGTGTGTGTGTGTGTGTGTGTGTGTCCACCATGTCCCCGTGTCCTAGTGTCCAGTGGTCTCCAGCGCTGAGCCTCCTCCTCTTCCTCCTCCTCCTCCTCCCTGCTCCCTCCCTCTTCTCTGGGGCCAGAGCAGAATCCAGCACCGTCCATAACCGTGAGTTACACACCCAGCGTTCTACTGTTACCATGGTTACACACCCAGCGTTCTACTGTTACCATGGTTACACACCCAGTGTTCTACTGTTACCATGGTTACACACCCAGCGTTCTACTGTTACCATGGTTAGACACCCAGTGTTCTACTGTTACCATAGTTTTATTATAAAAAAATAGAATAGTTTATGTGAATATCGTATTTTCCCTTGTTTTACCGGCAACTACTGTACACTGGTGTAGTGTATTGAGAGGGGACCCTATTGACTGTTACACCACTGAACGGCATGCTGGGTACAGGTAGCTAGCTAGCCAGGTAGCATAACAGTTTTTAACAGCTGAGAGAACAGAACAGAAAGATGAAGAAAGAGACTGGAGTTTTACTTAACATAGCTACACACCCAATATTCTACAGTTAGCTACACACCCAATATTCTACAGTTAGCTACACACCCAATATTCTACAGTTAGCTACACACCCAATATTCTACAGTTAGCTACACACCCAATATTCTACAGTTAGCTACACACCCAATATTCTACAGTTAGCTACACACCCAATATTCTACAGTTAGCTACACACCCAATATTCTACAGTTGGTTACACACCCAATATTCTACAGTTAGCTACACACCCAATATTCTACAGTTAGTTACACACCCAATATTCTACTCTTGCCACAGTTACACACCCAATATTCTACAGTTAGTTACACACCCAATATTCTACAGTTAGTTACACACCCAATATTCTACAGTTAGTTACACACCCAATATTCTACAGTTAGTTACACACCCAATATTCTACTCTTGCCACAGTTACACACCCAATATTCTACAGTTAGTTACACACCCAATATTCTACTCTTGCCACAGTTACACACCCAATATTCTACAGTTAGCTACACACCCAATATTCTACAGTTAGCTACACACCCAATATTCTACAGTTAGCTACACACCCAATATTCTACAGTTAGCTACACACCCAATATTCTACAGTTAGCTACACACCCAATATTCTACAGTTAGCTACACACCCAATATTCTACAGTTAGCTACACACCCAATATTCTACAGTTAGCTACACACCCAATATTCTACAGTTAGCTACACACCCAATATTCTACTTAAGCATTACATCACGCGCAGGAGTGGTTTGTGACCAATAAACCATGCCTAGGGGTGGTCGTTAGACCCCCCTAGGCATGGTTTATTGGTCACAAATCACGACTGCACGTGGTGTAAAGCTTTTATACAACTGCCAGATTCATCCAACCTTATTTCTATACAATAAACACACATTAATCGAAGATTTATTGAAAAAACCATCCGCCAGAAAAAGTAGTTCCCACAACTACAAAAAAGACAAGTTGCCTCCATGTGGAAGCAGCTTGAAGTGCATCCAACCAAACTAACACATCCAACTGTGTATTATTGGAATGATTGAGAGAAGTTGCCTCATGTGGAAGCAGCTTGAAGTGCATCCAACCAACTAACACATCCAACTGTGTATTATTGGAATGATTGATTGAAAATTTTATTACCAGATGCAGAATGGGTACAATACAGTACGGCTCAATACACACAATTGTTAAGGGAATGCAGACCTACTTTCCATAGAACTTCATTCTTAGATGCTTCTATATAAAGTAGGTAAAACAAATTAAAAGGTTTTCTTTGCCCTATAGGAAAAAAAACGTTTTCTTCGCCCTATTTTTTTATTTATTTCTTTTAGCCTAAACTTAACCAGTTGGAAACCAGGGGTACAGTATTAAAATTAGCAATCAACCAATCAATCAATTCAATAGACCATGCTCACTTAAAACAGCGCTGCTTCTCTCTCTGACTCCCCCACTGTTGCAGACAGGAGTGTGTGTGTGTGTGTGCGTGTGTGTGTGTGTGTGTGTGTGTGTGTGTGTGTGTGTTTGTGGGTACGCCAGCGTCGGACAGTGTGAGAGTGAACGCTGCAGTCAGTGGGAAGGAAGTAGAAATTTAAATCAATCAATTAATCTATCAATCAATCCGCGATTTTTCTTTTGTTCTAGATTGACTCAAGACCCATCAATTACATCATCCAACATTGTTTAAAGGACTAACACATTCCCCTTGACAGAATCGCTTCATATTTAGTCGTTATGGGCTTATGGCGCTATCAACATTCTGGCGCTATCAACATTCTCCCGGAGTGAGCCGGCGGAGTGATTATGTGATTCGGTTGTGGGCGGGTCCTGAGCCCAGGACCGTGGATTGTTGCCAATAAAGACGTGTAAATGGCCAATCAGAATCGAGAAATTTGCATGCCGTTGTATAAAGTTAGCTACACACCCAATATTCTACAGTTGGTTACACACCCAATATTCTACAGTTAGCTACACACCCAATATTCTACAGTTAGTTACACACCCAATATTCTACTCTTGCCACAGTTACACACCCAATATTCTACAGTTAGTTACACACCCAATATTCTACAGTTAGTTACACACCCAATATTCTACTCTTGCCACAGTTACACACCCAATATTCTACAGTTAGTTACACACCCAATATTCTACTCTTGCCACAGTTACACACCCAATATTCTACAGTTAGCTACACACCCAATATTCTACAGTTAGCTACACACCCAATATTCTACAGTTAGCTACACACCCAATATTCTACAGTTAGCTACACACCCAATATTTTACAGTTAGCTACACACCCAATATTCTACAGTTAGTTACACACCCAATATTCTACAGTTAGTTACACACCCAATATTCTACAGTTAGTTACACACCCAATATTCTACAGTTAGTTACACACCCAATATTCTACAGTTAGTTACACACCCAATATTCTACAGTTAGCTACACACCCAATATTCTACAGTTAGCTACACACCCAATATTCTACAGTTAGCTACACACCCAATATTCTACTCTTACCATAGCTACACACCCAATATTCTACTCTTACCATAGCTACACACCCAATATTCTACAGTTACCATATTTACACACCCAATATTCTACAGTTACCATATTTACACACCCAATATTCTTTTTTTGATCCACTTTTTCTCCCATTTTCTATATTTTCTCCCATCCCAATTTCGTATCATCCAATTCAACCCTCCCCTGTCACGAACGCTGCCTCTTGCCTCCCACAAGCCGGCTGCAATGTGGACTAAGTCATACATAGCACAAGTCCCCTCCGGTACTTGAGGTAACAGCAGTCGCATCTTTTCACCTGCGCAGCTCGATCTCTCAGTGGCGAGGAGTAACGCGTGGGAGGCTCACGCTGCCCCCGACACTTCCTGATTCTACTGCGCAGGCGTACCAACCGACCTGTAGGAGTCGCTGTCCACAACGCCCGATCCCCACCCTTCAGTTTCCCTCCCCGTAATACGGCCAATGTGTATTAGTATGGACGACCAGCTAAACTGAAAACAAATGTGGAGCGCTGGGCTCGAACAGGCGAGCCCAGCGTCTCCAGCATTTCGTGGCGAGTGCCTTGCCCACTACGCCACGTAGCCGCCCACACACCCAATATTATACAGTTACTACAGTTACACACCCAATATTCTACAGTTACCATAGCTACACCCAATATTCTACAGTTACCATAGCTACACACCCAATATTCTATAGTTACCATAGCTACACACTAGGGATGTCCGATATTATCGGCCTACCGATATTATCGGCCGATATTGGCATTAAAATGTGATATCGGAAAATATCGGTATCGGTTTTCAAAAATATATATATACCGGTATATATATTATTTTTACATTTCTATAACCTTTATTTACCCAGGGAAGCAAGTAAGAACAAATTCAGATTTTATTTATTGTCAAAAGTATGCATAATGTTGTGTTAATTCCACAACAAGAGATATGTAATGTTAATTACCTGAAATTATTCTGTTTTTTGGGGGGGGGGGGGGGGGCCCTGCATATATCGGTTGATATCGGTTGATATCGGTATCGGAAATTAAGAGTTGGACAATATCGGTATATCGGTATCGGTAAAAAGGCCAATATCGAGCATCCCTACTACACACCCAATATTCTACAGTTACCATAGCTACACACCCAATATTCTACAGTTACCATAGCTACACACTAGGGATGCCCCGATCACGTTTTTTGCCACAGATACCGATCACCGATCGTCTATATATCGGCCGATACCGATCATTTTTGGTTTTATAAAAAAAAATATATATATAAATATATATATATTTTTTTCTTTTTTTTTATAAAATATATATATTATATAATTATACTTGTAGTTGTATTATCTGCGAGACATCGCCACCACGCAACAAGTCAAAATGCTCGCTATCTGCAAACAGCTCCACTGTCTGTGTGTATACTCTGCTTTGGTCAAATCACATTCAGCATGCCCTCAGCAGGGTATATCTGCGGCTCTGCAGATATACCCTACTCCCTCAGCTAGCCCCTTTCGTGACTGCGATGCAAGCCAGGGGCTCGAATACGCATCGAATCAATGTTATAAGACATTGATATCAGGAGCTATCTGTAGCTACTGCTAGCCAGCTAGATAACGTTAAGACAACGCCTCAGTGAACTATTTAGTTTACTGGGACATTTAGTTTTTAACAGTGAGCTAACGTGAGCTAACGTGAGCTACCTAACTAACGGACATGACATGACATGACAACCCGTAGCCCCTTTCGTGACTGTGATGCACCGAGTGAATCCACAGTCACTTGCTCCTCAATAGGAAACCAACCTAGATTTACCATGAAGGACTGGTTCTAACCGAACCGTTCGTTATACAAGTAGCACAGAGACATGTCAAAGGTGCTCACAGTTACACAAGGGTTTCGGACAGCGATACGGGATGGTTTGAAAGCTCGGCGTTGCTAATAAACATTTTAAATATATTTTATAAACTGCTCAAAACGGCATTATTTCCGGCGTTGGGATTAGCAACGGCGAGCTTTCAAACCATCCCGTATCTCTGTTTGAAACCCTCGTGCAGCTGTGAGCACCTTTGACATGTCTCTGTGATATTTGTATAACGAACGGTTCGGCCAGAACCAGTCCTTCATGGTGAATCTAGGCTGGTTTCCTATTGAGGAGCAAGTGACTGTGGATTCACTCGGTGCATCACAGTCACGAAAGGGGCTACGGGTTGTCATGTCAACACGCGAGAGTCACCGGTTTCTTATTATCGTTTCGGTCCTCCAAAAGCCAATGTCAAAGTTAAGTATGACTCCTGTTTATTAAAAGAAGCTTTATAGGTCGTAGGCTCCTCTTCTGGCTCATGGTATTTCCCAAAGAAGTTATCCAAAGACGTTTGTTTGTTTTGGGACGGCATCCCAAACGCGGAAGTGAAAGAGAAATTCCATTGGATCTCCCAGTCCACGTGACCATTTCTAGCATTTCAATTGGCTATAGTGACAGCCATAGATATGATGAATAGTATATACAGCTTCACAAAGACACAAATGTCCAATATAACGGAATTCGTAATGTATTTTATATATAAATAAAATAAAAAACATAACTGGGAGGGGGGGCTTAGAGGGGGCTAAGCCTTTTTCAGAGGGGGCTTAAGCCCCTGCTAGCCCCTCCCTCCCGCCGCCACTGCTGGTGGCTGATCGGCGAGTTGCAACCGGAAGTGGATCTCTTGTGATCCTTGTGCGTCTCCCTATTCCGTCCGGCCACTCGTATATCGTCGCGGGACACACCGTGGATATGGATCCTTGCCATAACTCAATAATCAACATGATTTGGGCGTGTATTCGTATTATACAAACCGGAAATAGATCGCCTCGATCCCCATCACATAACTGGGATCTGTTTGCTCCAGTATCATCGCCCAACGCTAAGAGGAGGATGCCGTGAGTTTCAGCGTGAGTGATTATTATTATCGATACAAACTGCTCTGATCAATATATCACCCATACTACATAAATCATTTAACGTCGATCACGGAATTATAAACGATATAATAAATACAGTGACTCCTGCTCGCTCTGAAACACCTCTTCCACCACCCTCTTCTAAGGCAAACCATGCACATTTCGATCTCTCTGACCCGGCACCGTTAGATGTGGTCATCTCCCCCCAATCTATACATCACATACATTGAAAAACGTTAGGTTATGACTATAACCAAGTTCTGTTAGTATAGCGACGCTCGGCATCGCTCTCTGCACTATCTCGCATACGTGCACGCGCACTGAATAAAGACCACAATGTACCTTTAATCCCAATATTTGTCTGACCACACCCCTATCAGCTTACCCATATAAGCAGGGGTGGGGCCACCCACTCTCCTCCTTCCCAAGCTTTCGCCACAAGGCGAGGTCAAAGGCTGCAGCGGCGTCGGATGCCGAGCGTCGCTATACTAACGTTCTGTATCGTATCGCTCTCGCTCGGCATCGCTCTCTGCACAAGGGAGGCCGAGCGAGAGCCAACGGCCGACAAATACACCCCGCTGACAGCCCCCCACAAACCATCAGAACAGGGAGGGCCGAGCCCCCCCGACCCACCCTAATGGCGGGCACCCCCCCTATTAGGGGCTTCACGGGAGGGCGACGGACCCGACCGTGCGAAGAGGCACTCAAGCAACTCAACGCACAGGGTGAGCAGACCGTGGCTTGACCCCACGACTACACACACGCACAACCCGCATGCCACCCGGGAACGAACGGAGGAACAACCTCGTTACTGCCCCCAGAATCACGGGGTCAAGGGCAAACCCAACCCCGTGGCAAGGCCGTAGCAGCGGAGCACGAAGGAAGACCCAGACCCACCAAAAGGACTGGACTCCCTAGAATGGGGGCCCGGAGAAGTCCATGATGCCAGCATCAAGACCCCACCAGGTGGGCACGTAGTGCCCCGCCCCCCACATCGCCAGCGTATTCGGACAAAGGCCCCTCAGTTACTGCACCTGGTATTCCCAGGCGGAATCCCATCCAAGTACTAACCAGGCCAGAACCTGCTTAGCTTCCGAGATCGGACGAGATCGGGCGTGTTCAGGTTGGTATGGCCGTAAGCCGAGCGGGCCCCGTCCCCCCAATAGTACACCGCCTGGCACACTGACCCTGCAGAACAGGCAGTCAGCATGGCCGTAAGCACACAAAAAAGGTTAACCAACGGAAGCAGGCAGCGCACCGGGAAAAAACCAGGCAACAGGCTGTTAACCCTAGCCTGGAGACTGCGGACGAGACAGGCGCCAGAGGGGACAGCTGAACACAGCCGCCCCGGCGGAAGGAGCGTAAGCTGGCGGTGTTGCATGACCAAGCCTCCATTTAAAAACCCCCACCCAGAGGGGTCGAGGCAGAGAAGGCTGACACGATTGGCAGACGTCATGAACGTGCAGGGGCACCCTCAAACGGTGAACCCGGGAGTTGACACTGCTCCAACACACCAGGGAATCAACCACCTCGGTGTTACCCAATGCGGTGGTTGTTCCTATAACCCCTCAAGAAAAAACTCCAAAACACACCTGCGGGTATACACCGGCTATACCGCAGTACAAGTGTTTCAGTTTCCAAAAAGGGTTAACCCAGGCCTACGGGTCGCAAACATCACTTCGGACCGGGCCTGGCGGTACGGGAAGCACAGGGTCACCAGAGGAGGTCAAAAAACCACCCCCACAGGCCCCTCTTCGCCATGCGTGAGAGAGGAGCGAAAAATAATGGAGAACCAGCCCCCTTAAGCACACCGTACCTGGTATTCCCCGGCGGTCTCCCAACCAAGTACTAACCAGGACCAACCTGTGTAGCGGCCGAGATCCGACGAGATCGAGCGCGTACAGAATGGCATGGCTGTAAGCCATGACGACAGTGCTGAGTAAAAACATACCCAACCAGGGTCTCCATAGCGCTTAACCCTGTGACACCCAGACCGACCTGGCATTTTTCCCCCTGAAAAAAGCCCAAGTCCCTCAGGGTACCAGAACAGCAGATCTGCATCCCCGGCGGACAACGGGTTCAACTGATCTGGACCAGCGTGACCAGAACCAGTCCCGTGCCCTAACCACGCCGACATGCCTACTCCAGGAGAAGGGCAGATATGCGTGTTGATCTTAACATGAAAAGAAGGCGCCACCCAGACGTTCGGACGAACCGCGCCTGGTGGCCCACCCCAAGGGCGTGAGACCCCACCACATATGTTCAGATCCATCCCGTCATCATCCCCCAGACATGAACGAGAATCCGTCGACAACCCACCCAGGTCATGGGATGTGGTCGTCGGAAGAGGAAAAACCCCCATCTCAGTTGCTTTATAAAAACGCTGTTTCAACCACAAGCAACCAAGGCGTGCCAGTCAATCGCCTGTTTACAGCGAGCTAGCACTATACGTGCGTCGGGACACACCCCCATCAATGAACAGGCTAATTAGACCTGTCATTGAATCCCCAAGGCGCCCAGGGGAACGACAAGAGGGGTGTGACACTCCCTAACTCCAACACTTCTGGAATAGAAAGAAGGAAGCATCAACAGTATGTATCCCAGTCTACACAGCCGGGGTAAAAAATGTTCACATTTTTACATCCCACCACCCTCCCATAGGAAAGAGACGGGGATCCCCAGAGAGACTTCCCACGCGAGCTGTACAGATTGAAAAGAATATATTGCACCTTGAGCCATGTAAAAAAACTGGTTTTAGGGCCTCCGGGGAAGAGGCACTGAACCCATACACACTCAATAAACGAATTGAATCGAATATACATACAATAGAAAAGGACCCTTCTAGAGGGTCCACTCACTTTGACAATCTGAGGAGGAAGGCTCTGTACTCTGATGGAGGCTTCCTCACATGGAAGAAGGAGTCCGAACTCACAGAAGGCCTGAATAGGCGCTTGGTGAGGAGGAGCCCTGACCACCCCCCCTGAAAACAGATCCATCACATGGACCTGAACAGCACACGGAAGTCCTACCAACAGAGACGCGCACGGTGACGTACTCTATGGCGGGGGAATTCCTGCGGTGCACACGCCCAATATACCAGGCCGTGGGACCAGGAACTCCCCCCCCCCCCCCCCCCCCCCCCCCCCCCGTAACGTGCCGAACCGCCACGTGACGGGAACCTTGAAGGACAGGGGGTGTACCCCTGACCGACAGAACAATGGGGAGAGGAAAGGTTACCAGTTCACCCCTTTACGACCCCACACCCATGATACGATGTAACGACAAAAAGAAAATATGACACAGTCATAGTCAGCTCTATGAAGCGTTTCACAGCTCCACACAGCGCATGAGCTAACCTGCTATCTGATTTTTACTAAGGAAAAACACAGAATAGAGAGGGCTCTAAGAACCCCGGTCCAACATACACATGTGCTTCTGTGGCCAGTACAACCCAGTTGTAGGTCACATGACACACACAACCCATCATCACCTACAAAAAATGGCAAAAACACTCAACAGAGGAACGCCGTTTTTTTCACAATGAGAGAATACATCATTCTTGATTAGTATCGACCACAGGCCTTGCTAAGCACACATGACAGCAACCAAACCAATTTCCCTTTAGGAAATAAGTTTCTCCAGCAGATTTAGCACAACCTCAGCAATCAAGCTAAGAGTTACATCGTATCCCTACCACACAAAAGACACAATTAATGCACAACATGTCTGATAGGAGGATGAAAAAGTCCCCAGGGAACCGGGGGGGAAACACAATCCTCCTATTTTACCCTCAATACGGCCAGTTAAAACAGGAAAACCTGTTAATGTGTGAACACACTGTTCATTGTCATTACAGTCTGAGAAAGAACATTCTTTTACTCACTTGTCACCAAGCATAGCTTCATAGGTTAGTTACCTTAGTTGTGAGCATATAAACACCATGATGTTTCTCACACAACAACCAGATCCGATTTGCACGGAGAAGCTAACTGCCAGTGACAAAAAACAGCTCACACATAACCCGCAACGTATCCTAAATGCATTGCAACAACACACGTTTTGGGAAAAAACACTGTTATTCACAATACACTTAGCAAAGTAAAACCAGAAGACGTGTTATGAGGTCTGGTCAACCCCGTACCTACCCGGAACGCAGATCAGCGAAGTGCAGTCACAGACACCGTAGGAAACACAGCCGCTCCTGTGTTGTCCGAACTGGGTAGCGTCACCGCCCCAACCCGTACTACAGTCCCCCGTTGATGCAACCTTGCCGTCCAGGCTCAGGACAGGGTCGACGAAACATCCCCTGTCAAGGATGACATCGCGGTCAAGAGTGTAAAACATGTTAAAATCAAAGCACGTTCAACAGAATAGCCTAACGACGCACGCGATCAGAAGCGAGCTCACGGCGGCGCGCGAGAAGCTAAGCTACCCCGCGCCAGCCATGGCCCATAGTAGCAGGCTAACGTTACCTAGCGACCGCGACATGCTAGCCCCGCAGCTAACAGCTGACTGGCTAATAGTAGGCCCTAAGCAGGCCATGCAGCGATCCAGCAGGCTAACGCAGCAGTTAACAGCTGACTGGCTAACCGTAAGCTATGAACATGTAAACAATGACATAACACTCACCCAGACAGGCCGCCGTTCTGAACCTCTCCTCACTTTTTAAGAGAAAAGAGAAAACAAGATGTCAACACCGCTTCACAACGGTGACTTTACCACATCCGACGGAATCAGCACAGTACCAACTGGCCTGTGTAGCTGACTTTGAACATGAATCTGCCGCTATCGCACATTACATGCACATATCCCCTCGTGAAGGAATACTCTCATTTGGATATGAAAGATGGGGCCTTAACACGGTGACAGAGAGAATCCACTCGTCCAGAACACACAGGGATCACCAGTGTCAATGGTCGCGGCCCACTAGTTAAAACTATAATGGTCTCCAGACCAAGGCCTTCTGTCGCCTAGGTGGCTAAACAAAGGACCCTAGCCTGGGGCCGGTTTCCATAAACTTTGTCAAGTAGCCCCCATAGCACTAACAGACAAGTGGAGCCCGCCAGCAAACACTACTCACCCAACCTGGAACGCACCGCTTCTCACAACAGCGGCATGTCCGACAGTTCAGCTGCGGCCTGACAGGTTTCACCCCAACAAACACAGCAAGGAACTGCAGTTGAGAAGCATGCAGCGGCGTGCTCCCAATACGAAAACCGGTGGAGGGTTTTTAGAATGATCATCATCTTCCAGACACTCCAGTACGAAGACAATATCGCCGTATTTTCTCGAAAATAGTGAGAGAGAAAATAAAGATATGATGTCAACGTATCCTTGTTTCCCAAAGCTGCTCCTAAACCTTTCTTCCATCATGGTGTCAAGTGTGGGGATCTACCGAGGCACTTCTTCCTTGTGGTGAAAGCGAGAAGGAGGAGAGTGGGTGGCCCCACCCCTGCTTATATGGGTAAGCTGATAGGGGTGTGGTCAGACAAATATTGGGATTAAAGGTACATTGTGGTCTTTATTCAGTGCGCGTGCACGTATGCGAGATAGTGCAGAGAGCGATGCCGAGCGAGAGCGATACGATACAGAACCACCGATTTCCCTCAATCCCCCCTTGATTCTTATCAACCCTTCAGAATCATAAATCATTATTTGTTTTTTTAGTTAATAACATCA
Organism: Notolepis coatsorum; assembly: GCF_963971535.1. Taxonomy (NCBI): domain Eukaryota; kingdom Metazoa; phylum Chordata; class Actinopteri; order Aulopiformes; family Paralepididae; genus Notolepis; species Notolepis coatsorum. The sequence goes on from NC_140170.1 coordinate 31,960,064, forward strand.
AAAATAGACTGCTGTTGAAGCAAACCAACCTCATCTCTCATGCACAAGAAATGAAGACGGCCCACGGTCAACCCAGTGATCTTGCTGCCTGATGTCTGTTTGCGCCCCCCTTCGTGCACAAAGGGAACCGAAAAACAGACCACCAACACCAACAACATCCAACGACTCATAACAATTAGAGCCCCTCCATTTATATCTCATACTCTTATCAATTATTATCAATGAACACAGGACTTCTCGCTGTTGTCTCGTCTCTCGATCTCCTGATTGACTCTGAAAGGAAGTCCCTGTTTTGTCCATGATTCATTCAATACACACCCGCCCATGCTCTGTTGTTTCAAAACGCCTCGAAACAGCGTCTCCGCAGGAAAGCCCCCTCCGATGTCCGCCTCGTTCTCCCCTGGGCAACACCGCCTGCGACCGCTGGACTCCGCCCCGTCGGCCGTCTCCGCCCCCTGTTGGTCATCTTGGTTGAGGATCGTCTCCACCGCCGTCTGTCACCTCCAGACTCTGAAAGCAGAAACACCACACCAGCAGTTTTCTGTACACTCGACCCTGTGTTTTCTATTAGTCTACCATGGCTTTTGGGCCTGCAGCTCGTTCCATGGAGTTATCTCCCGTTCTCTATATATTTTTCCTCTGCAAGCCCCTGCCATGGCCACGCCCTTTCAGACTGTTGGACAGTGTAAGTGTCCTACAGCCCATAGCGCTATTTGTTCTCTATTAGTCTCCCACCTTCTCAACACCCATATCTGTCCTACAGGGCTGTTCCCTGTTTGTTGTCTTCCGGCGTGACACCCGCAGCTAACCGATTCCTACTTCCGTCGCCCTAACTCTTCGTCCCACGAGTGACCCCCAGCGCGCGCCGGTTCTTTCTGGTGACTGTCTTCTGAAAACTCTTGGCTATTTATTAGGTGTGAGAAGGCCCCACTGGAGATCGAACTCCCTCTTATTTCATAATTAAACCTATTTAATTAACTGCACCTCATCTCTCTGTGCAATTCTTATTTAACCCATTCAATAATTAAACTCTATTTAATATTATGATAATAACATACAACAGAGCATCGCTCTAACATACAACAGAGCAGTCCGTCGCTCTCTCCTAAACGGGGCAGTTTCGTCGCCCTGGAGCTGTCCCATCGCTCTATCCTACACTGGGCTGTTTCCGTCGCCCTGGAGCTGTCCCGTCGCTCTATACTACACAGGGCTGTTTCCGTCGCCCTGGAGCTGTCCCGTCGCTCTATCCTACACAGGGTTGTTTCCGTCGCCCTGGAGCTGTCCCATCGCTCTATACTACACAGGGCTGTTTCCGTTGCCCTGAAGCTGTCCCGTCGCTCTATTCTACACGGAGCTCTACACGGAACAGTCCGTTGCTCTGGAGCGGTCCCGTCGCTCTATTCTACACGGGGCTGTTTCCGTCGCCCTGGAGCTGTCCCGTCGCTCTATTCTACACGGAGCAGTCCGTTGCTCTGGAGCGGTCCCGTCGCTCTATTCTACACGGGGCTGTTTCCGTCGCCCTGGAGCTGTCCCATCGCTCTATTCTACACGGAGCAGTCCGTTGCTCTGGAGCGGTCCGTTGCTCTATTCTACACTTTGAGTTCCTTTACAAAGTTCTCACATACACCACCGTGTATACACACAAGCAGTTGGTAATTTGAAAAAAATTAAACTCCTTAATTAAATTAAACTCTCCTAACTGGAAACACTAGTATTACTATAAAAATAGCACCCTTTTTGTACTCAATCTGGAGTCACTCCCCCACCCCGCCACTAGATGGTCGTAGAGACCTATATCTAAATATTCCCCTATGGGTAATGGAAACTCCCCAGCACTACCACCCCTCCGCCACTAGGTGGCGACCTCCTCCTCCTCTATTTGCCTGTATTATCCCACTGTCCCCCCTAGATGGTGGCAAACTCAGTCTAGGGTATTTTAGCTGACGTCACTCTCTGACTCTTATCTGTTAGCCTCCTCGTGGCTCTGCGGCCATCTTGTCTGCTCAATTTTGTTGACATTTCCTCTCATCTTATCTCGCCCATCCTCCTCGTGGCCCTTTGTGGCCATCTTGTCTACCCTTTTTATTTTTTTTCACTGTCCCTTTAATGCCTCAAACATTCTCTTTTCTACCTATTAGGGCACGCCATCTCAGACTAATACTCTTGCCTGATCGGACATAATACACACTGGTACAATCTCCTTTCGGCTTTCCTCCTGCCATGACAACAGTCCCACCATAACAATTTTTCGTCTGGTTCAGCATTCCCCCCCCTCTTCTCATCTCGCCTTTATGGCTCCTTCTGCCCTATTTTGCTTTCTTTCATCATCTATGCCTGTTTTGGTTCCCTTTCAGATAACACCTTCGATTTTCAAAACAAAAACTGTGCCGCTCTGCTCTGTCCCAAAACACACTCCTACACCGTGACTATTTCCTCTGTGTCTTCAAAACACATTACAGCTGGCTTCTCTCTGTGGCAAACTAAATACGTTTACGGATGCACTATTGTTCGTTTTCTTATTGGCTTGTGAAGTTGTTGAGAGACTCACTTTATCTTTTCACAGTCAGTTGTTCTGGTCCATGGCGCTGTTTATCTCTCCGGCCTTGCTCGGCTCGCTCGCTGGCTTGGCTCGCGTCCATGGCTACCCCTTCACGCCTCGGCACTGCGCACAGTCTCTTCCTTTCAAGCAACTTCAAAGCAAGCAATAATCCGGGTCCAAACGGCAACAACTGTTGGATTCTGATCAATCTGCCAGTATCACGTCTTCTTGTGTTATCACCTCTCCATGGTCCCTCTGCGTTGTGTACTTTTAATGATCCTGATGTCTCATATACTGGCTGATACAGTTAGCCGAAGCTAATGATGATGTGTCATTCCCCCCCCCCCTCTCCGTGATGAGAGGAGAGAGTCTCTTCTGGTTTCTTCCCTCTTGGTCTCAGTCAGATTTTAGTCTGCCCTTAGCCGCGCTTGGTCTGGCTTACACCCGGAACCACTGTCCGCTTTGTAGGATCTTCGTCATAGCAACGATAGCCCGCTCCTCTTCTGGTTGTCATGCGACGTACTGTCATGACAACTGCTAATAACCTTTCACACATTTTAAATGTTTCATTACTGTCAAAACCTCCATCGCGCTCTGCCTCTGTGTCTCCTGCCACGGTATCAGCATGTTTTGTCTTAGATCGGAATTCAAAACAAACACCCTGCTCGGTCAGTGTGCTGCTATTCAGTGACTCCTGCTCTCTCTGAAACACCTCTTCCACCACCCTCTTCTAAGGCAAACCATGCACATTTCGATCTCTCTGACCCGGCACCGTTAGATGTGGTCATCTCCCCCCAATCTATACACATACATTGAAAAACCACAGATTTCCCTCACCTGGTAAATAAAGGTTAAACACAGAACCTACCCTGGTAAATAAAGGTTATAATAACACAACCTACCCTGGTAAATAAAGGTTAAAAACAGAACCTACCCTGGTAAATAAAGGTTATAATAACAGAACCTACCCAGGGCCCTGTTTCTTGTACCTGGATAACTGAGTTAGCCGGATAACTTTAACTGGATAACTGAGTTAGCCGGACTTTCCGGTTTCATGTACGTGGATTTTCCAAATCACCATGACAACAGATCCAAAAGTTTGAGCCTGGTCGAAAGCAGAGTTCAAGTTCAAGTTAGCCGGATCACGCAGAGCCACGCCCCCGCAAAGAAAGTGACAGCTCGTTTCCTGAAATTATTCCCACAGCCTAGGATCTGCGTTATACCATTCTGAATTACGTTCTTGTGCTCCATTCTTCCAGAGGGGTCTTTTGAAATGTAAAATAGACCCAAAATGCTGATACTAAATTCACTTTGTCCTAAATAATGCACGTTATATATACCGTGGCGACGGTGGCGCTCGCTCGTGCGATGTACACATTATGTGGTTATTTTAATTGTAACTGGGATTAAGATGTCTGATGAGATGCGCTGTTTGACGGATTTGAGAAATTGAATAAGCCGTTGACGTCACATTAATGAATGAGGATAAAGAGATAAACTTCATTCAAAACAAAGGATATTCTAAACACGGGTCTCTCGTTCATTAATGTATAAACAATGAATTTATCCCATCTGGCACAGTGGTGCAGCGGTAGTGCTCAAGCCTGCCAACCCAGCGACCGGGGTTCAAAACCCGGTGTTTCCAATATGATTTTTTTGAATATAATATTAATGATTATACGCCAAAGTAGCCTGGTTTTAAGTTAAAATATTATAAATCTACATGCATTGAGGATGTCATTCTTTATATAGCTCTCAACGTGCACCAAATTGAATTATTCCTATATTGCAAAAAGAAGGAGACGACTAGGGTCTCTAACCCCGGTCGTCTGTGTGAAAGTCAAAAGAACAACCCGTTAGACCACATTGGAGATAAGTTAAAGATTGACTATACATCAATCAATGGGTAAGAGAGCCGTATCGTAATTCTGTATAACAGTTAACTAATTATTTTCGCTAGCAAGATCTCATTTGATTATTCAATCCAGCAGGCAAGTTTAAAGAAATATAATCTGATTGATTGAGGTAATGAGGGACTTAAAATTAGCCTATAGATAACGCATTTAACTTGTCGGCGAGGCGATTGAGCCGTATTGCAATCTGTCAATAAAGTCTTAAATCAATTAATCAATCAATGCCGTTAGAGAATCAGGATCTCTGCCATCGATACGTGCTGGCTTTTCACCTAAAGCGGCCGCGCGCATTTAGCCTGAGTTGCAAGTCTGGCTTGAGTTAACGAGACTGAATCCACCTTCGTGGAACAGGAAAATCCCGGCTTCAAACATCGGGTTAACTGAAGCTGGATAATGACATCTTGATCGACTTAGTTGAACCACGTACAAGAAACAGGGCCCTGGTAAATAAAGGTTAAAAACAGAACCTACCCTGGTAAATAAAGGTTATAATAACAGAACCTACCCTGGTAAATAAAGGTTATAATAACAGAACCTACCCTGGTAAATAAAGGTTAAAAACAGAACCTACCCTGGTAAATAAAGGTTATAATAACAGAACCTACCCTGGTAAATAAAGGTTAAAAACAACCTACCCTGGTAAATAAAGGTTAGAAACAGAAGCTACCCTGGTAAATAAAGGTTAAAAACAGAACCTACCCTGGTAAATAAAGGTTCAGAACCTACCCTGGTAAATAAAGGTTAAAAACAGAATCTACGCTGGTAAATAAAGGTTAAAAACAGAACCTACCCTGGTAAATAAAGGTTAAAAACAGAACCTACCCTGGTAAATAAAGGTTAAAAACAGAACCTACCCTGGTAAATAAAGGTTAAAAACAGAACCTACCCTGGTAAATAAAGGTTCAGAACCTACCCTGGTAAATAAAGGTTCAGAACCTACCCTGGTAAATAAAGTTTTTTTTAATTTTATTTATTTTTACATACATAGAACAAGTCATCACAATACAGTAGACACTAACAACACTAGCACTAACAACAATAACAACAATAAGCATAATAAAGACATAATATAAACTATAAAAGTACATGAACAGACATGACAAAAGACGAACAACAACAACATGGCTCAGATGGCTTCATATGTTATACAATGTATATATAGCAATAGTGGCGATTAGGGAGTCGGCTCCTGGCCAATGATGGCACCCAGTGGACTGATACAGACTGTGTGTGTGGAGTGTGTACGTTTGTTTTGTATATGTGTGTTTTATGTGTGCATTTAGTATGCATGTGTGTTTTATGTGTGCATGTTTTATATGTGTGAGTGCATGTGTGTTTCATGTGTGTGTGCGAACAGGCATGTACTTTTAAATACATTATGATACCTTCTGGAACGACACAGAGCACCTACATACAAGACATTAGTGATCTCTAGGGTGGCTAAGAGTAATGCGGAAACCCGCCGAGTACAGTGGCGGATAGCGTAGGTCCAATATGAGATAGATATGGGTCCCATATTTCATAAAAAGTGTCCAACTTGGAGTGCAGCATACATGTGATGTATTCACAAGGAATACAGTCCATAATAATGTTGTGCCATGATCTCTTTGATGGGACCTCGTCCTTGATCCAGAATAAAATGTTTTTCCTAGCAGCAAATGTCAACAGATTGAACAGTCTCCTATGTTTGAAGTTGGCAATATGAATATCTGGGAGACCTAGTAAGAGGCAGAGGGGATCCAGTTCGATGGGGGTCTGGAATATATCAGATAGTTCCTCTACGATGTCGAACCAATAGCTCTGGAGCTTTACACAGGACCAAAAGCAGTGGATGTGGTTTCCAATCTCTATCTTGCATTTAAAGCAGAGTGGGGACGCTTTGGGACCCATTTTACTTTTAAAGGCAGGGGTTATATGAATGCGGTGTAAGATTCTTACTTGAATAGACTTGGTGCGGTTGCAAACCGAGATTTTTTTTGCATAGGTCCATGCATCCTGCCAGTCCTCGTCCGTAATCTCTTTTTTTTATCTACTTTTTCTCCCATTTTCTATTTTTCTCCCATCCCAATTTCGTATTGTCCAATTCTACCCTCCCCTGTCTCGAACGCTGTTAGGCCATGCCTGCAATGTGGACGAAGCCTTGCATCACGTGTCCCCTCCGGTACACAAGGAGGCAGCCGTCGCATCTTTTCACATGTACAGCGTGATCTCTCAGCGGCGAGGGTCTGCGTGGGAGGGACACGCCGCCCCCATTGCTTCCTGATTCTGCTGCACAGGCGCACCAACCGACCTGTAGGAGTTGCTGTCCACAACGTCCGATCCCCACCCCACCAGCTTCCCACCCCTAACACTGCCAATGGACCTGTCTCAAAACCCTGCCCTCTTTTCTTGATCCTCCAATCACAGCTGTCGCTTACCTCTGACTTCCTCGTACAAACAAAGTTTGTACGAGGAAGTCAGAGGTAAGCGACAGCTGTGATTGGAGGATCAAGAAAAGGGGCAGGGTTTGAGACAGGTCTATTGCGTTAGTATGAACGACCAGCCAAGCTGGTAGCAATGCAGAGAGCTGGGCTCTAACTGCGCCACTTAGCCACCCCCTCGTCCGTAATCTATGTCCAAATCTTTTTCCCAGGACTGTTTAGTGACATGGGAAGATAACGATGAATTAAGGTTTAGAGTACTATAGAAAATAGATATTTGTTTCTTAGAAATCTGCAAGGAGAGGGCTTTCTCCACCTGCGAGGTGGAGCTGTTGATTAACAGTGAGGTGTCCTTGGTGATAAACTGCCTAATTTGTAAATATTTAAAAAATTCCGTTTTCAATAGGCCATAACGCTGCTGCAACTGTAAAAAGGACATTAGGGTCTGGCCATCAAACATGTCACCAATATTGGTTATGCCCTGCCTATGCCAGGTCTTGAAGCTGCCGCCAATTTGGTCTGGCTTAAAGTCAGGATTGCCTACGATCGGGGTAAGAGGAGAGGTCAGCTTAGCTCAGCCCTCCACCTTACGGACGGTCTTCCAGGCCTTGACGGAGCATAGCGTGATGGGATTAGAGCATAGTTTCCTAACAGACTTAAAGTCTTTGATAAATAGTAGGTTCCACAGGGGGGACTTAGATTGCGAGGATACAATGTCTAGCCAGATTGATAGTGGGTCTAATTTGAACCAACCGACAAGTACCCTAAGGTGCGCTGCTAGTTGGTAATGTCTTATATTAGGTAGGTCTAGACCCCCATCTTCACCATCCATCTGTAATTAATTTGGCCATTTTCAGACACGGTTTCTTCCCATTCCAAATGAATGAGCTTAGCCAGCCTTCTAGCACCTTGATAACCTAGTTTTTCAGCAGCTCTGGGATCATTTGGAGAGGGTATAATAGTCTGGGGAGTACGTTAATTTTGACTAGGGCTATTCTACCCAGCCAGGAGATTGGTAAAGGGGCCCATATAACTAAGTCTACCCTTATGGTGTCTAAAAGGGGGGGAAAGTTGGCCTTAAACAATGTATCATAGGTGGGTGTCACAAACACTCCTAAGTAAACAAAGCCGCAGGGCGACCAGCGAAATGGGAAGGGCTCGGGCAGGATCGGAATGGATTTAAGTGTCCCAAGTGGCATTGCTTCGGATTTGGAAAAGTTAATTTTGTACCCTGAGAAGGTTCCAAATGTGGAAATCATGCAGGTTAGACATGGAATGGAAGAGTCCGGTTTAGATATAAAGATCAGTACGTCGTCCGCGTAAAGAGTGATTTTGTGCTCCCTCTCGCCCACCCTAATACCTGAGATCGCGGCTGACTGCCTTATGGCCTGAGCGAGTGGTGCTATGTCAAATAGTAAAGGGCTAAGAGGGTCCCCCTGGGGGTTCCCCCGTTGTAGGGGAAAGTTGTTAGACCTAAGCCCGTTAGTCAGAACCGCCGCCATCCGTGAGTTGTAAAGAACCTTGACCCAGTCAATAAAAGTGTTTCCTAGGACAAATTCTGCGAGGGTTAGAAATAAATATGGCCATTCTACACGGTCGAATGCTTTCTCCGCATCGAGAGACGGAACCACCGCGGGGTGGTCCATCTCACGAGTCATTTGGATAATATTAACACTTTGAATGCCGACGACGTGTATTGTCGTCTTATCGGACCCCCCGTTGAGTGCCGACGACGTCAATTGTCGTTTGTTTGCCGTATATTTTTTTATTGGCGATTTGAATTCATATTTCATCAATCGAGCCTCGGGTTAGTGCTGCATAGTCTCTCTGAGCTCAATTGGGAAGATACCGCCCCCTATCGTCTCTCCCTGTGTAACTGCACCCCATCAGTTCAGACTGATGCAGGGGGAGTGGTCAGTTTCCTCATTTTATTTTTCCCTCAAGGCATCTGAAGGATCGATTGTGCTCACCGGCCCGGAAAACCTGTGGATTATGTATTTACAGGACTCAATACTGTAATCAATAAGCGTGATCGATATTTGGAATGGCGATCAGGAATTGGAATAATCTTTTTGGATAACATCTGATCTCAGGTAAGGAATCTATTTTACCAGTCTTAGGATAATCAGACCTGTTCTTTTTTTTGTATTTTATTTTTTAATTATTTTTTAAACATAACATAAAATTAGCATTAACAGTAAACATCCAATGAAATCACCATTTAAATAAATGTAGTATACGAGATATATACCTAATACTTGCTATCTAATACCCTACATACATATGCTCTTGCTCGCTCACCCCCCCCGGACCCCCACTTGGATAATCCATCCATTATCATTCGTTCCTAACCAGGCACTACAATTCATATGCTAGCTTTTATTCTCTCCACCACTTCTAACCAGATTGCAATTTTGGTTTCACTGACACCTAAAATTCTTGCTGTGGATATTTCTAGATAAATCACATCGAGATATGTAAGAACCCATACCTTCCGACACATTTTTTCCGGTTGAAACCATCGTGATGCTATCAGCTTTTTAGCCGCTGTGAGACCAGATAAAACTAGTCTCTTTAGCTGTATAGGGGCTGCAAACTGAAAAACATCATTCAACAGCAATACAGAGGGGTACAGGTATGTTCAGAAATAAGAAATTTGATAATTGCTGGGACACTTCTTTCCAGAATATCTTAACTGGAGGGCAATCCCAATACATGTGCATAAATGTACCCTCATCCCCATTTGTACATAAGGAACATCTGGAGTCTTGTTTAAAGGGGAACTATTTTACTATTTCTTTCACTATTTGGGCACTTTTACACAATTCCTGTGAGTCTATGGAACACCTCTGTAATATATATATATTTTTTATTCATTGTTTTGTATTTCTAATCAAGTCCTCAAAAACAGCATTTTTCTACCTCAAGATCTCGAGCTGTTTTGAGCCTGGGCTGCAGAGCGTCCGGAGCGTCGTCTTCGCCTGAACATTAACATGCAGCAGTGACATTATGACATCACATATAGGCACATTTTCAAACGACTCAGTTCAGTGAGGGTGAATATTGTGAGAGGAGAATTGGAAGAATGCGCCAATATGAGAATTTTGAGACATAGATCATATTAATATAAGTTCACATAGCTAGGAAACAATGCTAAACACTCAAAAAGGCCATTTATAAGATAGTTCCCCTTTAAGTCCCATTCTGTTCAATCTTATAGGAGTCAGATATGTCCTATGAATATAATTAAGATTAATTTGTTGATGGTCCGGATTACGTGACGCAATTCGAACGTTTGCCCAGACTTCTTCTGGTATATCTCTCCTCCAGACTGAGTCTAGGGGGAGGATTCCATACGAGGACGTTAGTAAGTGATGATAAAAATCAGATACGAAACCTCTCGATGTCTCTCTTTCATAGAAGAATTTGTGATATCTGTGGTGCTCAATTGGTATCCTTAATGGGACTCCATGAGCCTTCAAAGAAACCAATAACTGCGTAAAAATAATGTGGAACTGGTGAGATTACATTTTTTATGTATGTCTTTATAGCTACAAAAACCCTGTTTGTTGAAAACATCTCCTAATGTGTGTATGCCCTGCTTTTCCCATTTAGGGTATCTTATAGGTCGTTTTCCAATCAGGAGTGCATAGTTATTGAATAGGGGAGTATGACTATGCCATTTATGTTGGTTAGAATATATTTTTTGTGTTTCACGCCATATCCGGATCACATGAGTAATAATGGGGCCAAATTTCTATTTGCATTGCTTAATTGATAATATGGTGTATACTATGTCCTGCAGTCTATGTGGTGCTACTATATTTTCTTCTAAGTTTCTCCAGGATACAGATGCTTGGGAATCAAACCAGGTTGTCAGTGGTCTTAAAGAGTACGCTTTAAAATAGTGGTAAAAATCTGGAAATGCCATACCTCCGTCGGCTTTGTTTCTCTGTGCGGTGGATCTTTTTATACGTGGAGGTTTGTTATTCCAAATAAATTTGTATGCGGTGGAGTGTAATTTTTTCCAGTAACCATCAGGAGGGGGTAACGGTAACATTGAGCGAATGAAGTTGATTCTAGGTAAAACATCCATCTTAACTATTGATACCCGTGCCTGTGCTGAGTTTTTAAGTTTAAGTTTTAAAGTCGTATTTGATCTTATCTTGGAATTTTATGTGATTGTACTTCACCGTTTGGCTTATAGTATCAGACCTGTTTTCACAGAGATATAAGCTTTTTCCCTATGCGTGTGTGTGGCTGTGATCGCTGATCAGGAAATAAGAGAATATATTTTTCAGCCCGCTTCTATAGCGTGCATAAGTACACATATACTATCGATAATCTAGCGTTTATTTGAAAACTATTCATAAATAGGCCGAAAAATTACAACGTTTTTGTGTATTCCAGTAAAGGGCGATTATCACAGAATCTTCGGAAATTTTCTGAAACTTTCAAGAAACGAGCGTTTTTCAAAATGGTATAAAACGGAAATGAACAGATTAAAAAACAATCCGTTTCGACAATGTTGACTGCAAACAAGTCATTGATAAGCGACGGCCATATTATACACATAGCCATAATTTAAGATATAGTTTATGCGTTCGCAAATATGAGAGCTCTATTATTGAAGTGGGTGTTGGCACGCAACAGGGTTCCGGGGCACCGGACCATTGGCACTCAAAGTGTTAAGGGCGCACAGAGCTTCTTCCTTCGTAATTGGGGCGTTAACACTTTGAGTGCCAGCGACGAGATTTATCGTTAGTTCATGCCGACCGTTGAGTGCCAGCGACGATAAATCTCGCTTTTATTTTATTAGCAATTTGAATTCATATTTCATAAATCTAGTCTCTCGTTAGTGCTGCAAACTCTCTCTGAGCTCCATTGGGAAAATACCGCCCCCTATCGTCTCTCCCTGTTGTACTGCACCCCTTTGGAATGGATTGAACTAAACACATGGGGGGGGGGGGGGGGAATCCAGCTTCCTCATTTTACTTCTCAGACAAGTCACCCAAGAGGATCAGATTCATTGCAGAGCCCCAAAACAGTGTGGAATACATATTTCCAGTACCCAGCATTTGATCAATAAACGCGATCGATATTTGGAATGGCGATCAGGAATTGGAATAATCTTTTTGGAGAACATCTGATCTGAGGTAAGGAATCTATTTTACCAGTCTTAGGATAATCAGAACTTTTTTCACAGATATCAACGTGTGCCCTATGTGTGTGCGTGTGTGTGCTGATCAGGAAATGAGAGAATAGATTTTTCAGCTCGCTTCTCTAGCGTGCATAAGTACACATATACTATCGATAATCTAGCGTTTATTTGAAAACGATTCATAAATAGGCCGAAAAATGACAACGTTTTTTGTGTATTCCAGTAAAGGGCGATTATCACAGAATCTTTATATTTTCCTGAAACTTAAAAAAAACTAGCGTTTTTCAAAATGGTATAAAACGGAAATGAACCGATTAAAAAAAGAAAAGAAAAAAAAAATCCGTTTCGACAATGTTGACTGCAAACAAGTCATTGATAAGCGACGGCCAGATTAGACACATAATTTAAGACATAGTTTATGCGTTTGCAAATATGAGAGCTCTATCATTGAAGTGGACGCTGGCATACGGAGCCCTTTAGCGCCCCGCATGGCTGGCTCTCAAAGTGTTAAGGAGCAAGTTCTGAGCTTTTGATACCTTAAAGAGGTGCAAGTCAATGAAAAAGGAGTGCATGTCAGAGAGAGCACCATCGGGTCGCTCAGTCCTATAGAGTTGGGCATAAAAAGAGTCAAACTCTTTATTAACACTTTAACTGCCACACACGAGATATCTCGGGTTTATTAACACTTTAATCGCCGGGGTTAAATTCATAATTTACCATCCCTCGCCAGCCCTATTTAACATGGAGAAGTTCCCCTTCTTTGCAGGGCTATAACTTTTTTAATTCTATTGCTAAATTGCCATTATTATGGCCCATTCAATGTCCTATATGTATTGTTCAGGGTGTAGCAACGTTAAACTTTTTCATTCACATATTGATACTAAAATATGGTCTAAAGTATGTTTTTATCGTTTTCTGCAGCTTTCTTCAGAACGTGATTTATAGCCCTAAATGCATTATATTGATGATCAAATAGTTTGGTAGGAATCTGTGCGAGATAAAAAAAAATCAACTGGATGTGCTTCTAGAAGTTTCTACGTATCATCTGATGATGACCGGATGGGCGGGGGATCGTTTATAATTCCGTGGGCAGCGTTAGATGATTCATCCAGAGTGGGTCATATGTTCATCATAGCAGTTAATATCGAACACGTTAGAATATAACGCTGAATCTTACCGTGGCTTCCTCGCGCCGCTGGCAGATGAGCGTGGAACAGAATTTTTTCTATTATGGGATGTAGAAATGCCCGATCCATTTCCAGGTTGTATAATAGTATATACGTCCAAATCATGTTGTTTTTTCGAGTTATTTGCACCGATCGATGTTCACTGTATCAAGACGGCGTCTCTCTAACGATAGCGAGTGGCCGGACCACATATGGATGAGCACTACCGGTTCAAAGGTTAATTTCCGGTTGGCGATCTGCCGATCGGCCACCAGATGGCGCTCTTGAACCGCTAGAGAGTTGAGAGGAGATCAGCAGTGTGTCTCAGGGCTCCGGAAAGGAAATATGATTTCGATGACAGATTTTTGAAATATTGACATCAAAGACTAGTTACGGCGTCTTCGGCAGAATGAGCATGGCTAGGAAAGACGAGTTCCGGCGTTTTCTGCGATTAAAGTGTTAATATGTGGTTGAAAGCCACTCACGAGATTTCTCTGATTTTTTTTTTCTTTTTTTCGATTATCCGTGCGTGGCCCGAATGTGCTTGCGTGCACGTATAATATTGATCATCTAGCGTTTATTTGAAAACGATTCATAAATAGGCAGACGAATAACAACGTTGTGGAATATTCCAGTAAAAGACGGTTTTCATAGAATGGTCCAGAATGAACTGTTTTTTATCTCAAAACGGGTGCTTTTCTAAATGCTCTGAAACGGAAATGACGCGATAAAAAACCAATCTGCCTTGACAGCACTGACTGGAAAATAGTCTTTGATAAGCGACGGGCAGATTAGACACATAGCCATAATTTAAAACATAGATTAGGCGATATTATCGTTAACATTGAAGTGGATGGTGGCATCAAGGGGGTAAAAAGGAAAACCCGGCGTGGCACTCAAAGTGTTAATAGTTAAAATAATTAAAAGGACCTGACCCCGTTTGAGTCCGAGATTGAGGCTATTACTTTGGTGTCAGCCCTCTTTTTTGCCAAGTTGGCTAGGCACCTGCCAGGCTTGTCACTGTGTTTGTATATTCTCTGTCTGGCAAATTTAAGAGTATTTGGAGTCTTGGATCAGAAGAGTGTTTAACGCAGTTCTGGTGGCCGTCAGCTCTAAGTACAGCCGGGGCTGGGTTTGAAACATGTTGATTCTCAAGATCGGCTAGCTTGGATTCGAGAAGTTTGCATTGTTCATTTTTCTTGCGTTTCTTGGATGATACGTAAGACATAATCAGTCCGCGAGAAAATACCTTAGATGTCTCCCAGAGCAGAGACGGGTCGTCCGTAGAGTGTGAGTTAATTGAGTAGAAAATCTTAAATTCTGATTGGAAATAGGAGACAAACCTATCATCCCTAAGGAGGTATGGGTTAAGACGCCAACGTCTTGATAGTGCCCTCTTCTGACAAGGAGTAGACCAGATATATAGGGGCGTGATCAGATAAAACAATACTTCCGATTAGAGCTGCAACTAATGACTATTTTGGTAGTCTACTAATCTGTAGATTATTTTTTCGATTAGTCGACTAATCGAAAAACAATTATATACAAAAATAATAATAAAAAATAAATAAAAAAAATATATTTATTTTTTCTTTTTTTTTGCACTACTTATCTTTGTGAAAGTGGCTTCTCAGCTCTGGTCCAGCTGAAGACAGAGCAGAGGAACAGATTGGACATTGAGCATGACCTCAGAGTTGCTTTGAGACTCTTGTCAGGACCAAACAACATCCCCAGTTATCCCATTAGTTCCCCCAAACTTACTGTCGGTCTGTTATGTTAAGCTAAGAAGTCTTCAGCTGGCTGGACCAGAGCTGAGAAGCCACTTTCACAAAGATAGGTAGTGCACAAAAATTAAAATAAAAAAATTATAATATTTTTAATTTTTTTTAATGACTAATCGACGCAACAATTCCTCGTCGACGATTTTTTTTATAATTGTCGTCGTCGATTATGTCGACTAATCGTTGCAGCCCTACTTCCGATAGTACAGGACGAAACCAGACACAGCTTGGAGGAAGGGATGAAAAAATTGTCTATTCTACTGTTGTTCTTATGTGGGCCGCTAAAAAAGGTGAACTTCAATTCAGAGGGGCAAAGGGTTCTCCAGACATCTGAAAATCCAATGTCTGTACATAAGGAGGAGAGCATCTTTGCTTGCCTATAGGGGAGGCCGAACTGGGTGGGAGTTTGTCGAGAGACGGTATAAGGTGACAGTTAAAGTCTCCGCCCACAAAGGCATTCTCAGAGGCCAGGCCATTAAATTCCGTAAATACTTTGGATAGAAAGTCAGGGGAGTAGCCTGGGGGACGGTATACATTCATAAATGTAATTTCTTTACCCTTAAGAACCCATTTGATAATCACATAGTGGCCATGGCTATCTACAGAGGAAGTTATGAGTCTAAAGGGGATATTTTTATTAATCAGTATGGCCACTCCCCTACTAAATGTAGAATAGTTTGTGATGAAGACCTGTCCCACCCAACTCTTTTGGAGTTTAGCGGCGTCGTTGGGTCGCATATGGGTTTCCTTTAATAAAGCCAAATTCACTTATTGCTAAATTCACTTATTTTAAACACTAAGCACATGTACCTTGAGCCATACATAAAACAAATATTAATGACATTAAAAACATATAAAGGTGCGGAACCAGTGGGTCTTTCCCCAACATCACAGGGACTTACCAACATTTCCAGAAACTTTCAAACCTACCATTCTCTCTCAGTGGCTAACTGCCACACTACCATATACACAAAAGTGCCTCAAAGTGTAGAGTAAACAAGAAAATTCAAATTGAACCATAAGATATTAGTAAGGTCAACGACTGAGGCCCAGAACAGGAATAGTGGTAAAAGGGGGGGGGGTTGTATCTTTCAAGCATGTTGCAATCGACCAGGCGTGCAGTACATCCACCAGGCGGGAGGGGGCAATACTTTGTCCGTAGGACTGTTACCTCCCATGGTGCTGGTTTGACCTCGTGCGATTAGGCCTCCACGCCAGAGGAAGGCGCTATGCAGGGGGCCGTCTGCCACCCCAGCGAGCACGCTGTCGACAGCAGATATTGACGGGTGCTATGCGGGTGGCTAGCTGTATGTAGCCGACATAGCCCGGCTGGCGCAGTCACGGTACCCCAGTTCGCAAGCAACAGTAAACGCATCCCGGTCGCAATGAACCAAAACACGGCTGGACACTGGTGTAGCGCGTAAAAGTTATAAGCGTGGTAGAAATATCCGAAAAAAATGGGTCCCGTTTCTTCAGAAACGGAACGCTAGCGCTTAACGCCCCAGCCCGTGGCATGTGCTATAGACATGCAACAGTACATAAGTCATATACAGCAGAATTGTCCCCCCCACCCCTTATGTCGGATATTAAAAAAAAATGTAAAAGATAAACTTCCAGGCGAAGCCTAACGTCAAGTAATCATACATAACTACATATGTGATAAAATATTAAATGCGACCCGCTCTGTGTGATAGCAGAATGCTAACGGCCCAGAATCATGCCACTACCGCATCTGGATCTGATGAGGCCGGTGTCTGAACCGCGTCCGGATCTGGTGAAGCCGGTGTCGGATCCGCATCCGGATCTGGTGAGGTCGGTGTCGGGGCCTCTTTGGGCCGGGTCTTCAGGAAGTCCTTGGGTGATGGTAGATGTATCCTCCTGCCATCCTTGGCCCTGATGACGAGTTTCGTAGGGAACTGGAGCGATGGTTTAAATCCTCGTTTGTACAGGGGCCTCATGACATCTCGGTAGTGTGATCGCTGCTCGACCACCTCGGGGCAGTAGTCTTCGAAGATTGAAACTGGTTTCCCTCTGTATGTCAGATTCCCTCTCCTTTTACGAGCCTCCAGGATGATGGCCTCCTTTATCTTATAGTGGTGTAAGCGGGCGATCACTGCCCTAGGCCTGGAGCCGGGCGCTGGTTTGGGTGTTAGCATCCTGTGGCATCGGTTGAGCTCAGGTGGCGTAGCGAGGACGTCTTTCCCCATGATTTCCACCAGGATTTCTGCTAAAAAGACACTGGGATGGTTGCTGTGCAGGGATTCATCTAGGCCCAGGATGCGTATATTAGAATTCCGGCTGCGCGACTCGATGTCAATTAGCTTGATTTTAGCTTGCCGATGATTTCATCTTGAGCTGTGCATCTGGCCTCCAGCTCTTCCATCCTACCAGACCATGTGTTCAGGTCGTCTTCTACGGAGGCCAGGCGTTGAGTATGGTCTGCGACCGCCAGTTGGAAGTCGTCAAGTCTGGATTCGAGCGAGGCGGCAAACGTTCTGAACTCCGTGGTGAAAGCTAGCTTGAGTTCTTCCATTAGCTTAGCCATAGTAGCCCCATCCACAGGGCCGGTCTCGCTTCTTAAGACTCGCGCAGCCATTACGCTCTTTCTTCTTTTCTTTTTTTGGCCAAATAAGACGGGTAGAAATATGGGTGACGTATGGTAATGTTCAATTATCTAAAAAAAAAAAAAAAAAAAAAGGCTTCTTAACACTTTCAGAGCCGGCCGTGTTTTCCTTTTTACCCCCTTGAATGCCCATCATCCACTTCAATGTTAGCGTTAATAACGCCTAATCTATGTTTTAAATGATGACTTATGTGTCTAATCTGCCCATCGCTTATCAATGACTCATTTTCCAGTCAACATTGTCGAAGCGGATTGTTTTTATCGGTTCATTTCCGTTTTATAGCATCTTGAAAAGCCCTCGTTTTCAAGGAAAATAAAAATATTCCATAATAAACGGAATATTCTAGAATACACAAAAAACGTTCTAATTTTTCGGCCTATTTATGAATCGTTTTCAAATAAACGCTAGATTATCGATAGTATATGTGTACGTATGCACGCTATATAGGCGATCTGATATCTGATCTGATATATTTCCTGATCGCTCGCACAGCCAAACAGCCATATCACATATAGGGGAAAAGCTTATATCTCCGTGAAAACAGGTCTGATTATCCTAACTGGTAAAATAGATTCCTTACCTGAGATCAGATGGTATCCAAAAAGATTATTCCAATTCCTGATCGCCATTCCAAAAATCGAACCTTTTATTGATCCAATGCTACATACTGTAAACCAGTGCTTCTCAAACTTTTTCTGTCAGGCCCCCCTTTGGCGGACCAAAATATCTTGGGCACCTTGACAACACCTTCCCTCACGAGAGCCACCTTGCCTCGCTGTGAAACAGCACTGCAGAATGGTCAGCTCCCATCTCCTCACACAGCGCAGAGAACAGGCGCGCTTTCAGGGCTCGGGTTTTGATGAAATTTACCACGTTTATAACTTCTGTCAAAACCTCATTCAGCTCAGGGCTAAGCTGTCTTGACGCTGGCGCCTCTCTGTGAATTTACAGTGCGTCCATTGCGCGTTTGGCGAGACCCCCTTGATGAGCGCCTGTAGCCCCCTCCTTTTCCCTGCCATGGCCTGCTCACCGTCAGAGCAAAGGCCACACAGTTCTCCCATTTCAGTCCATGTTCTGTCAGGTAACTGTCAATCATTTTGAAGAGCTCATCAGCTGTCGCTCTGTTTTTGACATATTTGCAAAACAGCAGATCTTCACTCAGTGACTGGGAATTTACAAAGCAAACATAGGAAATAAGCAAACAGTCTTTATTGCTGTCAGTCTTTGACAAGGCAACACGCATGTCATCCTCAAGGCTCAACTTGGCCCTATATTTTGTTTTCAGAGCTGTCATGGATGAAAAGCCAGCTTCACACAGATATGTGGTGCTGAATGGTATCAACACCTTAACTGCTGCATCATGAGATACTTGGTACTCAGCACCACACTCTGAAACTAGCTCTCCAGGTGGTATCAGATTAGATTTCAATGAGTTCTTCCAAGAGTTTGGATGGAGATGTGTCAGGAAGCTTTGTCTCAATGTTGTCTGTAAAGTTTTTTTTTGGTGATCCTTTTCTGTGTTTTATTAAATAATGATTTTCAGATTTTGAGAAATGGTCAAACTTATCCAAATATGGTATTTTCATGAAGAACAGTGCAGCTGCAACAGATAGCACTTTAGTGATAATTTTCTGTCATGCCTCTGCGCCCCCCCTGGGGGGCGCGCCCCCCATTTTGAGAAACACTGCTGTAAACACATATTACACGCTGTTCTGAGGGTCCACAATGAATCCGATCGGCTCGGGGTACATGCGTGAGAAGTAAAATGTGGATTCCAGATTTTTTTTTTTATCCATTTTCATTGAGTCCATTCCAAAAGGGTGCATTACCATCTGGGAGACGATAGGGGGCGCTTTTTTCACATCGGAGCTCCTGATGGGGCTGGTTTCCCAACGGTAGACTCGGTTGATGAAATATGAATTCAGATCGCTAATAAAAAAATAATTTGTCATCGTGGGCATTCAGGGGGCGGGCTGATTACACGTTATGTCGTCCGTGGCATCCAAAGTGTTAAAGTAAAATAAAAGTTCGGGAGTCACAGCGTGGCTCAGAGAGATCTACCCTATTCTCGACCCGGAACTGGTAAATAAAGGTTATAAACAGAACCTACCCTGGTAAATAAAGGTTATAAACAGATCCTACCCTGGTAAATAAAGGTTATAAACGGAACCTACCCTGGTAAATAAAGGTTATAAACAGAACCTACCCTGGTAAATAAAGGTTAAAAACAGAACCTAACTTGGCAAATAAAGGTTATAAACAGAACCTACCCTGGTAAATAAAGGTTATAAACAGAACCTACCCTGGTAAATAAAGGTTATAAACAGAACCTACCCTGGTAAATAAAGGTTATAAACAGAACCTACCCTGGTAAATAAAGGTTATAAACAGAACCTACCCTGGTAAATAAAGGTTATAAACAGAACCTACCCTGGTAAATAAAGGTTATAAACAGAACCTACCCTGGTAAATAAAGGTTATAAACATTCCTATATTCAGCAGCAGTACTATGGAACAGCCTACCAATGGAGTTGAAGTCCATGGGCCCCTTCTCCACTTTTAAATCAGCTATAAAGAGGTGGATCATGAGTAGCAGAAGCTGGGAGTAGTGACCAAAGGGTTTCTAATGAGTTATTCCTTTTTTATTCTTTTATTGTTTATAAAATGGAATATTAACTTTCTCCGCCATGCGTAATCTGCCAATGACGCCTTAAGGCGTCTTTGAGATCAATATTTAATATTTTCGTCATGGTATTCACATTTCACCCACGGAGTCTTGGGTGATGCTGTCTGGGCCATCACAACTCTGCAACGCTTCAATACCGCCACCTCGTGGCCGATCGGCGAGTTGCCAAACCGGAAGTGCTCGGTCCGTCCCCTATTTTCGTCCGGCCACTCGCTTATCGTCCCGGGGCTCAATACAGACACAGTCTATATGGATCTTTGCCATAACTCAATAATCAACATGATTTGGACGTGTATTAGTAATATACAAACCGGAAATGGATCGCATCGATCAACATCCCATAATAGCGATCTTTTTGCTCCACTCTCATCGCCCAACGCTACGAGGAGACTGGGGTGAGTTTCAGCGTCTTTCTTTACCATTTTCGATACAAACTGCTCTGATCAATATATCACCCATACTACATGAATAATTTAACGTCGGTCACGGAATTATAAACGACCCCCCCCCCCCCCCCCCCTCCGTTCATCCGCGCATGATGAGTCATAACGTCTAGGACCATGTACAGTTGACATTTTTAATCTGGCGTCGATCGGTATCAAACTGCATTTGATGATCTAATATATGGCTATATCTCACGTTCTATGAAATGCTGCAGAAAACGATAAAAACATATTTATACTCTAGACCGTATTTTTGTATGAATGTGTGAATGAAAAAGTAAAACGTTCCTACATCCTGAACGATAGATAATTGATGTTGAATGGGCCATAGTAATGTCAATTTAGTAATACAATTTTAAAAAGTTATAGCCCTGCAAAGAAGGCGAACATCTCCATAGACCGATAGAGCTGGCAGAGGATGGTTTAGGATGGGTACAATGCCCGGCAGAGAATGGGTTAATGTATGTATGCATGTATTATTGGTATTGCACAGTTGAACAATTTGAGTGTAAGTTGTCTGCAATATATCCCCCCCCCCCCCCCCCCCCCCCCCAAGACACTAGAAACACCAACGTCCACACACCAGGACATGACTCCACGGACACCAATGATGAAGGACCGCAATGGAAACAAGCCTATGGCTTTATTGTGTTTATTTTAATCCTATTGGTAAATGGTGGGCTGATATGTATACCTGTGTATACCTATATCTTGTGTTCAAATGTATGTGTGTTATTTCCATTCTAAATCAATAAACTATTCTATCTATCTATCTATCTCTATCTCTATCTATCTATCTATGAACACCTTCATTCAGCCCTCAGGATGTCCTCAGCTCAGAGCCTGACCCCAAACGTTGATGAATTGGCTACATGTCTGATTTACTCTGATGCACACAGGTCCAAGCCAGATACCTGCCATCTGTTCTTAGATCTAAGATGCCAGGTATCTGGCTTGGCCCAGTGTGCATCAGAGTAAATCAGACTATAGCCAACTGAGGTTGGATTAATGTTTTCTTTATGCACTTTTTTCTTGCTATGGATGCCCTATTATTATTATTATTATTATTATTATTATTATTATTATTATTATTATTATTATTTTATAATTTTATTTATTTGTATTATTTTTCTTCTTGCCTGTTAAAAAAGGTTTCCATTGGAAATTAACTCAAGGCTACATATAGAGGGGCAACACATTTAATCATTTAAATAAGAGACAAATGCCACTGAAATCTTACTTCTCATGTGTTTATAATACGCTTAGCTTGTTCCAGATTCAATGTTTTTTTTTTTTTTTTTTTTTTAATCTTTCTTCCCCTCCTTTTTCCCGATTTTTCTCCCATCCCACCCTTCCTGGTTGTTGCATACTTTCCCCTACTGTTGGTCCGGGAGACCGGAGACTGTCACATGCTTTCCTCCGACGCATGTGCAGCCTGGGGCAGGCCAACCTGGCCGCGCAGGTTCTCACCGGGGAGAGTGTAGCGTGTGGGAGGCCACACTATCTCTCCTCAGTTCCAACCCTCGCTGAGCAGGCACCCCGACCGAACTGTAGGGGTCGCTGTCCACAACGCCCAGGACCCACCCTTCAGCTTTCCCACCCCCTGATACAGCCAATTGTATCAGTGTGAGAGGCCAGCCAAGCTGATAGCAACGCCGGGAGCTGGATTCGAACAGGCGAATCCTAGTGTCTCCCGGTGTTGGTGACGAACGTAATCTCCGTGCGCCACCTGCCCCCCCCCAGATTCAATGTTTAACACTTAAGTTTGTTTCCATATGAAAAACGTTATCATTATAAATCTGGAGAGCGGGTTCGTAGACCAACTGTTGGGGTTAGTTTGGATGGTTAGGTCTGAGGGAACGTAGACCAACTGTTAGGGTTAGTTAGGTGTGAAGGCCTCTGCATGCTACAGCAAATTCAAAGCAACTTCAAGACAACATCGGCGCGATTTCAGCGCGCTTGTTGCAGACAGTCTTGTAGACTGTGTTGCTTGGGCGTTGCGTACCTGTGTCCAAAATCTAATCTAAAGACCCGTTGCGTTGGTATTGCGTAGCAGTGATTGGTTGGTAGTGAATGGGGGCGGGGCTGTCTGTCACTTCTAGTGTTCCTGGCTCGAGACCAAAAGAGAACTTTCTGACAGGAGCTCGATAGCTAGTGTATTGTTTCATTACACTTGTTTAATTGTTTGTTTAAAATGAATCAAATGCAGGAACGTATTGCAGAGGAGGTCCGAAAGTACCAACATTTATTTTTTTTTTTGATCCACTTTTTCTCCCATTTTCTATATTTTCTCCCATCCCAATTTCGTATCATCCAATTCAACCCTCCCCTGTCACGAACGCTGTTTCTTGCCTCCCACAAGCCGGCTGCAGTGAGGACTAAGTCATACATAGCACAAGTCCCCTCCGGTACTTGAGGTAACAGCAGTCGCATCTTTTCACCTGCGCAGCTCGACCTCTCAGTGTCGAGGAGTAACGCGTGGGAGGCTCACGCTGCCCCCGACACTTCCTGATTCTACTGCGCAGGCGCACCAACCGACTTGTAGGAGTCGCTTGTTCACAACGTTCGATCCCCACCCTTCAGTTTTTCCCTCCCCGTAATACGGCCAATGTGTATTACTGCGGACGACCAGCCAAACTGAAAAACAATGTGGAGAGCTGGATTCGAACACGCGAATCCTAGCGTCTCCACACTGGTGGCGAGTGCCTTAGACCACTACACCACCTAGCCGCCTGAAAGTACCAACATTTATATAATAGCGGGTCTAAAGACTACAAGGATAGCATTATGACGATGAATTCGTGGAAGGAGATTGGGGAAACAATGGGGATGGACTGGGTTGATATTACACTATATACAAGAACACAAGCGAAAACAAACATAAACAGGGCTATTATTATACTAACGATGTATGGTTGAGAAGGGAAATCCGTTTGTAATTGCTAGAGTGCGCACCTTCGGCTGCCCAAAGTATTCAGGCGGGCTGGGCGCGCTCGAGCCGCACATCCGGGGTACATTTTGTTGCATCATAGGCTGCGCGTTGATTTTGCAGAAGCATAAAGGTAATGTGTCTGCAACACCGTTGCTTTGTCGATGTTGTGTTGAAGTTGCTTTGAATTTGCTGTAGCATGCAGAGGCCTTGAGGGACAGAGGGAACGTAAATACACTAACACCTTAACACATTGGGCGCCGGACCCGACTAAAGTCGGGTTAACTCGCCGAACGTTGAGCGCCAGGACCCCCGAAAACCTGAGTATACTCGGGTTTTCATCGTTATTTCTTTTATTCGATATTTCCATTCATAAACATTAGGGATGGGTACCGAATTCGGTACTTTTGAGGTACCGAACCGAAACACGTCGGTACTACCGAGTATCGATTCAAGTTTTTTTTTTACCTTTTTTCTTTTCATGTCAACGTTCACACGCACAATATATGCTTACCTAGGATTTGACTTGATTCAACAACAAAGCAGTCGGAGCAATGGCAAGCCGAAAACTGTCGAAATTGTAGTTATTTGAAGTTTGGATTTTTTTTTCACAACTGAGGTAGGTAAATTAAATTTCTTGAGACTAAAGTACAGAAAAAAGGTACCGTTGGGTACCGGTATCGATTCACAGGTACCGGTACCGTATTGGTTCAAATGTGAAAGGTACCCATCCCTAATAAACATGCAGGCAGCTGTGTGTTATCACTGGGGATGGGTCTGAGATCGCAAAAGTCCAATACCGCCGCCTGCCGCCTTGTGGCCGCTATTGCACTCTATTTGAAACAATGTGGCTTGGTGTGTGGGCCGGCCTGCGGGCGGAGTCTAACTAGCCGGGCAGGCGAAGCGCTTATAACGCATGCATCGACGAGGGTCGGGCCCCCCCCGGATCATGTTCAGTGCTGGATTACGTTGGCAACACAATCGACATCAGTATTTAGAATGGCGATCAGATAATTGGAATATTCTTTTCGGGACAGATCCTGGTCAAGGTAAGGACTATATGGTATCAATATTGAGTTGATCTGATAATTCCTTCCCCGCGATCGGAGCGTGTGTCTGTAATGTACTGTGTAACGTATTCCGTTGGTGACGATCGAAGCATAGAACCCCCCCCCCACCCTTTCATGCATGCATGATGAAACATAATACTGATACTCTAGTGTTGATTTCAGATTGATTGTTGATCCAGGCGAGGAATGGCACGATTCCTTGTGAAATGCACTAAAACGCTGTTCAGCGGTGTTTCCTGGGATTACACAGAATTACTCTAAAACTATACTCATATTCATCATGGTATAAAACGGGAATGTATGAATGAAAAAATTATCTGTTTTGCATCTTGACCGGAAGAAACTCACTGACAATCGACTATATTATTAGATCCATAGCTATAATATATAATATAGCTTTAGGCCTGCAAACACAGCCTGGCGCTGAAAGTGTTAAAACTCCACCGTAAATACACTAACGCCTTAAAACTCCACTGTAAATACTAGGGGTGTAACGGTACGTATATTCGTCTCGCGAATTTACGGTACAGCCGTCACGGTGCCATAACACGAATACGCCCCACAGGGCACATGCAGGCACTCGCGAGGTCCGTGCGAGAACAGCGCGCGGCACACCGAGTCCGACTTCAGTTTAGAGCGGGTGAAAGTGCACGGAGAAAGGCACATTTACATTGGAACAGCTGCAGGATCATTACAATTTACAGTTTTCTTTCGTTTTCTTGTTCGCCCAATAATGTTAACCAAATGAAACCAATGGAAAGAAACACACACGCGTCGCCGACACACACGCGCCAACAAACACATCAACATTCTCCCCCGCCGGACTTCTCTAAAAAAAAGAAACATACTTTTCCGGACAGATCATCTGAGCTCCACTGTGTTTAAATCCAAATAATCCTCTGCCATTGTTGTAATATGTCATCTGTTCTCTAGTATTCAGTCTCGTCGTGAAGTTAAATTCTCTCTAGAAGTGAAACTGAAACTTAGCAAGGATAAGTTGTTAAAGGGGCAGTAGGCAAGTGGATGCCTGAACACAGAATGACACCAGTATCACTGACTACCACGGCAAGCCTATAGAAAATTATTCTATTTAATTATAATGATTATCATAAATATAATATATAAATAAAAACAATTTTTTAAAGTAAAATAATTTTAAAACGAAATTTATATAATAATAATTATAAATATTTTTTTTCTGTTGTACCGAACCGTGACCGAACCGTGGCTTCTGTGTACCGTTACACCCCTAGTAAATACACTAACGCCTTAAAACTCCACCGTAAATACACTAACACCTTAAACATGTGGGTTATGTATATAACCCCGTTCCCCGAAGGAAGGGAATAAAATACACAACACAAAGGTATGGGCTGAAGAGAACTTCAATCACACCTGAACAGGCCCTGATTCCAGGGAGGGCCCGCCTCACTCTGGCATAAAGATGCCATGGTTTAGACCAAACGGCTCATTCTAAACACGCTCCCAATGTATTGTATCTCGTTCTCTGCCTTCAGGGAACGGGGGTTATATACATAACCCAAAGTTCCCCTTCAGTCAGTTCACTCAATACGACACAAACGTGAAACTAGGATCCCCTGGAAACCACACACCTGCAGAGAGAGAGAGAGAGACAGACGGACAAAGAGGGAGAGAGGGAGACAGACAGTGAGATGGACAGAGAGAGAGAGAGAGAGAGAGAGACAGCCAGTATTAAATGTTGTGTTTTTTGGTTCACATCTGATTCTGATTGGACATCAAAGACCCTGTCAGCCTGAGTGTTTATGATCCAGGTGGTGCCATGGCATGCTGTACCACGCCATGGCATGCTGTACCACGTCTGTCTGTCTCTCTGTCTGTCTGTCTCTCTGTCTCTCTTTTTTTTTTATGTGCATGCGACCCCACCGCCATTAATTTATTCAAATCCCAACTGACACACATCCTTCCTCAATGCATTTCAATGAGGCGGCGCTTCAGCACTTGGAGGACGATACAAGCACAACCATAAGAGATAAAGCTTAGATATTAGAATATGAGTACTTCAGGGAGTTGAGGAAGGGTTATATGCGATTATGTGTGATTCAGTCTGTAATTGTGGCCTCTGATCGGAAAACGTGCAAACAAACGGTGAGATCACAGAGTTCAGCTAGAGTGGAGAGCCCATTAGTGTGTATGTTGAGTGTGATGTCAAAGCAATGATAGAAATGTGTATTTTGTCGGAGCGAGTGGCAGCGTTTGGATGTCTTTCTTTTTATATCGTATATGTTTGAGGCCACTGTTGCAATTTACAAAAGGTGTTGAACAAACTGAAACATGCAACTGCTACGCTCTAGTTTTTATTTTTTATTTTTATTCCATTATTCATCCCTATGGAGCTATTTAAAGTTATTTAAAGTAGGTTTCTTTTCCTGAACCATGCTGTGAAATTTTCCAAAAAAGCCGGTCATTTTGATACCGTGTGTGTGTGTGTGTGTGGTGAGAGTATACATGTAGATATAGAATATAGATTCTAAGAGTGACTGGCTCTGCCAGGTGACCCACACTACTACTAATAATAATAGTAATAATAAAAATAAAAGTTCCCTAAAATGGAAATGCCTCGTTTCTTTCCACCCTTGGGATAGTAATAGTCATTATTCTTTGTCTACCTGTGTGTTTTTAATGACATTCAAAAGCCAACTACCTGCCTTATGCCTCAGTAGATTTGAAAGCACAGTTGCCTCCTACACATCATGTATATTGCCCTGAACATTTGGCCCAGGCTGTAATGATTCAGTCGGCACGGGTTGTTTCTGAAGTTATCGGGTCAAAAGGTAAAGCCCATGTAATTTGTTTGCATTAAGTGTTAAGGTTTTCAAATTAATCACCATAATTATTATATTGACAGTGTAGCGGCATCTGCCTGTGTCCGCTTCCAGTGGCAGTCGGGGAGTGATTCCGTACGCGCTTCATCCAAAGAATAGTCTCCACACCTTGAGTTCCGTTATCAGATGCCAAACGTGATATCCGATTTATTTAGAAAAGATAGGTTACATGAGAGAGGTGATCAAAACGATCCTAAAGCGTCCTATAACCGTGGTTCTAATTGTTCAAAGTGTTTCCTAAGATAAGACTATTCTAAAGCGTTCCCGAAGCGATCTAAAGCTTCCTGAAGCGGTCAGAAAATATTATGCGTTCCCCGTGCTACAGCCCAACAGCTGATTCCTATCACCTATTTAATGATCTCTGCCGCGCTGTGGCTGATCCACCTGACAGGTGCAGGTGATCCACCCACAGTACAACAGAGTCCACCCAACTGGTTACACAGATAATCATAACATTCCCATAAATCATAACATTCCCATAAATCGTAACCTTCTATTGGTAATAATAATAATAATAATAATGATAATAATAATATTAATAATAATAATAATAATCCATAACAAAAACACTCATTCGGCCTTTACAGACAGCTCACTACATTAACTCATTGACTGCCACGCTGTTTTTCCATCTTTACTCCCTGGTGCCAGCGTTATTGACCATTTTCACGATGTTTGCGGACCCATCGTATATTCTATATTATAGCTATGGAGACAATAGTATGGCTCATTTGACAGGCACTATTTATACTCCAACAGAGACAAAACTGTATATTTCTACATACCTTAGTTTGTGTGCTATACCACGCTAAAGTGTTTTGTGCGCGTATGCGCAAATCTCGCGGCTGCTCGCCTGAAACCTATATTATTGCCAGGTCAAAGGTAAACACGACCATGGGGGGGGGGTCGTTTTCCGACGCTGCGATCATTACAAAAGCATGTTTTATGATGGGGTTCGGTAAAATAGACGTTGTCAGAAGGTACTCCACTCTCACTCCAATTGTCTTGAATCAGAACAGGATCAATACATATAATAGGTTTCCTCATCGGCCGGTTTAACTATAGTATTTTTTTTTTTTGTATTTTTTTTTTTTATTCTTTTTTAAAACAAACATATAAACAAACATGACAACACACGATAAGATATACAAGCATTAATTGTCAGGGCACATCCAATGAGATCACATTTTGGTTAGTTGTTTTATATAAGATATACCCATAATACCTGTTATCTAAAAAAAAAAAAACCTACATACATATGCTCAGCTCGAACCCCCCCCTCCCGGACCCCACCTTGAGAAGTACCTCTACTATCCCTCGCACCTAACCAGACACTACCATTATAAGCTAGCTTTTATTCTCTCCACCACTTCTAACCACATTGACATTTTGGATTCATTGAGACCCAGAATTCTTGCTGTAGATATTTCATGGTAAATTACATCGAGATATGTAAGAAACCAAACTTTACGGCAAATTTTTTCCGGTTGAAACCAGCGTGATGCGATCAGCTTTTTGGCTACTGTGATACCCGATAAAACCAATCTCTTTAGCTGTGGATTCACTGCAAACTCAAAAACATCATTCAACAGCAATACCGAGGGGTGTACAGGTATATTCCAAGATACGAGTTTTGATATTTGTTGGGTCACATCTTTCCAGAATGCCTTAACTGGTGAGCAGTCCCAATACATGTGCATAAATGTCCCTTCGTCCCCATTTGTACATTGGGTGCATTTGGAATCTTGTTTGAGCCCCATTCGGCACAGTCTTATAGGAGTCAAGTATGTCCTGTGAATATAGTTAAGATTGATTTGTTGATGATCCGGGTTCCTTGATGTAAGTCGGACATTTGCCCAGGCTCCTTGCCAATCAAAGTCATTTTCCAGGTCTGGTATATCCCTCCTCCAGACAGAGTCAAGTTGGAGGGTTTCATACGAGGACGTTAGTAATTGATGATAAAATTCTGAAACAAAACCTCTCGATGTCTCTCTTGAGTAGAAGAATTTGTGGTATCTGTGGTGTTCAATTGGTCTGTCTAATGGAACACCGTGAGACTTCAAACATAGCTCTAACTGTTTGTGAAAAAGCCATGTGGACTTGGTGAGATTAAATTTTTTGCGTATTTCTTTATCACTACAAAAACCCTGTTTGTTAAAAATATCCCCTAATGAGTGTATGCCTTGCTTTTCCCATATAGGGAATCTTATAGGTCGTTTTCCAATTAAGAGAGCATTGTTATTGAATAAGGGAGTATGGTTGTGCCATTCTTGTGGGTTAGGATTTTTTTTTTGTGATTCACGCCATATCCGGATCGCATGAGTAATTATGGGGCAAAATTTTCGTTCACAGTTCTTGATTGGTAGTTTAGTGTATGCTATGTCCTTCAGTCTATGTGGGGCTACTATGTTTTCTTCTATTTTCCTCCAAGATGCTAATGCTTGGGAGTCAAACCATGTTGTCAATGGACTTAATGAGTACGCCTTAAAATATAGGAAAAAATCTGGAAATGCCATGCCACCATCTGCTTTATTTCTCTGTGCGGTGGATCTTTTTATACGTGGTGGTTTGTTATTCCAAATAAATTTGTATGTGGAGGAGTGTAATCTTTTCCAGTAACCCTCTGGAGGGGGTAACGGTAGCATTGAACAGAAGAAGTTGATTTTAGGTAGTACATCCATCTTAACTATTGATATCCGTGCTTGTACTGTGTTCTTAAGTTTTGCCCATCTATCAAGGTCGTCTTTGATTTTGTTTTGGATTTTTGTGTAGTTGTGCTTCACCGTTTGTCTTATGGTAGGGAATATTTCCACTCCCAAGCATCTGAAATGTTTTACCATCGGTATCTGTCCTGGGAGGGTTGTATCTTTTTTTGCAGGGGTGTTAAGTGGAAGGAAAGCCGACTTCGGCCAATTTATCTTAAATCCCGATAAATCACCAAAGTCCTCAATCAACTTGAGCAGATGAGGCAATGTGGTGTTGGGGTTTTTCATGAACAATATTACATCGTCCGCATATAAACAAATTTTTTGTTGTGTGCCCTTGATTACGATAGGTTCTATGGATTGGGATTGTCTTATATATTGTGCTAACGGCTCTAATGATAGATTGAACAGACCGGGACTAAGAGGACAACCCTGTCTGGCAGAGCGTGATACCGGAAATATTTCAGATATGATTGTGCCTGTTATAATCATGGCCGATGGGTCTTTGTATAATACTTTAATCATATCGATGAATCCTTTTCCTAACCCCATCCTTTCTAGCACTGCCCACAGATACGACCATTCCAGCCTGTCAAAGGCCTTCATAGCATCCAAGGACAGTATCGCCTTAGGTATGGTATCCTCTTTGTCGGCATCAAGTACGTGCAGTATACGTCTTATGTTCTCAGTGATCAGGCGGCCTCCTATGAAGCCAGTTTGGTCCGGGTGAACTAAAGACGTCATATGCTTTTGTAATCTGATGGCTAATACCTTAGAGTACAGTTTGATATCTGTTCCGAGGAGGCTTACAGGTCTATAACTACCGCACTCGTTGGGGTCTTTGTCTTTTTTAAGGAGGACTGTTATGAGTGCAATATTGTCGGTTTTATGGAAGTTCCCCTCCTTGACTGAGTATAAGATCATATTTAGTAATAAGGGGCCAATTATGTCCCAACAAGAAAGGTACATTTCTGATGGGAAACCGTCTCTTCCTGGAGCCTTACCACTTTTCATTGCGGTTATGGCCATCTTGAGTTCCTCTAGTGTGATCGGTATTTCTAACTGTTTAGCGTCATCCTCTGAAAGTTTAGGGAGAATAATTTGATTAAGAAATGTGTCCATTTTGTTTTGATCGAAGGTCATTTCTGATTTATATAAATCGGAGTAGAATACTTTGAATGTATCGTTTATTTTTACCGGATCTGTTACAAGTACTTGTTGTGCTCTAATGGTAGTTATATCTGCAAATGTTGCATTAATTCTTAATCGCATGGCTAATAGGTGGCTGGGTTTGGAACCATGGGAGTACTGCTGTTGTCTTGTGCTGCGTATTTGTATTTCCGATTGTTGTCTGTATATGTCATTGATCTCTATTTTTAGTACGTTAACTTGATTTTCTAGTCGAGTTGAGTTGTTGTATTTCAGAGAATTAAATAACGTTGAGTAAAGCGTTTCCAGCTCATCCAGTTTTGTGTTTTGATTCTTGCGCATTTTGGAGGAAAAGCTATCCGTGAAGTCTTTGATCATTCCCTTTACCGACATCCATATTATTCTGGGGTCTTGCACCGAGTTTGCATTCTCCCGTTGGAATACTATAAGAGCTTCTTTGAGTTGTGTAATGAATTCCTTGTTGTTAAGCAGCAACGAGTTAAATCGCCATCTTGG
The DNA here is from genome assembly GCF_963971535.1 of Notolepis coatsorum. Taxonomy (NCBI): domain Eukaryota; kingdom Metazoa; phylum Chordata; class Actinopteri; order Aulopiformes; family Paralepididae; genus Notolepis; species Notolepis coatsorum. The sequence continues at coordinate 31,992,030 of NC_140170.1, forward strand.
GGCTCGGGAGGATAGTATACCAAATGTACCTTTAAGGAGTAAATAACAGTGATCTGATAGTGCGTTGGGTATCATTTCCACTTCATAATTATCAAATAGTCTCTGTGATGCAAAGACATAATCTATTCTGGATAGTGTCTTATGTCTCGCAGATCGACAAGAGTACTTTCGGGTCGTGGGGTTAAGTAACCGCCATAAGTCCTTTACACCTGTAATCTTTGACCAATCCTTTAATGCCTTCGATGAATTCTTTTGTTCGCTGGAAAAGGCGAGGTAAGATTTGTCTATCCTTGGGTTCCAGATGGCATTAAAATCCGCTCCTATTATAAATGAGTAATCGGGAATGTCTAACATTGCATTGGTTAGTGTAGTGAAGAAATCTTCTTCGTACAAATTTGGGGCGTATACCGCTATCAACGCTATTTTCCTGTTCTTATGTTCAATCTTAGCTATAGTTATCCGACCTTCTACATCAGACCATACTCCCTTTAGTACAATATTCAACTTACGTTTAACGACTATTGCTACACCCCGAGTTCTCGTACCAATAGAGGAGTGACTGATATTATGGTATATGTTGTCCGCTAATTTACCTATGTCTTTCCCTAGAATGTGTGTTTCGCTTAGCAGAGCAATGTCCACATGTTCTTTTTTCATCAGTGTGAGCACGCTTTTGCGTTTAAGTTGGTTATTTATTCCCCCGGTGTTCCATATCATTATATTCAAACTAGCCATAGTCTATACATGTTGCATTGTAATTTTTGGTAATGCTTCTAGAGTGCGAGGCAATACTAGATATACATCCCACTAGTGAGGTCCCGTTGAGAGCCGAGCTTAAAAACATACATATATACAAATAAAAATCCCCTACCCTTCCCTCCCACCGAGAGTCGTACAGGATTGTGTTCCATGAACACAACCTTTGCGTATGACTCTCTCCCTTGCACCACCGGATATCCCAGAATGATCCAATTATCCTTAACATTCCTATGTATACCATAGGATCTAACACTCTAAATTCTACCATAAGTAGAATGTCGACTGTGGCTTGGCCACTTACCCGTAAAAAATAAATAAATAAAAATTTAAATGAGATAAACTAAAAATAAAGACCAAAAATAAGCTTCAATTGTCATGCCTTAATCACTTACATTTTATATGAACTTGTAATTTATAGTAATTTATAGTAACCCATGAATAATATGAAGGTATTGAACTGAAGAGAGAGCCTCAATAAATCAGAGAGAGCGGATGAAAAAGAAAGAAAAAAAAAAACAAGTAAAAGGAACCTTATCATCCATAATCATCATCCATATAATCAGTTTTGTCTTCTTCATAATATCCAATAGTTCTCTCTAGGCGATTGCCATTGTCGAACGTTAGATTGCTGTAGTTTGCTCAGTGCTGCCATGCCACTGCTGCCACTGCTGGGAGCGCCCTAGTGATCCCTAGTGATTTGGTTGCTCTCAGCCCATGCAGTTCATAAGGTAGGCAATACTGCCACCTGTCGGGATTCAATCGTCATTGCAGGTCCCAGCCACACTCACAAAGGCAAGTGTTTAGAATAAGAAAATAGAAAAAAAGGAAAAAGGCACTAAAAACTAGATATCTCGTTTTTGGCGCTCAAGCGTTGGCTCTTAGAAACGAGATATCTCATTATTGGCGCTCAATGAGTTAAAAATACTAAATTATGCACTCTTTATATCGCTGCTGGCGGGACAAAACATCATAACTCCAAAAACCCAACTTTTCAGCAGATGAAAAAAACGAACACAGATTTGAGGGCGAATAGAGTTACGAGGTTTAGACAGATGATTGGTTTAATGCTTTCCCATTGTGTAGACTTTGTAAAACCACACACACATGGAGGATGATCTACTGAGTTGATGGGGGGGGGGAAATGGAGTTATGAGGTTTTGTCCCGCCAGCAGCGATATTCAAATGCTCTGATCTGGATCAGATTTATTGTTTAACTTTTCATTTGACTCATTTGTTCATTCTTAGTTTTGTCTTTCCTCTTCTAGGTGAAGATGGGGGTCTCCATGACAACAGAGCGGTCCCAGTATTAGACCTCTCCTCCTCCTCCTCCTCCTCCTCTGGACAGAAGCCCCTCCCCCCTCCATCACTCTCCAAGCAGCCACTAAAGGCCTCTGTCCACCAAACCACCACATCTCCAGCTAAAGACCCTCTACAGCCTCCAATAGAGCCTCCATCACCCCCTGACAAGCCCCCATCACCCCCTGACAAGCCTCCATCACCCCCTGACAAGCCCCCATCACCCCCTGACAAGCCCCCATCACCCCCTGACAAGCCCCCATCACCCCCTGACAAGCCCCCATCACCCCCTGACAAGCCTCCATCACCCCCTGACAAGCCTCCATCACCCCCTGACAAGCCTCCATCACCCCCTGACAAGCCCCCATCACCCCCTGACAAGCCTCCATCACCCCCTGACAAGCCTCCATCACCCCCTGACAAGCCTCCATCACCCCCTGACAAGCCTCCATCACCCCCTGACAAGCCTCCATCACCCCCTGACAAGCCCCCATCACCCCCTGACAAGCCTCCATCACCCCCTGACAAGCCCCCATCACCCCCTGACAAGCCTCCATCACCCCCTGACAAGCCCCCATCACCCCCTGACAAGCCTCCATCACCCCCTGACAAGCCTCCATCACCTCCTGACAAGCCTCCATCACCCCCTGACAAGCCCCCATCACCCCCTGACAAGCCCCCATCACCCCCTGACAAGCCTCCATCACCTCCTGACGAGCCCCCATCACCCCCTGACAAGCCTCCATCACCCCCTGACAAGCCTCCATCACCCCCTGACAAGCCTCCATCACCTCCTGACAAGCCTCCATCACCCCCTGACAAGCCCCCATCACCCCCTGACAAGCCCCCATCACCCCCTGACAAGCCTCCATCACCCCCTGACAAGCCCCCATCACCCCCTGACGAGCCTCCATCACCCCCTGACGAGCCTCCATCACCCCCTGACAAGCCTCCATCACCCCCTGACGAGCCTCCATCACCCCCTGACGAGCCTGGTCAGACCATTCACAACCATTCTGCAGTAGCTTTACCTCCACCCAGCCTACCAGCCAACCAGCCTGAACCAGCCCAGACACCAGCCAACCAGCCTGAACCAGCCCAGACACCAGCCAACCAGCCTGAACCAGCCCAGACACCAGCCAACCAGCCTGAACCAGCCCAGACACCATCCAACCAGCCTGAACCAGCCCAGACACCATCCAACCAGCCTGAACCAGCCCAGACACCAGCCAACCAGCCTGAACCAGCCCAGACACCATCCAACCAGCCTGAACCAGCCCAGACACCAGCCAACCAGCCTGAACCAGCCCAGACACCAGCCAACCAGCCTGAACCAGCCCAGACACCAGCCAACCAGCCTGAACCAGCCCAGACACCAGCCAACCAGCCTGAACCAGCCCAGACACCAGCCAACCAGCCTGAACCAGCCCAGACACCAGCCAACCAGCCTGAACCAGCCCAGACACCAGCCTCACCTCCACCCAAACAACCTGAAGGCAACCAGTCTGGTCTGGTAGCACCACCCAGCCAGCCCCCTCTAGCCACACCTCCACCCAGCACCCCTATGAGCCCCCCTGCCCAGCCAGGCCAGGAGCCAGACTCCCATGTGGTCTCTGCTACAGAGACTAATACGTCTAGAGGAACACACTCTGGCAGTAAAGGAGCCAATCATACCACAGAGAGCTCCACCAAATCACAGAGCAACACCACAACCGTAGCCATACAACCACCAACCGCTGCCCCGACAATGGCAACTACAACTACTACAGTTGCCGTAGTAACGACCACAGTTGTAAAAAAGAAGCCGTCGCCGTTAGCCCCGGCCAAGACTGAGCCGGAGGCCCCGCCCACAGAGGAACCACAGAGCAAGACGGAGCCGCAGGCCCCGCCCACAGAGGAACCACAGAGCAAGACGGAGCCGGAGGCCCCGCCCACAGAGAAACCACAGAGCAAGACGGAGCCACAGGCCCCGCCCACAGAGGAACCACAGAGCAAGACGGAGCCGCAGGCCCCGCCCACAGAGAAACCACAGAGCACCACAAAGCGGAGCAACCAAGCCGTGGCTTTGGGAACCGGGGTTTCCCTGGTAGAGGTTGAGGGCGGGCCCCTGACCAGCCAGCTGGTGGATACCGCCTCCCTATTGGCTGTCCTGCTGTTCGGACTGCTCTTCTTCCTGGTGACAGTGGCTGTGTTTGTGACGCAGGCCTATGAGAGCTACCGCAGGAAGGACTACACCCAGGTGGACTACCTGATCAACGGCATGTACTCAGACTCAGGCATCTGATGGAGCTCTGGAGGGCTGGGCGGAGCTTTAAGAAAGGCTGGGCGGAGCTTTAAGAAAGGCTGGGCGGAGGTTCCAAGGTTGGCGTGAGTTTGGATGGACTGGGTTAAAGATCCATAGTTTGGATCAAACCTTTCAAGGGGCTTGATGGTAATCTAATGGTTGGGTTTGGGAGGTTCTCCCGTGTTCTCTTTGGGGTTTCTTCCTCGTTGGTTCTGCTGTACTTCGTAAGCACTTTGACGTGGTGAGTAGGAGCGTGGAGGCTGGCCGTGGTAACGTTGGTTACTGATGTCCAACTTCAGGGGACGAGATCCATTCACCTGCATTTCTTTCTTTCTGTTCACTTGATGTTTTGCTAAACATAACCCAATGACACTGTTGCCCTGGATTCCTCTGATTGGTTCTAGGGTGGATGGGAGGGACCAATCAGGATGTCTCAGAATGGTGACGGGTACCAATAGGAAGTCTAAGTATAATCTACTACAATGGGACTGAGACCCTAGTCGACCTGTTGAATATTCTGCTTAATTTGGTGGCTGCTGTTTGTTTTCCACTTATCATCGACATCTGCATCATCATAATCTCAGCTGACTGAGATGTTTACATTTCAGAACTGTTTTGTTTTTTTCTTCTCTGACGGCATCTTTCTAAGATGTATAGTTTTGTACAGAGACGCTGTGCTCTTGGTTAGGGCTCTTTGGACCAAGCAGAGGCCCCACCGTGTCTCAATAAGCCTCAACTTACTGACTTAACGGCAACAAAGTGTTCAGCTCGCGGTTCCGACGCAGCGTTGGTGCCTCGATGTGTTGGTGCCACTGCTTCCATGATGAGCCAGTGAAACAACGACCGATAATACAGGCTGCTCAGGTGAATACAGGTAGAGGTGGGAGGTTTCCTCCTCTGAGAGTCAGGTGAATACAGGTAGAGGTGGGAGGTTTCCTCCTCTGAGAGTCAGGTGAATACAGGTAGAGGTGGGAGGTTTCCTCCTCTGAGAGTCAGGTGAATACAGGTAGAGGTGGGAGGTTTCCTCCTCTGATAGGCTGCTCAGGTGAATACAGGTAGAGGTGGGAGGTTTCCTCCTCTGAGAGTCAGGTGAATACAGGTAGAGGTGGGAGGTTTCCTCCTCTGAGAGTCAGGTGAATACAGGTAGAGGTGGGAGGTTTCCTCCTCTGAGAGTCAGGTGAATACAGGTAGAGGTGGGAGGTTTCCTCCTCTGAGAGTCAGGTGAATACAGGTAGAGGTGGGAGGTTTCCTCCTCTGATAGGCTGCTCAGGTGAATACAGGTAGAGGTGGGAGGTTTCCTCTGATAGGCTGGTCAGGTTAATTAATGAACATCAACGCCACTCAAAGCCACAGACATCCAAGACTCCGAATGATGTCGGTATCATTATTGATACAACCAGTATTAATCCCACCCCTGATTAATCAACATGACATCACACTTTAGATACTTACTTACTGTAACCCAGTAAGCCTTTCCTATGACCCAGTAAGCCTTTCCTATGACCCTGTAAGCCTATGACCCAGTAAGCCTTTCCTATGACCCAGTAAGCCTTTCCTATGACCCAGTAAGCCTTTCCTATGACCCTGTAAGCCTATGACCCAGTAAGCCTTTCCTATGACCCAGTAAGCCTTTCCTATGACCCTGTAAGCCTATGACCCAGTAAGCCTCTCCTGTAACCCAGTAAGCCTCTCCTGTAACCCGGTAAGCCTCCTGTAACCCGGTAAGCCTCTCCTGTAACCCGGTAAGCCTCTCCTGTAACCCGGTAAGCCTCTCCTGTAACCCGGTAAGCCTCTCCTGTAACCCGGTAAGCCTTCTGCTGCTTGTGTGTCATGTTGGAACATTGTAGAAGTAAAGGACATGAAGCCAAACACTGCTGTGAAGATTGGCCTCCTGCTCTAAGCTGCTCCAGATGTAGCCTCCCTGGGCCAAGGTCTGCACTCTGCACAACAACACGCTCACTTAGTCTCACCACGTTCATCCTCTCTTCTGGAAATCACATTTGTTTTTATTTAAAGAAGAAAATAGAAACTGCCAAGCTCTTGAAAAGCAGCTGAAATTAACGATTTAAAACTATTCAAACTGTCTCACACCACTGGTGGCCGATGTTTGGAATTGTTTAGAAGATAAATCGGATTTTAAATAATGAATACCAGATGTTTTCTACAATGTGTATGATTGGTCTATAGCTTCCATGTTGATTTGTCTATAATATAGCTTCCGTCAATCATCAGTTTGATGTGTTTTGGTTGACTGTCAGGTGGCTAGCAGCAGTCACAGGATAGGTTGGTTGACTGTCAGGTGGCTAGCAGCAGTCACAGGATAGGTTGGTTGACTGTCAGGTGGCTAGCAGCAGTCACAGGATAGGTTGGTTGACTGTCAGGTGGCTAGCAGCAGTCACGGGATAGGTTGGTTGACTGTCAGGTGGCTAGCAGCAGTCACGGGATAGGTTGGTTGACTGTCAGGTGGCTAGCAGCAGTCACAGGATAGGTTGGTTGACTGTCAGGTGGCTAGCAGCAGTCACAGGATAGGTTGGTTGACTGTCAGGTGGCTAGCAGCAGTCACGGGATAGTTTGGTTGACTGTCAGGTGGCTAGAAGCAGTCATGGGATAGGTTGGTTGACTGTCAGGTGGCTAGCAGCAGTCACAGGATAGGTTGGTTGACTGTCAGGTGGTTAGCAGCAGTCACGGGATAGGTTGATAGACACCAGGCACGTTAATGTGAGAAAAGGTCCGCTCAAGGCACCTAAACCAGCGCACCCACTCCAGCCTCCCGACTCCTGATAAGGTTTTGATTGATTGATTGAAAAACTTAGCAGATTGCAGAATGGGTACAATACAGTACGGCTCACACAATTGTTAAGGGGATGCAGACCAGAGAAAGACTTTCGTCTTGTTTACATCAGGGTCCGCCAGGTAACATTGTCTTCAAATACATTTCGGTGTCTTCAAATACAGTAGATGTTTTTCAGGGATGTCGGTGTGATTTAGCCGTCGTTACGTTTCAGTATCTTTTGGTGCTCCATTGCATTTCATTGTCTTGTCGTGTTCTGCAGCGTGGCGTCGGAGCTGCCTGTAGATGGCGCTGTGTCTCTCTATGCAGACGACCCAGGACTCTTTATTTCACACGGCCACAGTGAATGTCTCTGCAGCTGTGTGAAGGTAAACGGATTCATATGAATGTTTCAGAAGAGTATAGAAGGTGTCCCAGGGCCTACAGGTGAGAGGTGGCCTGTATAGCTGCATCCTGCACCATGTCCAGTGATGTGCACTGTCCCTGTTTTAAAGTAAATACACCTAAACCTACTACAGGACCAGACCACGGGTGTATTTGCTAGAATGTGAAACGTTTTCAGGCTCAAGCCTGAGGTCATCGGAAGGTTTTCAGCAGGTTGGAGGAACCAGTCCGTGAATCTAAACTTTATTTTGAGGATAACTGGTGTCTTGTGTAATCTGATCCCGAACGTGTACATTTTGTAATCTGTAGGTTTGATCAAACTGTTTCTCTTAATACTTTTGTTTACATATGGATCTCATTGAATGATGATGATGATTATTTAATCTTTTTCTTTCCCATTAGCCTTTAATCATGTTGATGATCATGTTTATTAATAATTGATGGCAATAAGGATAACCCTCCTAGCTGACTAGCCCCTAGCTAGTACCTTTGATCCTGGGTTTATATGAAGCGTTCTCCTGGCCAGGATGAGAACCCCCCCCCCCGTCAACACCCTTGACATTTAAACATCTAGTCCGTTGTTTTTCCTCAACCAGCATTTCTGACATTACTGCAATCAATTTCAGCATTTGTCCTTTACCCTTAAAACAGCCATTGTTAGCATGATTAGCATTCTTAATTGAAATGAATAGGTAGTGTTAGCCTCAAGCTAAAAGGCAATGTTAACAAAGGGGCATTGCTAGCTAAAATGTCTGGGTGCCACTTAAAGTTCCGTACTTGATTAGAACCTCTCTCTCTGGCCAGTTGGGTGTCGTACACACTTTCTAATGTTTTGAGAACCATTTTATTTCCTTAAAACTGTAAAATCCACACTTCCAGTTCCTATGGGTGTTTGACTTTGCTGGTTTTGGAAACGTTTTGAAAACCATGTTAGCTGTGGTGGTGTCCAGGGAACAGTTCTCCCTCCACACATGAAACCAAGCCGTCTCTGAGAGAAATCATTCATCAGGTGAGGAAATTGGGAGATTTTCAAATCTGAAAGCAGTGAAGAAAGACTTGATATTGATAGCAACTTTCAATTCATGCCTTCTTGCTATGGTTACATGGTAACATTGTTACTGTGGATACCCTACCTTGCAAATGTGGACTATCACTCTAGAATTGGGAAAACTAAACGTTTCCAAAAGCAAATATTGTGTCTCCTGGAGTTGTTATTGTGTTTACTTTAGGTATATGCCAAATGATCACTGAAGCACATTATTGTATCTTTAAGCCAAGGGAATCGTTTAGCCATTAAGACTGACTGACTGATTAATGAATCGTTTAGCCATTAAGACTGACTGACTGACTGACTGATTAATGAATCGCTCCACCCCTCAACATCAAAGTGAGATAACTCTGTCTGTGGCAGATGGACTGGGTGGTGTAGGGTGAGAGTTAAAGTGAGAGAACTCTTTGACTGAATGGATGTGGCAGGCAGACCCTTAAACAATGAACATCCTTCCTCTGTTCGCAGGTCATTCTAGGTTTATCGAAGCCAGTAACTGAACCAACACTTTAATCTGTTATGTTAGGGGACTAACCTTAAGCTCCCTCCGTGAGAATTAATTCGACTTTTCACATCCAAATGAGCTTTATTTTTCTATTACGGTCCCATTCAATGTCAATGGACCAGCTTCAGGACGAGTGTCCTTTGAAACATTACATTGTTGGTTCTAGGGGTGGGAATCACCAGTTTCATCACGATACGATATTGATTCTTTGGACAACGATACGATATTTGCCGATATCACAAAGTCTGTCACGATACGATTCGATTCAGGTGCCTGCGATCGATATGAGGCGATATTATGTGCCCATTTAACACAATCAGTCACATTTAGATCAACTCAAAAAAGGCTACGGAAATATCAATTGACGTTTTTATTTTTGAGCTCTTCCAGACATTTAAATGAAAATCAATCTATTGTTTTTAATACAAATAGACCTCCTGTTCACTGTAAAGTGCCACGTTTTTATATATTGAGCTTTAAACTTTAAGTAAAATGTTTTGGAACTCACAACACGCAACCTAAAACCCCTCCCTCTCCAAAACTGTTCCTACAATTGTTTTATGTTGCATGATGATCATGAATACATTTATTATGTATTCATGTTTAAATATCAACATTAATATCTGTCCATCCTCAGTAAATACTATCAATATAATAATACTCCTGACTTCATCTGGTCTTTTCAAACGCACACACACACACAGAATGCCCCTCCCCCAGTCCCCCACAGAAAGGTAGAATGCCCCCCCCCCCTCCTCCTCCTTCCCCTCTCTCCTGTTCTCTCTCAGGGTTAGCTGCTTAGCTTAGTTAGCGTAGGTAGCTAACATAACGTTAATTTAGGTATTTAACGCAACGTGGTCATAAAGGAATGGCGACGATGCAAAGCATGTTAGATGCATTTGACCCGTTGCAGGGAAAAAACTGCACAGACTTATATCGGGTCGCAAAATAGGCGCTCTGTAGTGCCGCCCTGCTGTACAGAGCTACACAGCGTTTCACACTGGGCGGATTTTCAAAATAAGAGTATCGCAATATGAATCGATCTTTTTACGTTGCATTGATCCTATTTGATTATTGATAATAGATAGATCTGGATCGATGTATCGTCGGTCCCACCCCTAGTTGGTTCTATGGTGTGTTCTGTGTTTGGTTATATGGTGTGTTTGGTTGTGTGGTTCTATGGTGTGTGTGTTTGGTTGTGTGGTTCTATGGTGTGTGTGTTTGGTTGTGTGTTTCTTTTTTTTTTTAAACTTTATTTTTTTTAGCGTTTATCGCTTTCCTGGTCAAGCATGACCGACAGTTGCAGGGTGAAACGGGAGAGAGAGCAGGGGGAGACATTCGGCAAATGACGGCGGGTCCGGGAATCGAACTCGGAGTCAACCAGATCCGTGACGCAGCACGGAGTCCCGCGCGAGCGCGGTAACATGGTGTGCTACTGGAGCACCCTGGTTGTGTGTTTCTATGGTGTGTGTTTGGTTGTGTGGTTCTGTGATGTGTGTTTGTTTGTGTGGTTCTGTGGTGTGTGTTTGGTTGTGTGGTTCTGTGGTGTGTGTTTGGTTGTGTGGTTCTATGTGGTGTGTGTTTGGTTGTGTGGTTCTGTGGTGTGTGGTGTGTGTTTGGTTGTGTGGTTCTATGTGGTGTGTGGTGTGTGTTTGGTTGTGTGGTTCTGTGGTGTGTGGTGTGTGTTTGGTTGTGTTCAGTGGACTGACCTGCGATCAGAGTTTAGTATGAGTTCAGAGTTGAGGTGGTCTCGTCTGCAGAACCAGATGAGTGGGTGGACTGAACCATGTGCCAACTAAACTGCACTATGAAAGAAGAGAAAATAAAGTATATTAAAGAATAAACACGACTGCTTCTGTTTTTCTTCTAGAATATGTTCTGTGATCGATGTGTAGCTTAAAGGTTTAATGGAGTGAAGGAGCCAGGTGGTCCCTGGGCAGTGGGCACATCTCATCTAGAGCCTCCAGGTAACAGTCTGGACACATCTCATCTAGAGCCTCCAGGTAACAATCTGGACACATCTCATGTAGAGCCTCCAGGTAACAGTCTGGACACATCTCATGTAGAGCCTCCAGGTAACACCTAGGCTCCTGTTCTTCATGGTGTGAACAGCCAGGCTCCTGTTCTTCATGGTGTGAACAGCCAGGCTCCTGTTCTTCATGGTGTGAACAGCCAGGCTCCTGTTCTTCATGGTGTGAACAGCCAGGCTCCTGTTCTTCATGGTGTGAACAGCCAGGCTCCTCCTCTTCATGGTGTGAACAGCCAGGCTCCTCCTCTTCTGGTGTGAACAGACAGGCTCCTGTTCTTCATGGTGTGAACAGCCAGGCTCCTCCTCTTCATGGTGTGAACAGCCAGGCTCCTGCTCTTCATGGTGTGAACAGTCAGGCTCCTCCTCTTCTGGTGTGAACAGCCAGGCTCCTGTTCTTCATGGTGTGAACAGCCAGGCTCCTCCTCTTCTGGTGTGAACAGCCAGGCTCCTCCTCTTCTGGTGTGAACAGCCAGGCTCCTCCTCTTCTGGTGTGAACAGCCAGGCTCCTCCTCTTCTGGTGTGAACAGCCAGGCTCCTGTTCTTCATGGTGTGAACAGCCAGGCTCCTCCTCTTCATGGTGTGAACAGCCAGGCTCCTGTTCTTCATGGTGTGAACACCTAGGCTCCTGTTCTTCATGGTGTGAACAGCCAGGCTCCTGTTCTTCATGGTGTGAACAGCCAGGCTCCTCCTCTTCATGGTGTGAACACCTAGGCTCCTGTTCTTCATGGTGTGAACACCTAGGCTCCTGCTCGCTCCAGGGTTGACACTTCACAGCTTCAGCAACACACACACCTGACGACACACAGACGGTTCATACAGTAAATGTGTTCAGTATTCTGTTGGTAGTTGAGTTGAGTTGATTTTGTTCAGACAGTAAATGTGTTCAGTGTTCGGTTCCCAGAGTTCCTGGGGTTTTATTACTGTGTTTATATGAAACATTCTTTTAGAGTGAAGGTGGGAGACACTAAACTAAAGCACATGTGAACCAGGCTGGTCAGCAGGTAGGCAGGCTGCCCACTGTTCCACTAGAACCAGGCTGGTCAGCAGGTAGGCAGGCTGCCCACTGTTCCACTAGAACCAGGCTGGTCAGCAGGTAGGCAGGCTGCCCACTGTTCCACTAGAGCCAGGCTGGTCAGCAGGTAGGCAGGCTGCCCACTGTTCCACTAGAACCAGGCTGGTCAGCAGGTAGGCAGGCTGCCCACTGTTCCACTAGAGCCAGGCTGGTCAGTGTAACTGAGTCAAGTGGTAATCTGGTACTCTGGGTAAATAAAGGGTTACTCTGGGTAAATAAAGGGGTACTCTGTGTAAATAAAGGGTTACTCTAGGTAAATAAAGGGTTACTCTGTGTAAATAAAGGGTTACTCTGGGTAAATAAAGTGTTAATCTGGTATTCTGGGTAAATAAAGGGGTACTCTGGGTAAATAAAGGGGTACTCTGGGTAAATAAAAGGTTACTCTGGGTAAATAAAGGGTTACTCTGGGTAAATAAAGGGTTACTCTGGGTAAATAAAGGGTTACTCTGGGTAAATAAAGGGTTACTCTGGGTAAATAAAGTGTTAATCTGGTATTCTGGGTAAATAAAGGTTACTCTGTGTAAATAAAGGGTTACTCTGGGTAAATAAAGGGTTACTCTGTGTAAATAAAGGGTTAATCTGGTATTCTGGGTAAATAAAGGGTTACTCTGGGTAAATAAAGGGTTACTCTGGTATTCTGGGTAAATAAAGGGTTACTCTGTAAATAAAGGGTTACTCAGTGTAAATAAAGGGGTACTCTGGGTAAATAAAGGGTTACTCTGTGTAAATAAAGGGTTACTCAGTGTAAATAAAGGGTTACTCAGTGTAAATAAAGGGTTACTCAGTGTAAATAAAGGGGTACTCTGGGTAAATAAAGGGTTACTCCGTGTAAATAAAGGGGTACTCTGGGTAAATAAAGGGTTACTCTGGTATTCTGGGTAAATAAAGGGTTACTCTGTAAATAAAGGGTTACTCAGTGTAAATAAAGGGTTACTCAGTGTAAATGAAGGGTTACTCAGTGTAAATAAAGGGTTACTCAGTGTAAAAGGGTTACTCTGGGTAAATAAAGGGTTACTCCGTGTAAATAAAGGGGTACTCTGGGTAAATAAAGGGTTACTCTGGGTAAATAAAGGGTTACTCAGTGTAAATAAAGGGGTACTCTGGGTAAATAATGGGTTACTCTGTGTAAATAAAGGGTTACTCAGTGTAAATAAAGGGGTACTCTGGGTAAATAAAGGGTTACTCTGGGTAAATAAAGGGTTACTCTGGTATTCTGGGTAAATAAAGGGTTACTCTGTGTAAATAAAGGGGTACTCTGGGTAAATAAAGGGGTAATCTGGTACTCTGGGTAAATAAAGGGTTACTCTGTGTAAATAATGGGTTACTCTAGGTAAATAAAGGGTTACTCTGGGTAAATAAAGGGTTACTCTGGTACCCTGGGTAAATAAAGGGTTACTCTGGTACCCTGGGTAAATAAAGGGTTACTCTGGGAAAATAAAGGGTTACTCTGGTACCCTGGGTAAATAAAGGGTTACTCTGGGTAAATAAAGGGTTACTCTGGGTAAATAACGGGTTACTCTGGGTAAATAAAGGGTTACTCTGGGTAAATAACGGGTTACTCTGGGTAAATAAAGGGTTACTCTGGGTAAATAAAGGGTTACTCTAGGTAAATAACGGGTTACTCTGGGTAAATAACGGGTTACTCTGGGTAAATAAAGGTTTACTCTGGGTAAATAAAGGGTTACTCTAGGTAAATAAAGGGTTACTCTGGGTAAATAAAGGGTTACCCTGTGTAAATAAAGGGTTCATCTGGGTAGATAAAGGGGTACTCTGGGTAAATAAAGGGTTACTCTGGTACTCTGGGTAAATAAAGGGTTAATCTGGGTAGATAAAGGGGTACTCTGGGTAAATAAAGGGTTACTCTGGGTAAATAAAGGGTTACTCTGGGTAAATAAAGGGTTACCCTGGGTAAATAAAGGGTTACTCTGGGTAAATAAAGGGCTACTCTGGGTAAATAAAGGGCTACTCTGGGTAAATAAAGAGTTACTCTGGGTAAATAAAGGGCTACTATGGGTAAATAAAGGGCTACTCTGGGTAAATAAAGGGTTACCCTGGGTAAATAAAGGGCTACTCTGTGTAAATAAAGGGTTACTCTGGGTAAATAAAGGGTTACTCTGGGTAAATAAATGGCTACTCTGGGTAAATAAAGGGCTACTCTGGGTAAATAAAGGGTTACCCTGGGTAAATAAAGGGATACTCTGGGTAAATAAAGGGTTACTCAGTGTAAATAAAGGGGTACTCTGGGTAAATAAAGGGTTACTCTGGGTAAATAAAGGGTTACTCAGTGTAAATAAAGGGGTACTCTGGGTAAATAACGGGTTACTCTGTGTAAATAAAGGGTTACTCAGTGTAAATAAAGGGGTACTCTGGGTAAATAAAGGGTTACTCTGGGTAAATAAAGGGGTACTCTGGTATTCTGGGTAAATAAAGGGTTACTCTGTGTAAATAAAGGGTTACTCTGGTACTCTGGGTAAATAAAGGGTTACTCTGGGTAAATAAAGGGGTAATCTGGTACTCTGGGTAAATAAAGGGTTACTCTGTGTAAATAACGGGTTACTCTAGGTAAATAAAGGGTTACTCTGGGTAAATAAAGGGTTACTCTGGTACCCTGGGTAAATAAAGGGTTACTCTGGGTAAATAAAGGGTTACTCTGGTACCCTGGGTAAATAAAGGGTTACTCTGGGTAAATAAAGGGTTACTCTGGTACCCTGGGTAAATAAAGGGTTACTCTGGGTAAATAAAGGGTTACTCTAGGTAAATAACGGGTTACTCTGGGTAAATAAAGGGTTACTCTGGGTAAATAAAGGGTTACTCTTGGTAAATAACGGGTTACTCTGGGTAAATAAAGGGTTACTCTGGGTAAATAAAGGGTTACTCTAGGTAAATAACGGGTTACTCTGGGTAAATAACGGGTTACTCTGGGTAAATAAAGGGTTACTCTAGGTAAATAAAGGTTTACTCTGGGTAAATAAAGGGTTACTCTAGGTAAATAAAGGGTTACTCTGGGTAAATAAAGGGTTACCCTGTGTAAATAAAGGGTTCATCTGGGTAGATAAAGGGGTACTCTGGGTAAATAAAGGGTTACTCTGGTACTCTGGGTAAATAAAGGGTTACTCTGTGTAAATAAAGGGTTAATCTGGGTAGATAAAGGGGTACTCTGGGTAAATAAAGGGTTACTCTGGGTAAATAAAGGGTTACTCTGGGTAAATAAAGGGTTACCCTGGGTAAATAAAGTGTTACTCTGGGTAAATAAAGGGCTACTCTGGGTAAATAAAGGGCTACTCTGGGTAAATAAAGAGTTACTCTGGGTAAATAAAGGGCTACTCTGGGTAAATAAAGAGTTACTCTGGGTAAATAAAGGGCTACTCTGGGTAAATAAAGGGTTACTCTGGGTAAATAAAGGGCTACTCTGGGTAAATAAAGGGCTACTCTGGGTAAATAAAGGGTTACCCTGGGTAAATAAAGGGCTACTCTGTGTAAATAAAGGGTTACTCTGGGTAAATAAAGGGTTACTCTGGGTAAATAAAGGGTTACTCTGGGTAAATAAAGGGCTACTCTGGGTAAATAAAGGGTTACTTTAAGTCAGAGCAGGTGTGTAATTATAACCCCCCCCTCACCAAAAAAATTATATGGCTACTAATTGTAATATTATATGTTGTTTTTTTACCTTTTTGTAAGAATAAAGTGAAACGCTTCCAGAATGATGCCACCAGTGTATGATGCCTCCCTTTCAGCCGTGGGGTGGCAGCATGGCCTTCATAACGACCCCCCACAGAGAGGGGTGGCAGCATGGCCTTCATAACGACCCCCCACAGAGAGGGGTGGCAGCATGGCCTTCATAACGACCCCCCACAGAGAGGGGTAGCAGCATGGCCTTCATAACGACCCCCCACAGAGGACGGTGGGGTGGCAGCATGGCCTTCATAACGACCCCCCACAGAGAGGGGTGGCAGCATGGCCTTCATAACGACCCCCCACAGAGAGGGGTGGCAGCATGGCCTTCATAACGACCCCCCACAGAGGACGGTGGGGTGGCAGCATGGCCTTCATAACGACCCCCCACAGAGAGGAGTGGCAGCATGGCCTTCATAACGACCCCCACAGAGGACGGTGGGGTGGCAGCATGGCCTTCATAACGACCCCCACGGAGAGGAGTGGCAGCATGGCCTTCATAACGACCCCCACGGAGAGGAGTGGCAGCATGGCCTTCATAACGACCCCCACGGAGAGGAGTGGCAGCATGGCCTTCATAACGACCCCCACGGAGAGGAGTGGCAGCATGGCCTTCATAACGACCCCCCCACAGAGAGGAGTGGCAGCATGGCCTTCATAACGACCCCCCCACAGAGAGGAGTGGCAGCATGGCCTTCATAACGACCCCCCACAGAGAGGAGTGGCAGCATGGCCTTCATAACGACCCCCCCACAGAGAGGAGTGGCAGCATGGCCTTCATAACGACCCCCCACAGAGAGGAGTGGCAGCATGGCCTTCATAACGACCCCCACGGAGAGGAGTGGCAGCATGGCCTTCATAACGACCCCCACAGAGAGGAGTGGCAGCATGGCCTTCATAACGACCCCCCACAGAGAGGAGTGGCAGCATGGCCTTCATAACGACCCCCCACAGAGAGGTGTGGCAGCATGGCCTTCATAACGACCCCCACAGAGAGGAGTGGCAGCATGGCCTTCATAACGACCCCCCACAGAGAGGAGTGGCAGCATGGCCTGCACGGAGCGTCGGGAGCAAGGGGCCCTGTTGCCGGCTAATCATGTAGCCCACACTGTTCAATGATATGTAGCATGAAGCTAAAAGGAATCGCATTGGGCCGGTGGTGTAGTGGTTAACACTGTAACACTGGGTTTGATTCCCGCTTGGGGACCAGGTTTCCACGTTGCCAGGTACCCAGGTGGGGTACCTCCCGGGCCGTTCTGTGTGGAGTTTGCATGTTCTCCCCTCTGTGCTCGCAAGGGTTTCCCCCCGATAAGATAAACCCAATGGAAAAACAGGCACAACCGATCGCTACCGCTGTCGCGTCCCTGATGAAGACGGACAGGAGCACTTGGATTGGTCCCCGGGGCGCGGCTCACGTTGACGCCCTATCTGCTCCCGGCTGCCCTTGGGGGGGAAGGACGACGGGATGGGTCAGGTGCAGAGTAGACTGGACAAGATATGCCTCCTAAAGTGTGAAAACGGAAGTACAGGCTACAGGCTTTCCGGTTTCGACAAAACAATTATAGAAACGTGTGAAGTGCACAATATTTCCTCGTTTAAGCCACTGCAACGGCTTTGCCTAAAGAATTTACTACATGACCGGGACGTTCTAGCTTGTTTGCAGACAGGATTCGGGAAAAGATTGGTCCGTTTGGAGGCAGCTTCCAGGGGAAGTACATACACCGGAAATTCTACCCCATACACACTTTCGGCCGTAGTTCTTTACCAGGCTTTATCAAATTTACACACGTTAATGTCCCCATGGGCTGGACACATCTTCTTTAAACAAGTCAAGAAGAAACATCACAATAAGTCAAGAACAAAACAAGAACACCATAAGGTCCAACCAATTTAAAATAAATGCAAAATAAATGAGTGCAACACTCCCAGACATACCCCACGCGAAGGTAAGGAAAAACTCACTAAAACCTAGCAATAGGAGGAGAAAAAACTGGTAACGAAGTTAGGTGCAGAGAGACATTTAATCGGCGACCCAATGCATGTGTGTGTGTTTTGTTCCTGTGTCTTCTAGAAGTTATGGCTTGATTTATTAATTATTTTGTCATAATTTCATTATAATTCAGGAAATCTATGACTAAAAACTGTTTACTTACCAAATTTTTAGTCCAGGCAAAAATAAAAACATATTGGGGAGCGCTGTTATCCAGAGTTCTACCTGCTCACTGAGCTGCTCCTCTGGGGCCGGGAGGGGTTTGATGTTCTACCTGCTCACTGAGCTGCTCCTCTGGGGCCGGGAGGGGTTTGATGTTCTACCTGCTCACTGAGCTGCTCCTCTGGGGCCGGGAGGGGTTTGATGTTCTACCTGCTCACTGAGCTGCTCCTCTGGGGCCGGTAGTGGTTTGATGTTCTACCTGCTCACTGAGCTGCTCCTCTGGGGCCGGTAGAGGTTTGATGTTCTACCTGCTCACTGAGCTGCTCCTCTGGGGCCGGTAGAGGTTTGATGTTCTACCTGCTCACTGAGCTGCTCCTCTGGGGCCGGGAGGGGTTTGATGTTCTACCTGCTCACTGAGCTGCTCCTCTGGGGCCGGTAGAGGTTTGATGTTCTACCTGCTCACTGAGCTGCTCCTCTGGGGCCGGGAGGGGTTTGATGTTCTACCTGCTCACTGAGCTGCTCCTCTGGGGCCGGGAGGGGTTTGATGTTCTACCTGCTCACTGAGCTGCTCCTCTGGGGCCGGTAGTGGTTTGATGTTCTACCTGCTCACTGAGCTGCTCCTCTGGGGCCGGTAGAGGTTTGATGTTCTACCTGCTCACTGAGCTGCTCCTCTGGGGCCGGTAGTGGTTTGATGTTCTGCTCAAGGACACTTGACACGCTTCCGGGAGGAGCTGGAATGGAACCGGGAACCTTCTAATTACCAGATGACTGCTCTACCTCTGGAAACATTGTCTCCCCCTAAAATGATCAATTGATGTATAAGTGTTGAGTTCAGAATGAAGATGTTACCTTTGTCATTAGGAACATAACTATTTTAATGAAGATGTTACCTTTGCCCGCATATGGTGTTACACTTGCCCCTGCATGTGGACATGTTGTTTTAGAATCAATATTGTCAGAAAGGTCTTTATTGCCATGTCGTTTTTTTCACATACAAGGAATTTGCTTTGGTTGTTTTCATGTGCGACATTAACGGACAGACATTAAAGAGAAGGATTTGTAGATACAGTACTGAATTCTGCCATCCGGACACATGCAATTTGAATTCATAATGCATTTGAATATAGAATATAGAATATCAGGCCTATAAATTACCTTATTGTGGCCAAGTCATACATCGATGTATAGGGCCAAATCTCCTCTTTCCAATGGCAGTGTTACATCTGGATTTAGTCATTTCCTCGCGTGACTACTCACCTTTTTCCGATGCAATGCACAGAGAATTCACATTATTCAGTGAAACTCTTATTTTCGATCGTTTTTTTTTAACATCGGTAAACAAACGTAGTGCTGAAAATATACACTTTGACTGCTGTTTTGGTAGGGTTAGGGTCTTTACTCTTGGATACATTTGAAAAAGACGAAACACAACATTAATTAATACGGTCTGTATTGATCGATTTATGACGAGAACAGCAGTGTCCCCCAATTGGGGGACCATACAGCTTAATTAACAGACAGATAATACAATAAAAAGGTGGAGTAAAATAAAATGAAATATGAACTAAGTTAAGCACAATAGAATAGAATAGAATTATGAAATAAAATATAGGCCAGGGCTGTACAACTGTAAATAAAGAGTTTGAATAAAATAAAATGGGATATAAACTAAATGAAATATAGCACAATAGAATATAGTACAATTATAAGTAAAAGATAAAATAGGAATAATAATAGGCCAGGGCTGTACAACTGGGCAAGATGTGGTCAAGTATATCATAGTGCAATAATATGCACTAATTAGAATGAAATAACAACAAGTGGGATGGGATAATTAGCAGGGCTGTGCAATTGGGCAGTTATGTGCAAAGAGTATGAATCAGCGAAGTATGAACAAGTATGTTTTGATTGTTTATGCAAGTCCAGTAGGGGTGTGTTACTGTAACACAGTGGGGGGTGTCTGTGAGGGTCCCGAGCCTTGTTGATGAGGCTCACTGCAGAGGGTGAGGGTCCCGAGCCTTGTTGATGAGGCTCACTGCAGAGGGTGAGGGTCCCGAGCCTTGTTGACGAGGCTCACTGCAGAGGGTGAGGGTCCCGAGCCTTGTTGACGAGGCTCACTGCAGAGGGTGAGGGTCCCGAGCCTTGTTGACGAGGCTCACTGCAGAGGGTGAGGGTCCCGAGCCTTGTTGACGAGGCTCACTGCAGAGGGTGAGGGTCCCGAGCCTTGTTGACGAGGCTCACTGCAGAGGGTGAGGGTCCCGAGCCTTGTTGACGAGGCTCACTGCAGAGGGTGAGGGTCCCGAGCCTTGTTGACGAGGCTCACTGCAGAGGGTGAGGGTCCCGAGCCTTGTTGACGAGGCTCACTGCAGAGGGTGAGGGTCCCGAGCCTTGTTGATGAGGCTCACTGCAGAGGGTGAGGGTCCCGAGCCTTGTTGATGAGGCTCACTGCAGAGGGTGAGGGTCCCGAGCCTTGTTGATGAGGCTCACTGCAGAGGGTGAGGGTCCCGAGCCTTGTTGATGAGGCTCACTGCAGAGGGGAAGAAACTGTTCTTGTGCCGTGAGGTTTTGGCCCTGATGGACCACAGCCTCCTGCCAGAGGAGAGTGACGACAATGTTAGTTGTAAAGCCTTTTTATTTATTTATTATATAAATAATCACAAAACAGATACAGTGCAGCGTTTTCAAGGCGGTGGTGATTTATTACGTGTTGATGAACACAAAGACTGATAGAGACACAAGCGCAGCAAAATATTGGATGACTGTAAACCAGGATTAACAATATCCAAGAAATACTAAAGAGAACAGGGTAATATACAATGGAACTAAATGAATGACTGGATAATCAATCAAAACGGACAAAGAAAATCAAGTAACTTTAAACTAAAGTGTTTTATGACCATCTAACGGGGAAGACTCAGGTTTTAAATTGTTTGAGTCAATACTTGTATTGTTATTACCTGCATTACTTTGACCCTTTTTCTTATTCTCAGCATTGCTTTTATTCAGTCTATTTTATGCTCATTGTCATTGTATGTCTATTTGTTACAGCTGAGGCACAGGGGTGTCATTCTTGTATGAAAGGTGTGGCTCCCGCCTCTAACTACACACCCTCAAGACCCCTACGCTCTGCATCTTCTAACTACACACCCTCAAGACCCCTACGCTCTGCATCTTCTAACTACACACCCTCAAGACCCCTACGCTCTGCATCTTTTAACTACACACCCTCAAGACCCCTACGCTCTGCATCTTCTAACTACACACCCTCAAGACCCCTACGCTCTGCATCTTCTAACTACACACCCTCAAGACCCCTACGCTCTGCATCTTCTAACTACACACCCTCAAGACCCCTACGCTCTGCATCTTTTAACTACACACCCTCAAGACCCCTACGCTCTGCATCTTCTAACTACACACCCTCAAGACCCCTACGCTCTGCATCTTCTAACTACACACCCTCAAGACCCCTACGCTCTGCATCTTCTAACTAAACACCCTCAAGACCCCTACGCTCTGCATCTTCTAACTACACACCCTCAAGACCCCTACGCTCTGCATCTTCTAACTACACACCCTCAAGACCCCTACGCTCTGCATCTTCTAACTAAACACCCTCAAGACCCCTACGCTCTGCATCTTCTAACTACACACCCTCAAGACCCCTACACTCTGCATCTTCTAACTACACACCCTCAAGACCCCTACGCTCTGCATCTTCTAACTACACACCCTCAAGACCCCTACACTCTGCATCTTCTAACTACACACCCTCAAGACCCCTACGCTCTGCATCTTCTAACTAAACACCCCCAAGACCTCTACGCTCTGCATCTTCTAACTACACACCCTCAAGACCCCTACGCTCTGCATCTTCTAACTACACACCCTCAAGACCCCTACGCTCTGCATCTTCTAACTACACACCCTCAAGACCCCTACGCTCTGCATCTTCTAACTACACACCCTCAAGACCCCTACGCTCTGCATCTTCTAACTACACACCCTCAAGACCCCTACGCTCTGCATCTTCTAACTACACACCCTCAAGACCCCTACGCTCTGCATCTTCTAACTACACACCCTCAAGACCCCTACACAGGGGCGTAGCTGGGGGGGGGGGGGGGGGTAGCTTAGGATGATTCCAAGGGCCCAGTACTGGGGGGGGGGGCAACATTTTTTTTTTTTTTTTTTACTAGACATCACTCAGGTGTATTATTGATGCTCTCATTGATACTATGTTTGTTTCTGAAGTGTGTGTGTGTGTGTGTGTGTGTGTGTGTGTGTGTGTGTGTGTGTGTGTGTGTGTGTGTGTGTGTGTGTGTGTGTGTGTGTGTGTGTGTGTGTGTGTGTGTGTGTGTGAGATATATAGAGAGAGAGGGGGGGCTTTGGTAGACTATTGCATTGGTCCATTCATTGAAGATGAACACAATGCGACATCCTTTACTAGGCTCACCCACCAACAGTGCAGGTGCTGAACTGCTGATCCGAATGTATAGGTAAAAACCATATTATGCGTTTTCATCAATAAAAAATGGCCAAAAACATTTCCGCTCACGCGCTTACGCGCGCTCGCATTCACTGGGGGCCTACAAATACATTCTTTCATGGGGCCCAGAATCTGGAGCTACACCCCTGCACACTCTGCATCTTCGAACTACACACCCTCAAGACCCCTACGCTCTGCGTCTTCTAACTACACACCCTCAGACCCCTACACTCTGCATCTTCTGGCCGCCTCAGACCTACTCCTATCCGAACTCCGGGAGGGTCATCAAAGAGAAGCCGCCTATTCTCGGTCCTTGCCCCACAATGGTGGAACGAACTTCCCACCACAGTTAGGACAGCCGAAACCCGTCCAATATTTCGCTGTCGACTAAAGACACATTTCTTCAATCATTATCTGAAAATAATAATAATAATAATGAAATAAAATTAAAATTATAACCCTAACTAACCTTACTGTCATGCACATGTCCTAATATACTAACCTACACTGTAGCACTCAACACATTGGACATTGTTACTCAGCTGATAGAGTTGTATTGATTGATTAATTGAAAACTTTATTAACAGAATGGGTACAATACAGTACTGCTCAATACACACAATTGTTAAGGGGATGCAGACCAGAGAAAGACTTTCGTCTTGTTTACATCAGGGTCCCCCATTTTCAATTCATAATGACATATATGACATATTAGGATTCTCAACCTTTCTGCTGCCAAGGCACCCCTGTGTTCAATAAAATATTCCAGGGCACCCCTACATAAATCAAATCAAATTTATTTGTAAGGCCCGACAACACACGTTAATGTCCCCATGGGCCGTACACGTCTTCTTTAAACAAGTCAAGAAGAAACATAACAATAAGTCAAGAACAGAACAAGAACACCATAAGGTCCAACAAATTTAAAATAAATGCAAATAAATGAAAGAATGCAAGCACTCCCAGACATACCCCACGCGAAGGTAAGGAAAAACTCACTAAAACCTAACAATAGGGAAAAATGCTCCACAGGCAGTGTGGAGGAGAGAAACCTTAGAAGGGCCATTCAAGGGGGGATCTCCCTTCTTAGATGTCGGTGATAGTAGTGTTGCAGACTAACAGTTGGTAAGCATGCACTCAATTGTGTAGTGAAACACAGATGAGTGCATGCAATAGCAACTAAACATTTTGAAAGATTAAAGATAGAGCTGATAGCGATAGCAACTGAACATTTTGAAAGATTAAAGATAGAGCTGATAGCGAATCTATTTGAGGCACAGGGGCGGCGCAAAGAGGGTCGCGTCCTCCCCGTCTTAATCACGGGACATTCAACACTCCGGTCATTGCTCAGAGACAGCCGGAGACAGGGAGATAGGGGGCGGCGCAGAGAGGGTCGCAACCTCCCCGACATCATCACGGGACGTCCAGCACTCCGGTCACCACTACGAGACCGCCGGAGACAGGGAGACAGGAGGGCACGCAGAGAGGGTCGCATCCTCCCGGCCTTCATCACGGGACGTCCGACACTCCGGTCAGCACTCCAGGACAGCAACTCACAGGGAGACAGGGAGACGGGACAGGCGTTAGACAGCTTGCGTGATTGTAGTGGGCGGACATAGCAATAGATACAAGTGGTAAGCATATATGTGAATAGAGTAGATATATGAAGTAAGCATATTATGTGAATAGAATAGAAGTACTTAACCCAGCAATGAAACCGTGTCGACGGACCAGTTGACAAGACCACGGACAGACGACGGTAAGTTGCTGATCCATGGCCTCGGTGGTGCATGTAGAGCAGTCACTGCAATCTTGGCCAAGACCCCGAGGCATCCATCACCTTAGTCAGCACTAGGAGACAGGCACTGAGAGAGATGGGGGAGGGAGGGGGAGGGAGGGGGGGGGAAAGGGTGGGGGGGGCAGTTAGAGAGTTCCCATGTTTGTGATGCTGCAAAAAAGCAGACATGGGGGAAAATAGACATCCTAACTAAACTAGACAGATTAATCTAAAGGTCAGTCCCCGACCAGGTGAGATCAGGGTAGGTTGAAGGAGAGAGAGAAAAGATGGGTCTTAAGCAGGGATTTAAAAGCTTCGACAGAGCAGGCGCCCCTGATGACGGCAGGTAATTTGTTCCACAGGTAGGGAGCGCGGTAGACAAAGGCTCTGTGGCCGGCGGATTTCTTTTTAACCCTAGGAATCGATAGAAGCCCCGCATTTTGTGAGCGCAGAGCACGAGCGGGCGAGTATCGGGAGATGAGATCGGATAGATAGAGCGGTGCAAGCCCATTTAAAATTTTGTAGGTGAGGAGTAGCACTTTAAAGTCAGATCGGGCTTGAATAGGAAGCCAGTGTAGGGCGGACAAAACTGGTGTGATGTGATCAAATTTTCTAGTTCTAGTTAGTATCCGTGCAGCCGCATTTTGCACGAGTTGAAGATTTTTGATGCTTGAATTAGGTAGGCCTGAAAAAAGTGCATTACAGTAGTCCAAACGTGATGAGACCAGTGGGTCTTGGACTTCCTGACTGGCAGACCCCAGGTGGTGAGAGCAGGCAACTGCACCTCCTCATCCATCACCCTCAACATAGGGGCCCCCCAGGGCTGTGTTCTGAGTCCCCTCCTCTACTCCCTGTACACACACGACTGTGTGGCTCAGCGGAGTAGCAATACAATCATCAAATTTGCTGACGACACAGTGGTGGTGGACCTGATCTCTGCCAACGACGAGAGGGCCTACCTGGAAGAGGTCAAGGTCCTGGCGGGATGGTGCCAGGAAAACAGCCTCTCCCTGAACGTCAGCAAAACAAAGGAGATGATTGTGGACTTCAGGAGGTCGGGGGTCAAGGACTACAGCCCCCTCAGCATCGACGGGGCACCGGTTGAGAGAGTCAACAGCTTTAAGTACCTCGGAGCCTACATATCCGAGGACTTGACATGGACCACACACATTGACAGTGTTGTGAAGAAGGCACGACAACGCCTCTACTTCCTCAGGCGCCTAAGGAAGTTCCAAGTCAGTCAGAAGATCCTTAAGAACTTCTACTCATGTACAATAGAGAGCATCTTGACCGGCAACATCACCTCCTGGTTTGGGAATAGCACTGCACAAGACCGAAGCAGACTACAAAGAGTGACACGTTCAGCCGAACGCACAATTGGAGGGGGGCTCCCCACCCTCCAGAACATTTACAACAAGCGTTGCAAGGGCAAGGCTAAGAGAATCATTAAAGACTCCAGTCACCCGAACAACTGCCTCTTTGAACTGCTGCGGTCAGGCAAGCGATACCGGAGTCTCAAGGCGAGCACAGAAAGACTCAGAAGAAGCTTCTATCCCCAGGCCATCAGGCTGCTAAACGAACAATGAATGAACACTACACAACAACCACCAAACGCACATAGCACACACATCCACACGCACACACTCACTTTAAACAAACACACTGTAGCACCCACTCCACACACTTTATAGCACACACCCACTTTAAACAAACACACTGTAGCACCCACTCCCCACACTTTATATTTATTGATGAAGGATTGCACTACAACTCGTACACCTTACTGTAAATTGTACCTAAATTGTACCTCATCCCATTTCTGCTTTGCACTAGATAGTACTGTACATTAGTACACTGCATAGTATTGTATATTATATGGTAACTCAGAACATTGTACATATGTCTATACCGAACACTGTGACCTCATTTTCTTCTTCTAAATTACATGCTATACTATGTTATTTGATACTATCTTGTCTAGCACAGTCTCTGGAGCGTAACAGTAAGAAGCATTTTGTATGAAAGTATTCTGTACTTCTGTATGACAACTATTAAAGAAACTTGAAACTTGAACTTATAGCACACACCCACTTTAAACAAACACACTGTAGCACCCACTCCCCACACTTTATATTTATTGATGAAGGATTGCACTACAACTCGTACACCTTACTGTAAATTGTACCTAAATTGTACCTCATCCCATTTCTGCTTTGCACTATATAGTACTGTACATTAGTACACTGCATAGTATTGTATATTATATGGTAACTCAGAACATTGTACATATGTCTATACCGAACACTGTGACCTCATTTTCTTCTTCTAAATTACATGCTATACTATGTTATTTGATACTATCTTGTCTAGCACAGTCTCTGGAGCGTAACAGTAAGAAGCATTTTGTATGAAAGTATTCTGTACTTCTGTATGACAACTATTAAAGAAACTTGAAACTTGAAACTTGAGACAAAAGCATGAATCAGGGTTTCAGCATCAGCCAGAGTTAAAATGGGGCGACATTTTTGCGATATTACGAAGATGGAAGAATGCAATTTTGGTGACATACGATAAAGACTTTTCCGGCCCTGTCTTTTTTGCTACAATGATGACAAAAGTGCTTGCTTTCAAAATAATGTTTATTTAAGAAACCGGGAAACACATTTGTGTGTATATGCCTATAATGCATTATTAACAGGTGTTTCAGGTCTAAATGGCTTAGTACTGTTGACATTACACTGCTTGTAGTAGTAAATCAAATAGCATATTTCTTTAAATAAAATTACAGACATTTATCACTAAAGTACTATCTGTTGCAGCTGCACACTTTTCCATAAAAATAGCATATTTGGATAAGTGTGACCATTTCTCAAAAACTGAAAATCATGTATTTTTTTTTAATACAGAAAAGGATCACAAAGTTACCATTTCTCAAAAAATATAAATAAATACAGAAAATAAGCACTCATTCCCTCAGTGGACATTTCTAGCTCAATGCGAGGTCTGCTGCTGCTGGCTAATAATACGGTCAATACATGGGGAGATCTTTGACAAAGCAACACGCATGTCATCCTCAAGGCTCAACTTGGCCCTATATTTTGTTTTCAGAGCTGTCATGGATATGTGGTGCTGAATGGTATCAACACCTTAACTGCTGCATCATGAGATACTTGGTACTCAGCTCCACACTCTGAAACTAGCTCTCCAGGTGATATCAGATGAGATTTCATTGAGTTCTTCCAAGAGTTTGGGTGGAGATGTGTCAGGAAGCTTTGTCTCAATGTTGTCTGTAAAGGTTTTTTTATCCAGAGTAACTTGGTGATCCTTTTCTGTGTTTTATTAAATAATGATTTTCAGATTTTGAGAAATGGGCAAACTTATCCAAATATGGTATTTTCATGGAAAACAGTGCAGCTACAACAGATAGCACTTTAGTGATAATTTTCTGTAATCCAAAAAGAATAAAAATAAACCGCTATATTACACGACATACAGATATACAGATATATATCATGATATATATCATGACAAATGTAACAGTACTGTTACATTTATGACATACAAGATATACAAATATGCAGTACTGTTAAACAGAGATCCTAAAAGAAAATATATACATTCGAGGGGGAAGAAACTACATATAGGAGGGGGTTGGGTTGGTGGGTGGTGGGGGGGGTGCCCTTCCTGCTGTCTTGTTGTACAAAACTTGTAAGTTGCTTTGGATAAAAGCATCAGCTAAATGACTAAATGTAAATGTAATGCATACAATATTATTATTATTATTCCTCACATAAAAGTTTGGTAATGGTATTTGAAATAGCCTTTAGATACATCAGCTGTTTGAGTAAAGGTATCTTACTCGTCTTACTGTCTATCAGATCAGTGATTCTCAGGATTTGTTTGGGTCAAACTGGTGAATAAAAAAAAAAGAAAAGTAAAAAAAAAACATGCAGAAAATAAAACTGTCCTGCCCGCGTGTATATTTTCCCTAACGCACTTTCACTTCCGCGTTCTGGTTCCACGATCTGATTGGCCACTGACGTTTCTCTCAGCGCCAATCGTGTTACGCCTAGTTTTGCCTCTAACAGCCTGCTAGCTTAACCTCGTTAACGCCTAGTTCTATCACTGGTTAAGCTTAGGCGACTCTTTCGAAGTTGGTTATGGTTAGAGTTTGAAATCAGGGCTGGTGGTCTATCGCCCTGCTCTAAGACAAACTCTAACCTTAACCAACTTCGAAAGAGTTGCCAAGCTTAACCAGTGATAGAACTAGGCGTAACGCGATTGCC
Organism: Notolepis coatsorum; assembly: GCF_963971535.1. Taxonomy (NCBI): domain Eukaryota; kingdom Metazoa; phylum Chordata; class Actinopteri; order Aulopiformes; family Paralepididae; genus Notolepis; species Notolepis coatsorum. Next base: position 32,020,574 of record NC_140170.1, read on the forward strand.
GCTGAGAGAAACGTCAGTGGCCAATCAGATTGCGGAACCCGAACGCGGAAGTGAAAGTGCGTTAGGGAAAATATACACGCGTCCTTTCTCGGAGACGCTCTCTGATTGGCCACTGACTGAGGCTCTCTCATTGGCCACTGACATGTTTGCCCAATCGTGTGACGAGCTGTGTCTTTGCCCATTTCCGCGTCGAACAGCCTGCAAACTACCTGGCATTCTATCACCATGCTCTAAGACAGGGGTTCCCAAACTTTTCAGGCCAGGGCCCAGAAAATAAGGCGTCAGAGAGCCGCGGCCCAATGCACATCGTCTGGCTTTATTTTTTTTGCCAGGCGACCGATTTTTTAAGCCAAATATCACTTCAATCCTATTAAGTTAGTTCAAGTTAGTTATTCATTTATATGTGCTATTTATGAGAGGGCTAACTTGTTGCAAAATAATAATGATAATAATAATAGCCTCATTAAAATACTATTGTTGCTTCGGTTGTTTTCAGCGTTTTATGTGCATAATCTGTTATTTAGTTTGAAATGTTCGTTGAAATAAGTAGATTTTTCGTTTTTGTTTATTTATTAAGTTAATATAAAACCATATAGTCACATTTTAGAATACAATAGAATAGAATTTTAGAATACAACTAGAAACACTGTCCTGGCCTGCTTCTAAGTTCAGTGGCCTGACAAAAAAAAAAAAAAAAAAAAATTTAAATCATCGCGCGGCCCACCCGTGGCTGCTCGCGGCCCACCTTTGGGTCGCGACCCCGACTTTGGGAACCACTGCTCTAAGACAAACTCTAACCTTAACCAACTTCGAAAGAGTGCCTAAGCTTAACCGTCGAAAGAACTTGCCGTCACGCTCTAAGACAAACTCTAACCTTAACCAACTTCGAATGTAATAAAAAAAAGTCAACCAACGAACTCGTTTCTTGTACCGGATCTCCTCTCTGGTAAACAAGAATACCCTGAAGACTCTAGCAGGAGCACTCATTCAAGGGTACTACGACTATGCTTGCACCTCATGGTACCAAAGCACCTCAAAGGCACTAAAAAACAAATTACAAACATCTCAAAACAAGCTAGTCAGACTACTGCTTGACCCGACTCCTAGAACCCACCTCACCCCTGCCCACTTTGACAACCTAGGATGGCTTAGAGTAGACGACAGAGTACAGCAACTTGCAATGGGCCTGGTCTACAAGATACACTACGTGACCAAGGTACCCATGTACATGTCAAAATACTTCCCAAAGGTCAGTGAATACCACGATCACAACACCAGAGGGAGCTCCACAAATCATGTTAAACCCAGATTCGGCTCAAACAAGGGACTAAACACGTTTCGCAATTATGCCACATCAATGTGGAACGCCCTACCCAAAGCTGTAAAGGAATGTGAATCACTACCCACTTTCAAAAACACTCTCAAAAAACACCTACGGGAGACTGCAATTCGAAACTGGCCCCTACAAATGTCCTAACAGTTGTACAGTAAATGAACAAGTATGGCTTTGTCAGTATTCCAATGTATTCCCCTACCCAACCCCCCCCCCCCACCTCCAATTTACAGCCCCCACCCACCCACCCAACCCCACCCCACCCACCCAACCTCCTCCAATGTACAGTTTCTACGTCAAATGTATATACACTCTTTTTCTGGACACTTTTGTATCACAAACAGTACTGTATTTGCAAATCTGATATGTCATAAATGTATAGATGTAGCAGTACTGTCTATCTGTATGTCATGTATGTCATGTTATGATGAATTGAAAATGGGGGACCCTGATGTAAACAAGATGAAAGTCTTGTTCTGGTCTGCATCCCCTTAACAATTGTATGTATTGAGCTGTACTGTACTGTACCCATTCTGCAATCTGTTAATAAACTTTTCAATCAATCAATCAATCAATCAATCAATCAATCAATCAATCAATCAATCAATCAATCAATCAATCAACCAATCAATCAATCAATCAATCAATCAATCAATCAATCAATCAGAGAACGTCTCCGAGAAATGCGGCCAGGAAAAAAAATAACGCCGTCCTGCGTGCGGTCTGGTGACGTCATCCCGCTTCCACTTGCCTTTCCCCTGGTGTAGTGCGCGTGCGCGAGCTCGAGACAGCAGCCTGGAATACTAGCAGCGCGAGCCACTCGACAAAAGACACGCACACACACAGACACACACAGAGACACACACTTCCACGGTTTTAAACCCGCTCTCACACAAACACACGCGTCTGAAAGGACTTTGAGGAGAAACTTCCCAGCTGACATGGAGGGCTGCTCTGGTGTGGATTCCTCTGGTAGTGTGTCTGGGAGCTGAGAGGGCTGCTCTGGTGTGGATTCCTCTGGTAGTGTGTCCGGGAGCTGAGATGGAGGTCGTGGACTTTGTTCTGTACAGTTTTCTGCTGTCGGTGTCTTGCGGTAAGTCGTCTGTCTTTCCACTTTATTCCTGTCTAAAATCCATTTTAACACAACGGTTACTTACTCGGCTACACACACTCTAACTACACTAACACAACAACTAACACGATAAACACCAACTTAACACCATCTAACACAACAACTAACATGATAAACACCAACTTAACACCATCTAACACAACAACTAACATGATAAACACTAACACACTAACACTAACATGATAATTAACACTTTAACTCACTCTAACACAACAACTAACACGATAACTAACAACACTCTACAACAACTAACACGATAACTAACAACACTCTACAACAACTAACACGATAACTAACACTCTACAACAACTAACACGATAACTAACACTCTACAACATCTAACACGATAACTAACACTCTACAACAACTAACACGATAACTAACACTCTACAACAACTAACACGATAACTAACACTCTACAACAACTAACACGATAACTAACACTCTACAACAACTAACACGATAACTAACACTCTACAACAACTAACACGATAACTAACACTCTACATCTACAACAACTAACACGATAACTAACACTCTACAACAACTAACACGATAACTAACACTCTACAACAACTAACACGATAACTAACAACACTCTACAACAACTAACACGATAACTAACAACACTCTACAACAACTAACATGATAACTAACACTCTACAACAACTAACACAATAACTAACAACACTCTACAACAACTAACATGATAACGTAAGGTTATTCTATAACCCTAGTTATATGAGTATAGCGAGCGCTCTGCTCTATTGGAACTATCCCTTTATCCAGTCTAATATTGAATAATTTTCTCCACATGCACACACCCATCCGACTGGCCACACCCACATCCGCTCCTCTACATAAGCGGGGTCGTGGCCACACCATCAGCTCCTTCCCAAGTCTTTCACCACCGAAGGCGAAGACCACGGGTCCTCAGTGACAAATGTACCCGCTGAGGCCCCCCACAACCATCAGAACCGGGGAGGACCCGAGCCCCCTGGACCCCCCTAGAGGAGGACAGGAGGGAATCGGATCCGACTGTGCGAAGAGGGTTTAGCACCTCAAACGCACAGGGTGAGCAGACCGTGGGACTTACCTTCACACAGAAGGACCCGCGACCACTCAGGCACGCATCCCACATGTCACCAGGGAATGGACGGGAAGCAAAACACAGTCCCCAACATCACGGGGTCGAAGGTCAAGAACCCAACCCCGTGGCAAGGCCCTAGGAACAACCTTAGGGCCAGGACGCCCCGAAAAAGGGGGCCTGGTGAGGTAGCATCGGGACCCCACCAGACGGTCACTGGTGACACCACCCCCCACATCGCCAGCGTATCGGACAGGGCCTAAATTAAGAGTAGGCCCTTCCCCCCTTTGGTACGCCGCTCTGAAGCACTCTAGCTTACTGCACCTGGTATTCCCAGGGGGTCATCCAAGAACTAACCAGGGCCGAACCTGCTTAGTTTCCGAGATCTGACGAGATCGGGCGTGTCCAGGTTGGCATGGCCGTAAGCCCCAAGAGGCTACCCCCCCACAATACTGTGTGGCCAGACGGTGCACTGGGGAGACAACCCCCGAGGGGGTCGATCCCTCAATCCAGGCAACAGGCCAGAACTCTACCTGTGCCTGGAGCACTGCGGACTAGAAAGGCGCCTAAGGCGTCTACTGTAAGAACAGTACCCGGCGGAAGGGGTGTTCGGTATGCTGTGCACCATGTCATGACCTCAACAAACCCGACCCCTCCAGCGGGGTCGAGGTTCAAAGGAGAGGCTGACACAATTGGCAGACGTCATGAAAGATGCGGGGGCACACTCTCGGGCAGACGGGGTCAAGCCCGGCCTCAACCCGAGAGTCGACTCTGCTACCAACACACCGGAGAACCAACCACCTCCCTATGTTTAGTTTAACAGGAGGCGGTTGTTCCCTTAACCCACCAAGAAAAACTTAGAAACATAACTGCGCTTATACACAGGCTATACAAGCAGTACAAGTGTTTCAGTTTTCAAAGGGTTAACCCAGGCCAACAGGTCGACGAGAACGAGTCCGGACCTGGGCCTGGCGGACCGGGACCTACACAGGGATGCCTAGAGGGGTTGACAGCAACCACCTCGACAGCCCCCTCCCATCCCAGCCCAGCAGGGGGAGGGAGGAGTGAAACAAATGGAGAAGGACCAGGCCCCCTAACACAGTGCAAGGTACAACACAGTATGGACCAAGCACGTCACTGTTATGGGCAAGTCGTAGTGGCATACATATGACACACACATCCACGACATCAATCCCCGCGAAGCCCGGACCGACCCGGCATTTCCCCCCCGGAAAAGCACAAAGTCCTTCGGGGTACCAGAACAGCAGATGCGCCCCGGCGGACAACGGGTTAACTGACCTGGTCCGGCGCGACCAGAACCAGTCCTGCATCCTAGTCACGCCGCCATCCCCAGTCCTAAAAGGGGGGTAGGTACACGTGTCGATCTAAAACATCACAGAGGGCGCCACCAAGATGGACAGAACGTGAATGCGCTGCTTCTGGCGGCCCACCTCATGAGGGTGAGACTAGGGCTGGGCGATAAAACGATAACGATAACTATCGTGATAAATTATTTCCTCGAAATAAACATGAAAAGTGGTCGCAAAGTTTCGATATATCGATTTTCCAAGCTTGGATATGAGCACACGCACTAACAACCAATCAGTGAAGGAGATGGCCGACAGCGGAAGGAGACGTAGAGAGGTATGACTCAAGTAGTAAACAACGCTGGCTAGGATAATTAGCTTGCACCGCGCTATTTTATAGTTTACCTGCCGAGTTGGTGTGTGTTTTGAATTCTGAGGGTAACGGTTATAGTAGTGTGGGGTATACGGTGGACGTCGTTGCAATGTATTGGGGCGGAACAGAGTATTTTAGGGTCATATTTAGTACATTGTCATGGGATACACCGCTTGCTCTAGCTAACTGCTAACGTGCGCGGACTGATGACGACATCAACTCGAGACATTCGCAGCAGCAAAACAAGTCTAATAGCCCGTCCATCGGCGCCGGGCATAAGAAGTTAATTAAACTTGACAGACATTATATCGACGATAATTATCGATATCGAGTTATATGAAAATAATTTTATAATTTTATCGCGATAACGTTTTTGGCCATATCGCCCAGCCCTACGTGAGACCCCTCCGCCAATGTAATGATCTACTCCGTCATCTCCCCCTGGTCATAGTGCACTGGCGCTCGGTAGAGATAAAAATGTTTTTTTTTTTTTTTTTTTATCTTTTTTTGTGACCTGCAACAGGGCAGTTTTAAAACCAGAGACAGTGGACAGACTTGTCTTTCTTGCCTGCAACTTAAAGTAATGGCTTTGCTTGTCCAAATGACAATACTGACCAAATTGAGATTTATTTTTCTCTTGTCCATTTATTTAGTTTGCTTTCTAATTTAAAATACAGTTTGAAACAGTCTGTACACAGTAGGCTATGTGTGCTAGCAGAACTAGACTCCAGTCACGAGTCACGGTGCACATTGGTTTGTCCACCAAAAAAGCGCCAAAAGATCGAAAATAAACTAGCAGAGCCAGAACTGTTCAACTCCCCTGGAGCCACAGCCAGCAGAGAAGCCGGTTTACTTTAGCTTTTAAACCAGCTGCAGCCTGAGAACTGGAGTGTGAGGGGATGTAACACTAAAGATGGCGGCAACGACAAAGAATAGCTGCAAAATAAATAATAATCTGTTGTTAAAAGAAAAAAAAAGAAAAAAAATCTTTTTTTATACTTATTGTATACTTTTTATACAATTTCGATAATTATCGATATCGAGAAATATGATAACATTATCATATCGTTATCGCGATATGATTTTTTTCCATATCGCCCAGCCCTACCTCAGCCGACAGGGAAACTTTATTAGCCCACCCCTTATGACCCCTCACCCCTGATACGATGCAACAACAAAGCAGAGCCATGACACCAGTCGTAGCGTGCTGCATGAAAGCGCATTATACCTGTTAGGTAACAGCTTCACCTTCTGCACGCCAGCCACAGACGATAACCTCGTCTGTGCAAAAACTGGCTTTATACATGGCTTCAGGCTCATGTGCGAACTTGCCACCTGAATTTTGTACACATTTACCCTAGTGGTTCCCAAACTGTGGCGCGATCGCCCTCTAGGTGGTGCGTGACATGAAAAGGCTAATGGTGGTAAAAAAAAATATATATATATATATATATTTTTTTACAATAAAATTTCATAAAAATCTTAGTCAAACCTTTAGTATTATGGATATTAAACATGCTGGCAGAGTACATGCATCCATGTTGTCGTGAACATTTTAATTAAATAAAGAAATTCCCTATCCATAGCCGTGGGAAGAGATAAAATAAAAAATCAAATCTGTGCACGGAGACCAGCAACAATTTTTTCTAACAGAAACCCATTAGGGGGTGCGTCAGCTAGGTCGGGAGGTGACAGGGGGTGCACGGCCAAAAAAGTTTGGGAACCGCTGCCTTAAAGTAAGAAAAACACAGACCAAGAGAGGGGCCAAATGCCTTGGTACAAGAGCTACACACATGTAAACTTCTGTAGGCCAACACCTAACCCAGTTGTGGATTCAATGCCATGTTTACGTAAACGTGAACACGATACACACAACCCCTATCACAATAAAAAAAGAGGAACGCCGTTTTTTATGATGAGAGAAGACATAAGTCCTCGATCAAGTGCTGGTCACAGGCCTTGCTAAGTCTACATAACAGCGACCAAACAATTTTCAGAGAAATTGCCTCTCTCTAAGTAAGAGCACAACCCCAGCAGAAGCTGAGGGATTTACACCGTATCCCCAAAAATATAGTGAATCAACACACATTTTGTAAACAAAATCATATTTGAGGGGAGGGGGGGGGGAGATTGTGCTCGTCACCAATGCAAGAGGCTGCGGTCTCGACTCCCGGAGTCAGCATTGCCCTGCGGCTTGGGCCGGTCATCATACTAACTCGTTTGGCTGAGTTAGGGGGAGGCAAGTCGCGGGTGGTAATCTGCCGTTGTGGACAGCCAGATCTACAGGTCAGGTCTGGGTGCCTGCTCAGCGAAAGGCAGGAAATGGTGAAGGCAGCATGACCTCCCACGCGTTACGCTTCACCAATGAGAGTCCTCGCTGCCTGGCTGTCTCCGCATGTGTCGGAGGAAGCATGTGGTGGACTTCAGGGTTCCCTTGTACCAACCAGTAGGAGGAACATGCGCACAACAACCAGGTAGGGGAGGGGGGGAATTGGCATAACGACTAAATTGGGATGGCGAGAAAAATATAAAATCAGGCGGAGAAAAAGAGGATTAAAAAAAAATAAGTCAACTTCATATCATACTGTGTTTAAACCCTCATGGACTGAATACAATTACACTCAGAAGTCAACTACATATCATACTGTTGACTATTCTGATGGAGAGTCCACTGTACACCTGAAGATAAGATCAGAGGGGAAATGACTTTGCTGCAACGAACAGAGAGATAGAAATATAACACATAAAAGACAAGAAGAGTAAGATATCAATGAACAAGTAAATATGAACACAAGCCAACTGGTCTGAGTAGCAGTATATGATAGAAGAATACTGTATATGAGGGATGGCCATCGATCTTCTTATATTCAAATAGTCGCTAACTTATTTTTTTAAATCTATTCGTTTATGTGAATATCGTACTGTGTAGTGTATTGAGAGGGGACCCTATTGACTGTTACACCACTGAACGGCATGCTGGGTACAGGTAGCTAGCTAGCCAGGTAGCATAACAGTCTGTTAACAGCTGGGAGAACAGAACAGAAAGATGAAGAAAGAGAGGCCCGAGATGTTACATGGTAGCAGCGTTTTGTACGTTTGCCATGTTGTTTCTCTGAGTTCACACATTTCAAGAAAAAATTATTTAACACATTGGACGCCAGAGGGCGCTACGGTCATTGGGCTGTTGTCTGCCATCGCTTTGTTCAATGGAGAGAATGCCGTGTTTGCGAGTGCTTAAACTATATGAAATATTATATCTATGGATCTAATAATGCTGTCGATTGTCAGTGAGTTTCTTCTGGTCAACATGCAAAAAACGAGGGCTGACCTTCGAAGCTTTTTTTGGCAATCGAAGCTTCGGGGCCGAGCTTCTATTTTAATTTGAAGCTTAAAAAAACAAATATATATATATATATATATATATATATATATATATATATATATATATATATATATATATATATATATATTAATTATAATATATATATATATTTTTTTTTTATCTTATGTTGTGGGACTTGTACAGCACTTTGGTAAACTTTGTTGTTTTTAAATGTGCTCTATAAATAAAGTGGATTGGATTAATTAATTAAGTAGCCCCTTTCGACAAGGTTTCACTCGGCTGCCCTGCCTGGGTGCAGTGGGGCTGCTCTCACAGCCAACGACATGACATTACATAATTATGTTGCAACCTTCGTCTATCAAGCAAACAATTATATTATCTTTAATTTATCATTTATAATTTATAATTATATCAGACAATGCACCTACAAAAGCAGATGATTACAATTAAATTAGCCAACGCTTGATTGATTGATTGATTGAAAAGTTTATTAACAGATTGCAGAATGGGTACAGTACAGTACAGCTCAATACATACAATTGTTAAGGGGATGCAGACCAGAGAAAGACTTTCGTCTTGTTTACATCAGGGTCCCCCATTTTCAATTCATCATAACATATATGACATACATGACATACAGATAGACAGTACTGCTACATCTATACATTTATGACATATCAGATTTGCAAATACAGTACTGTTTGTGATACAAAAGTGTCCAGAAAAGGAGTGTATATACATTTGGCGTAGAAACTGTACATTGGAGGAGGTTGGATGGGTGGGGTGGGGTTGGGTGGGTTGGGTGAGGGCTGTACATTGGAGGTGGGGGGGGGGGGGTTGGGTAGGGGACACACACACATTTTACACTGTACATTGGAATACTGACAAAGCCTTACTTGGTCATTTACTGTACAACTAGGTTAGGACATTTGTAGGGGCCAGTTTCGAATTGCAGTCTCACGTAGGTGTTTTTGAGAGTGTTTTTGAAAGTGGGTAGTGACATTCGTTTACAGCTTTAGGTAGGGCGTTCCACATTGATGTGGCATAATTGCGAAACGTGTTTAGTCCCTTGTTTGAGCCGAATCTGGGTTTTACATGATTTGTGGAGCTCCCTCTGGTGTTGTGATCGTGGTATTCACTGACCTTTGGGAAGTATTTTGACATGTACATGGGTACCTTGGTCGCGTAGTGTATCTTGTAGACCAGGCCCATTGCAAGTTGCTGTACTCTGTCGTCTACTCTAAGCCATCCTAGGTTGTCAAAGTGGGCAGGGGTGAGGTGGGTTCTAGGAGTCAGGTCAAGTAGTAGTCTGACTAGCTTGTTTTGAGATGTTTGTAATTTGTTTTTTAGTGCCTTTGAGGTGCTTTGGTACCATGAGGTGCAAGCATAGTCGTAGTACCCTTGAATGAGTGCTCCTGCTAGAGTCTTCAGGGTATTCTTGTTTACCAGAGAGGAGATCCGGTACAAGAATCGCGTTCGTTGGTTGACCTTTTTTATTACATTGGATGCCATTTTGTCACAGGAAAGATTAGCCTCTAGGATGGAACCCAGGTAGGTAATTTCATCTTTCCTTGTGATAATATTGTCACCCACTGTAACCGAGAAGCCGTCGGTCTTGCTGAGTTTGTTATTTGAACCGAAGAGAATGGACTCTGTTTTGCCCATGTGTAATGATAGTTTGTTGTCGGCGAGCCATATGCAGATTTTGCCTAGTTCCGAGCTGAGGGCTTTTTCAACCTGTAACTTGTTCTTGTCAGAGACCAGCAGGGCTGAGTCGTCCGCAAACAGGAACAAGTTGCAGTCACAAGCTGACGACATGTCATTTGCATACATTAGGAATAGTAGCGGTCCTAGTATGCTTCCTTGTGGAACACCACAGCTCACTGTGAGGGGGGGGGATAGGGTACCGTTTACTTCCACCATCTGTTCCCTCCCAGAATAGGCTTAGCCTTATTAATGTTTTGTGTGGCGTCGCCGTCGTGTACAACGATACTTACGTTTTTTAGGTGATTTGACAAAGTTGTTGTAGAGTTGTGATATGCCATTTTCTTCTGGCATATCTGGCACTCGGCTTTTTGGGCATTGTCTTTGCATATTTTAAAGTGTAACCACACGTCTGATGACTTCTTCATCGACATGTCTGCTGCACATGTCCTTGTTGTTTTCAACACAGATAATCTCCACGTGCTTGTTGTAGAGAGGTGGAGTCGAGGCGCCGCTTACTTTTGTTTCATTGGAATGGAGGCGCAAGATTTTGGAGGCAAAAAAAATATATATATATATATTTTTTTTTACTTCGATTTTTTTTTATGTTCGAAGCTCGTGCCATCGAACGAAGTTTCGAAGTATTTAAGACAGCCCTACAAAAAACAGATCGTTTTTTCATCTGTACATTTCCGTTTTATACCGTGGTGAATATGAGTATAGTTTGGGTGATTCTGAGTAATCCCAGGAAAAGACGCGAAAATAGCCCTTTAGTGAAATCCATTTATCACGTTGTTATTTTTCGCCTGATTATCGAATCTTCCTGAAATCAACGCTAGATTATCGTTATTATGTCTCCTCATGCACGCATGAAATGGGGCTTGGAGCGCCCGGGGCGCCCCATCCGTGCTGTGATGTGACCAACGAAAAACAGCACACACACATTCCACACAGACGGCTTCGATCGCGGGAGAAAAAAATATCCGATCAACGCAAGATTGGATATAGTGTCCTTACCTTGTCTCTGATGTAATGCAAAAATAATAATCCAATTATCTGACCGCCATTCCAAGTACTGGTCGTGGTCCCACGTTATCTGGCATTGCATATGAAGGAGGGGGGGGGGCAGCCTAGTTGATGCATCGTTGTAAGCGCTTGCCTTGCCGGAGTATTTAAACCCCGCCCACACGGCTCAGCTCGGCCCAGAAAACAAACTGCATGGTTTCAAATGGAGTGCAATAGCGGCCGAAGGCGTTAGAGGGCGGTATTGACCGTCTGCCAGCTCAGACACACTCAGAACAGCCTGCACAGGCTGCCCAGATGAATTATGAATGGCAATAGCGAATAAAAGAAAAACGGATCCAATAACGAGTAAACTCGTTGTCTGGCGCTCCACGGTTGGACGGCAATAACGAGTTAACTCGTTTTCTGGCGCAGAATGGGTTAATGTATTAATTCATTTATTATCGAATTGTAGTTTTGTGAGTGTTGCCCATCCCTACGTTATATAGATCTGTACAGGTATCACATGTAGGTCTATATGGACACAAGCAGGGTTTCACATGCACACACACACGCACACACACACACACACACACACACACACACACACACACACACACACACACTAGGGCTGACCTTCAAATATTCTTTTGGCATTCGAAGCTTCGGGGCCGAGATTCGATTTTAATTCGAAGCTTCGAGATAAAAAAAAAATATATATATATTATTATTATTATATATATTTTTTTAATCTTTTTTTTTTATGTTGTGGGACTTGTACAGCACTTTGGTCAACTTTGTTGTTTTTAAATGTGCTCTATAAATAAAGTGTATTGGACTAATTCATTAAATGAATAATGAGTCGGGAGCTGCGCTGCCTGGGCGGCTGCTCTCCGTTACACAGCCAACAACAGGCTTGTTCTAGATGGATTTCGGTTCGCCTCGACTAGTAGACAAGAGTAGCCGAGTGAAGCCGGGGGAGGAGTTAAAAAGGCGGACACTTTCGATTTCACGAGAGCCTCTCGCCTAGTCTCGCATGGCAGATACGCTTTCACGTCACCACGCACACATTACACACCTGTCCAGCTCATTATAATGCGATGGCCGTGTGCAAAATTAGATCAGATTCAAATGTACAGCACACCATATACTGCTATAGTGGAATATACTATTCATATACCATAATGTATACCATCTTGTTGCACGCTCCTGGCCGCACGCACACACAACACACTGCTGAATAATTCTGTTTTGCATCAATATATATGTATACTGTGTATATTGAGGCAAAACAGAATTATATATACAGTATTGAGGCAAAACAGACGACGCATGTGTGTATGTGTGTGTGTGTGTGTCTGACAGCTTGAAGTTTATGAATGAATGAATGAATGAATGATTATGATGATAACGCATAACATAATAAAGTTTTCAATCAATCAATCAAACGTCTCATAACTCCCTGGCTGTCACGTGGCTGGTGACTGACAACTTTTCTGAGCCAATAGGTGCTTTGTGCAACCGTAGCAAGTCGCTTCCCAGCCGGGAGCAGCCGACTGAGAGGTGCTGTGGCGCCTCGCTCTGAAGGCTGTGCGTGGCTCGCTCCCGCGAGAGTTCTGCGCCTCGTCTCGTCAGATTTTCAGAGCAAGTCGGACAACATTCTAACCGTCATGCAACGCGTTTGGCGAGGCCGTAGTAAAACCTGCGCAGATCTGCGTCCGCCTATCCCATCTCGAACAAGCCTAACATTACATAATTATGTTGCAACCTTCGTCTATAAAGCAAACAATTATATACATATTTATATGTAGTTAATAGAGACAAAGGCAGAATTCGACTTAATTTTTTATTAAAACATGTTTTTATACTATACTATAGAGAATTGTCAGTGCTGTAAAGTTTAAACCTTTTTAAATCTTAGACAAACGAAACACTTTGCTTTCATGAAATATTGTAAGCCGTCATTTGAGGCTTTATAAAAGCAGCACAATGAACACAAATCTGTCAGTGCCGAGTCCGACCTCATCTTTTAACAAACGGCATTGCTTGTTGTAGTTAAAGGAAAACTCCAACATTTTGGGAAATTAGCTTATTTAACATATTCCCTGGAGTTAGACAAGAAGATACATACCTTTTTTGTCTCTGTGCATGCATTAGGCTTAGGGAACAGTCGCTCCGTTAGCATAGCTTAGCTTCATCACTGGAAGTGAGGCGGATCCGGAGCCTTACAGTGTATAGTTTGATTGATTGATTGAAAAGTTTATTAACAGATTGCAGAATACACTCCAAATACAACTCCAAAACGTTCATGTAAACATGTTGTGACCTGTGTATTCACCACGTGGAGAAATATACTCGAATCCTTTTTTTGCCCAACCACTCCTCTCTGAGCGCAGCCAGTGATTTCAACGTGACGCTGTGTTTGTTTACATTCTCATTCATTCAAAAGATCCGAACCGATTGAAGTTTATGGATACCATGACTTGAAATCCTCTTACATTTACATTTACATTTAGTCATTTAGCTGACGCTTTTATCCAAAGCGACTTACAAGTTCTGTGCGACAAGACAGCAAGAAGGGTATAACTCTATCAGCTGAGTAACAATGTTCATCAAAGTGTTGCGTGTTACAGTGTAGGTTAGTTTATTAGGACAAGTGCATGACATTAAGGTTAGTCGGGGTTAGATTTTTTTTTTTTTTTTTTTTTTTCTTACCTTGACGATTAAAAGCCTCCCCAATTTAGAAAACAGTAATCCAAGCCCTGGTATATTGTTATACCGGACGCTCTGAGCTAACCGGAGCTAACGCAGAACAGGAGGATTGTAAAGCATATATAACGATTTCCTTTCTGGGGTTGTCAAAATAAAAGTGCAACGTTTATAGCAGCGGAAAACGTTTATTTTGTACATTATCTAACGTTCACACGAACCTAAACTAACTTTAGGTTAGTTGTAACGTTAGTTTAGGTTCGTGTTAACGTTAGATAATGTACAAAATAAAAGTTTTCCGCTGCTATAAACGTTGCACTTTTATTTTGACAACCCCAGAAAGGAAGTCATTATATATGCTTTACAATCCTCCTGTTCTGCGTTAGCTCCGGTTAGCTCAGAGCGTCCGCTATAACAATATACCAGGGCTTGGATTACTGTTTTCTAAATTGGGGAGGCTTTTAATCGTCAAGGTAAGAGGATTTCAAGTCATGGTATCCATAAACTTCAATCGGTTCGGATCCTTTGAATGAATGAGAATGTAAACAAACACAGCGTCACGTTGAAATCACTGGCTGCGCTCAGAGAGGAGTGGTTGGGCAAAAAAATTGTTCCGAGTATATTTGCTTATAAAACGTAATTGTCTAATTCAATTATTTTTTATTTCTCCACGTGGTGAATACACAGGTCACAACATGTTTACATGAACGTTTTGGAGTTGTATTTGGAGTGTATTCTGCAATCTGTTAATAAACTTTTCAATCAATCAATCAAACTATACACTGTAAGGCTCCGGATCCGCCTCACTTCCAGTGATGAATCTAAGCTATGCTAACGGAGCGACTGTTCTGTTCCCTAAGCTAAATGCACGCACAGAGACAAAAAGGGTATGCATCTTCTTGTCTAACTCCAGGGAAGATGTTAAATAAGCTAATTTCCCAGAATGTTGGAGTTTTCCTTTAACAAAGAGAGGCAGAGTTTTGATTTTGCAGGTAAAAAAGAAATTATAATTTTTTTTTTATATATATTCGAATTTTATTTTCCCATTTCAAATCCCATGCCCATCGAACGAAGCTTCGAAGTATTTAAGACAGCCCTACCACACACACACACACACACCCTACCACACAGACACAAACACCATACCACACACACACACACACACACACCCTACCACCACACACACCATACCACACACACACACACCATACCACACACACACACACCCTACCACACACACACATAGGGCTGCCGCGGTATTGATTTTTTCCTTACCGCACAAATTTGCGAAACTATTGAAACCGCCGCGGTAACCACAAAAAAAAATAAGTTTGAATGCATTTAATTTTTTTAATTTTAGTAGTCTATTCTTTATAGCATATAGCCTGCCTCTAGTCTAAATGTCTATCTTTAGAGGATGACTTTGCAGCATGAATATTGTTTGGGATTCGGCAAGCACGCATTCGTTATTGAAAGTGAAACACAGACAACATAGGCTACTGAACAGTGAACACTGTTTATTGACGCTTGCAGTGAGGTACAACGTGAGGCTCACTCGAGGTAGACGCTTGCAGTGAGGTACAACGTGAGGCTCACTCGAGGTAGACGCTTGCAGTGAGGTACAACGTGAGGCTCACTCGAGGTAGACGCTTGCAGTGAGGTACAACGTGAGGCTCACTCGAGGTAGACGCTTGCAGTGAGGTACAACGTGAGGCTCACTCGAGGTAGACGCTGGACAGGTCTGTTGAGGAGCTGAGGCGCGCGCCTCTCTCCCCTTCCCGTCGACCAAGAGTGAATACCTGTAGTCCCCAGGGCTCTGTCCCGACCGGTGTCCGGATCCCCCCCGAAAGGATGGGTGAGCCGCGACCGGGGAAGACCGGGCGAGCCCGACTCAACGAGAACCATAAAACCTGAGCGCGGGGTGGCTCCGGCCCCTCGCGCGCCGCCGCCGTTCCCAACTCCCCTCTCCCTCACGGGGAGAGGCGGGGGGATTCGAAGTCTCCCCTCTGGTCGTGTGCCGTTCACTCGGTGTCGCGGGCAGGGGTGGTAGCGCCCGGCGGTTACCCCCCCCCGACCCTTTCTTATTCTTATTATTATTATTATTATTATTATTATTATTATTATTATTATTATTATTATTATTATTATTATTATTATTATTATTATTATAAAAAACAGTGGTGATGCGGTATTCAGCTTAATTCTGCGGTGGGCGTGATGTAACAGTGATACCGCGGTAATGCGGTAACCGCGGCAGCTCTACACACACACACACACACACACACACACACACACACACCCTACCACACACCCTACCACACAAACACATACACCCCCCCCACCACACACACACACAGTCACACACCCTACCACAAACCCTAACCCCCCCACCACACACACACACACACACACACACACACACACACACACACACACACACTCACTCCCCACCCCCACACAGACAGACAGACACGTTTTGTTCTGCTTGGGTGAAAACTAACAGCTTTTCTCTTCTGCACCTTGAGAGAGAGAGAGAGAGAGAGAGAGAGAGAGGCCCTGAGAACAGTTCTATTGCTTCACCACACACACAATACACACACACACACACAATATGCACACACACACACACACACACACACACACACACACAATATGCACACACACACAATATGCACATACACACAATTTGCATACACACAATATTCACAGAATTTCACACACAATATACACACAATATGCACACACACACAATATGCACACACAATACATACATACGCACACACACACATACGCACACACACACACACACAATATGCACACACACACACACACACACACAATATGCACACACAATACGCACACAATACGCACACACACACACACACACACACACACACACACACACACACACACACACACAGAGACCCAGACTCTTATCTCTGAGCAGCACAAATATGTAAATAGCTCGTCTTAAAGGGGCATTTCGCTGTAGCCCCTCCTTTGTACATTCTCAAAGATCAGGTTCTGCGTCTCGCTCTGTCCAGAAGTCATCATGATCACTTGATCATCAACGTTGGGTTTGTTGATGGAAGTTCCAACAGGCCTCTTGAGATGCCGCGTGTGTGAAATCACTGCGCCCGTCTGTTCCTCAAGAAAATAGCTCCAACTATGTATCTGCTTGGGAAACTACAATGTGTAGTTTTTAGTACAAAGTTGGAGTTGTTGTAAGGTGTGTTTCTTCACGCTCCCCCGGCTCCCAGTGGTTCCAACCTGGCACCTTTGTAAGGTGGTCGTTTCCTGGCAGTGGCCTTTAACCCTTTCACTGCCACACGGCAGCCGGTTAACCCTTTCACTGTGACAATACAGAAGGTTAGCCCTTTTACTATCACACAACCGACGGCGATGCTCCATCATTAGCATCATTAGTTCCGCTAACGATGGAGCATCGCCGTCGGTTGTGTGATAGTAAAGGGTTAACCTTCTTCACTACCTCACGACAAAGTGTTAACCCTTTCACTGCCACACTACAGAAGTTTAACCCTTTACTGTCACACTACAGACGGCTAACCGGCTGTAGTGTGATAGTAAAGGGTTAACCTTCTGTAGTGTGGTAGTGAAAGGGTTAAGATAAACGGATACAAATGTTTATTTTGCCTCTCTGCTAGAGACGACCAGCCCATGTTATCATACAGGATGCAGTACATTGGTGCTTCAACGACCCTCTGTCTACTTCAACCTCTTTCCTTTCATTAACCCTCTAAAGCTCTGTTCCTTTCATTAACCCTCTAAAGCTCTGTTCCTTTCATTAACCCTCTAAAGCTCTGTTCCTAGGGCTGGGCGATATGGCCAAAAACGTTATCGCGATAAAATTATAAAATTATTTTGCCCGGCGCCGATGGACGGGCTATTAATAGACTTGTTTTGCTGCTGCGAATGTCTCGAGTTGATGTCGTCATCAGTCCGCGCACGTTCTTCTACGCACCAGTGCATAGATTATTATATTCCACCAGGGGGCAACCTACCGCCACTTATAAGAATGGAACTAACAGTTAGCCAGAGCAATCGGTGTATCCCATGACAATGTATTAAATATCACCCTAAAATACTCCGTTCCGCCCCAATATATTGCAACGGCGTCCACTGCATACCCCACACTACTCTAACCGTGGCCTCAGAATTCACGCCACACACCCACTCCGCACGTAAACTATAAAATAGCGGCGTGAGGGGCGGCTACGTGGCGTAGTGGGCAAGGCGCTCGCCACAAATGACGGAGACGCTGGGCTTGCCTGTTCGAGCCCAGCGCTCCACATTGCTTTCAGTTTAGCTGGTCGTTCATACTAATACACATTGGCCGTATTAGGGGGTGGGAAACTGATGGGTGGGGATCGGGCGTTGTGGACAGTGACTCCTACAGGTCGGTTGGTGCGCCTGCGCAGTAGAATCAGGAAGTGTCAGGGGCAGCGTGAGCCTCCCACGTGTTACTCCTCGCCACTGAGAGATCGAGCTGCGCAGGTGAAAAGATGCGACTGCTGTTACCTCAAGTACCGGAGGGGACTTGTGCTATGTATGACTTAGTCCACATTGCAGCCGGCTTGTGGGAGGCAAGAAACAGCGTTCGTGACAGGGGAGGGTTGAATTGGATGATACGAAATTGGGATGGGAGAAAATGGGAGAAAAAGTGGATAAAAAAATTAAAAAATTGCGGCGTGCAAGCTAATTATCCTAGCCAGCCTTGTTTCCAATGTACTAACTATCACCCTAAAATACTCTGGTCCGCCCCAATACATTGCAACGACGTCCACCGCATACCCCACACTACTCTAACCGTGGCCTCAGAATTCACGCCACACACCCACTCCGCACGTAAACTATAAAATAGCGGCGTGCAAGCCAGGGCTCCAGACTAACTTTTTTCACCACCGTCCCAGAACCGTCCAGAAATACAGTTTTAACCGTCCCAAAGTGATTGTAAACCGTCCCAATTTTTTTTTATATATATATAATATATCAACGTCAATTTGATCATATTTTGTGCTGATAATGGCACAGAGGGTGAGACCAACTGTGTACCGTACCTTTTGATTATTGTAAGCACAAAGATAATAAGCAGCTATAACTAGAACGTGTCGATAATATACAGTTCCAATCATAATAATAATAGATCAAATTTATACAGCGCCTTTCATAGAACCCAAGGTCGCTTCACAATCAGGACAAAAAATAGGGCTAGGGAAATAGGGGGGGAAAAGGGGATGAGGTAAGGTTAGGGATAATGGATAATGGACCTAATCTAATCTAAACTAACTGATGGGGAAAAGCCTTGGTCAAGAGGTGTGTTTTTAGAGCAGTTTTGAAGGTGTCCAGGGTTGGGGCGTTGCGGATAACATTACACTTCTGTTATTTAAATGTGTCCTTACGTTAGAGTCAGGGGTTGTTGGATGCAGTTCCCTGTTGGTCAGTGTGTGTCTGTTCTCCATCTTCTTCTGCTGTGTTTATCCTCTTCAAATAGCGCAGCATATTTGCGGTGCTCTCTTCACTGAGAGGATGCCAGTATAGCGTTTATTTTTATTTTTATAACATTCTGATATTTTCGTGGTTCTTGTATAGTAGTCTCGTGCGACTGTCAACTATAATAAATATGGGCTGTTTTAAATTGTGTGAATAGTTGTTGTGAGTGCTCGCACTATGTTTCAATATAATCCGTTTTACCATTAATTCATTATAAACACAGACGTAAGGTGTCCACCGCGCGTCCACCGTGCTTTTTTAAAGCTCCGGCCAAAATGCATGGTGACGTGTTGACCAATTTCGGAGGGGGATCCCAATGATATATCAATAAAAACGTACCGTCAGTTCATGTCCAAGGGATTATGTTCACGCACACAGCAAGTATCACCAGTTCCTGGCATTTTTTAACCTCTTTCTTTTTCGATGTCGAGATAAATTTGGGGCTGCTGCAGCGCGACCTGTGGTTTGCTGATCAGAATGGTGGGCGGGAGCTTGATGCTGGATTAGCATATCGCTGCGTTGGGACGGCGGAGATAGTCATTGGATTCGGCAAATCACGCAACGTTTAGACTTCAGTGAGAACCCCACATGATAATGTTGCCGTCTCTCTGTCAACTAAGTCGGCACGAGACACTAGAGCCATATGAAATCCGTTTTATTTTTTTCCAAATTCCATTTTATTTTTTCCCAAATTCAGTTTTTTCCGTTTTAATATTTCAGAATTCTGTATTTTGCTTTGTACGCTCATTTTACCATCAGAAATAGTGTCTAATAAGTGGGAATGAATAAATGTCCACAATTTAATAAGATATAACAGTCCATTTAATAGGGCTGTCTTAAATACTTCGAAGCTTCGAAGCTTCGTTCGATGGGCATGGGATTCTAATATGAAAATAAAATGTGATTATTAAAAAATATAAAAATATAAATGATATATATATATTTTTTTGCTAAATCAACTCTGCCTCTCTTTGTTAACTACAACAATCAATGCTGTTTGTTATTTAAGACGAGGTCGGACTCGGCACTGACAGATTTGTGTTCATTGTGCTGCTTTTATAAAGCCTCAAATGACGGCTTACAATATTTCATGAAAGCAAAGTGTTTTGTTTGTCTAAGATTTAAAAAGGTTTAAACTTTACAGCACTGACAAAGTTGAACAAAGTGCTGTACAAGTCCCACAACATATATAAAAAAAAAATATATATATATATATAATTTTTTTTTATTTTTATTTTTTTACAGTTGATTCCATTTTTATTGCTCAATTCCGCGATTCCGTCCGCGATTCCGTGATCGCGGATTTCATATGGCTCTACGAGACACGCACCGTTTGACAGCAATATGTGCGCGCACTAACCCTCTAAAGCCCTGTTCCTTTCATTAACCCTCTAAAGCCCTGTTCCTTTCATTAACCCTCTAAAGCTCTGTTCCTTCATTAACCCTCTAAAGCTCTGTTCCTTTCATTAACCCTCTAAAGCTCTGTTCCTTTCATTAACCCTCTAAAGCCCTGTTCCTTTCATTAATCCTCTAAAGCTCTGTTCCTTTCATTAACCCTCTAAAGCTCTGTTCCTTTCATTAACCCTCTAAAGCTTTGTTCCTTTCATTAACCCTCTAAAGCCGAGTGTGTAGCATGGACATATTTTACAAAACATATCTTTGGAACCGTTTATGATAAAGAGTAAAGACTAGCTTTAAAGTGTATTTGAATCGGGATTCTCCGCTCCGGCTGACTGGCCTAAATATCTAGATTGGTGTTCCCCTCATTTCCGATACCAGCCTAGTAAATCCTTTCTATCTCTGTCAGAATGCTGGGACAGTGATGATGACATCTAATCATGGTGAATGATTCGATGTGTTTGAAGCAGCGTTTCCATTAGCCGGTAATTACCGGTATTTGACCGGCAAAATCTGTTGAAGTCCGACATATTTCATCTCTCCGGTCTTAATGTCCGGTGAAAATAATTCCCTGAGTCTAAGCACAATTTGATTATTTGAATTGTATTAAAATAGGCTAAAATTAAATAGCCTATGCGATGAACGAAACGATCATTACATTTGTTTCCTCGTTGCTTCTAATAATGACAACGACGTTGTCAGCGAGAGCTTAGTGCTGGGTGTGCGAACTTTTGTGAAGCTGCAGAGCCATAGCAACAGCAGCACAATGCAGTATTCCAGCAGTACTCCAATTCAGCCATTTTCAGCCAATGTTGGGTGGGGGGCGCTGCTGTGCGGTTCCCAGAAAAGAGCCAATAACAGCTGAATGAGCTGCTCTGCAGCGCCATACTCTTTGCAAATAAGTCGTTGCGAGGTGGAGAGAGTCGTCACGCAAACCACGATAATGTTGCCGTCTCTCTGCTTTCTCAGTTCTTCGCTTGATATAATTAATACAAATGTCCAATATAACGGAATTCGTTAGCTCATAAAAATGTGATTATAACAGACTGCTGTTTAGTGTCGGACCGACTGCCCACATACGCGGTCTATTTTATTTCAAGTCAGCAGCAGCACGGAGTATTGAGGGAATTATTTTATTTGGAATATATTAATGACTGTATACGCAAAAGTAGCCTAGTTTTAAGTAATACTATTATAAATCTACATGCCTTGAGGATGACATTCTTTATATAGCCTGCCTATCAATTGTTTTAAAGCTCAATAAACTATGACCGGAATTAATCTCATTTGTCCGGTAGATTGAAATCTTGCAGGTCACGGAGACCGGCAACAATTTTTTCTAACGGAAACCCTGGTTTGAAGCTGTGGTTTGAAGTAGCCTACTCTTGTATCAATTGATCTGACAATAATTTATTGTGCAGCTTGAATGAATAGTATACCACCTGTTGATGGTTCACGTAACTGTAACTATGCTATAAGATGCAGAGAGGGACATTGATAGGAGCTCACAACAGAAAAGGAGGAGAGATATTTGATGGGGGGCCTAAATAGAACTTTCCATGTTTAAAAAAAAACACAAGGTTTTTTCAGTGGCCATCTTTTCAAACCTTTGTCTATGTAGGCTTTAGAGCAGTGGTCACCAACCTTTTTAAGCCCAAGATCACTTTTTATTTTTTTGGTGAAGGCAAGATCTACCTATTGAAGCGTTGAAAGAAAAAGACAGCCAAGATTGTACTTTAAACTAAATTACTTTTATTTGCCTGTATTCTAATTACATGCAATGCTTTGGTCCAACATTAAAACGTCAAAGTAGAACTATTATGTACTTTCTCAGTCAGTGCTAAGTGCAGTCATCTTATGCAGCATCACTTTTCACATCAAAACAAAAGTAGAACTGTAATGTGGACTTGTTTCTCATATTATTAACATTGACAAACATATTTACAATTAGCATTTTATAAAGTAGAACTGTAATGTGTACTTTCTCAGTCAGTGCTAAGTGCAGTCAGTGCTAAGTGCAGCATCAGTTTTCACATCAGAACAAAAGTAGAACTGTAATGTGGACTTTCTCATATTATTAACATTGACAAACATATTTACAATTAGCATTTTATAAAGTAGAACTGTAATGTGTACTTTCTCAGTCAGTGCTAAGTGCAGCATCACTTTTCACATCAAAACAAAAGTAGAACTGTAATGTTTACTTTCTCAGTCAGTGCTAAGTGAAGCATCATTTTCACATCAAAACAAAAGTAGAACTGTATGTGTACTTTCTCAGTCAGTGCTAAGTGCAGCATCACTTTTCACATCAAAACAAAAGTAGAACTGTAATGTGGACTCTCAGGGTAAGATAAAAAAAAAATGTTTTTTTTTCTTTTTTTTTTCTTTTAAATTTTCATGGAAAGATCTACAGGGACAGTCTCAAAGATCGACCAGTCGATCAAGATCGACGGGTTGGTGACCACTGCTTTAGAGGGTTAAATAAAGATTAAAACATGTATGTTAATGAAAGGTTTTTATGAAAAAGTCTAGTACCATTTCAACATCAGAGATTTCAGAAGTATAGTGAATATCACTGTGGAAAGCTTGATCATTCAAATTTCTTTTTATAATTGTGAGAGATTGTGTTTTCCTTGATGGAGTGTTTGTGATTCATTCACAAACGCTTTTATCCAAAGTGACTTACTTACCGTTAATGATGCTGGAGTCACAGGAGGAGATGAGGTCCAGGGCGCTGCCAGCCCTGTGGGTGCAGCCGGGCGGGAGAGACCACTGTGGCCGACTGGGAAGGGTCTGGTGGGTTGAAGCCCATTAGCACCAGGGGGGGGCCGTCTTCTGGGAAGGAGCTTAAAAGCACCTCCAGCTCATCTGGAAAGTGTTTGAGGGGAACTGAAGGGCGATGCAGAATAACAATGGTGAGACTGACTAGAGACAGACACAGCATGATATCTGAGAGAGGGAATCAGGCCGTGATGTTGTGCTTGTATTCCAGGAGGGAGAGGTCAGCAGGCCAGTGCCTCCACCACGTCGGGAGGGTCTGGATCAGTGATGCCATCGGGCAATGATCACTAATAGAATACAAAATTCAATCACAAATTCACAACGTTTTTGAGATCAACTAAAGATTTCCACAGCAATATGGGCTAAAAGAAGATGTAGATTGGACCTCATGATGGAACATGTTCGTAAGTATCTTCGTAAGAAGTTTGTACGAACAAATTTACGAACATCCCCCGCCTCCGGACGCCTGAACGCGTGAAACGGTCTTCGTAAAGTAAAGTGGCCAAAATGATCACAGCTGGGTTCCCGTGAATGAAGAACATCACTCATTCTTAAACTGGAAGCGCGTTCTCGTACACCTGGATTTGCATACAGAGTACAGGCACACACCCGCCAGCTGCCTTCTACCCTGGGTACCCCTGGGCACCCACCAGCTGCCTTCTACCCTGGGTACCCCTGGGCGTGGGGAACCTAGGGACTGTGTGCTGAACATCTGTGTTGTGCTGACCAGCTGCCTGTAGGGACTGTGGGCTGAACATCTGTGTTGTGCTGACCAGCTGCCTGTAGGGACTGTGGGCTGAACATCTGTGTTGTGCTGACCAGCTGCCTGTAGGGACTGTGGGCTGAACATCTGTGTTGTGCTGACCAGCTGCCTGTAGGGACTGTGGGCTGAACATCTGTGTTGTGCTGACCAGCTGCCTGTAGGGACTGTGGGCTGAACATCTGTGTTGTGCTGACCAGCTGCCTGTAGGGACTGTGGGCTGAACATCTGTGTTGTGCTGACCAGCTGCCTGTAGGGACTGTGGGCTGAACATCTGTGTTGTGCTGACCAGCTGCCTGTAGGGACTGTGGGCTGAACATCTGTGTTGTGCTGACCAGCTGCCTGTAGGGACTGTGGGCTGAACATCTGTGTTGTGCTGACCCGCGAGGACTGTGTGCCAGCTGCCATTAACCCTCTAAAGCTGAGCCCGCGTGACACTAGACATGTTTTGCAAAATCCGAATTGGGAGATTCTCTTCTCTTCAGTAAAATGTAAAGTGATCTCTCCGTCGCCCATGGGCTGGCTGGCAGTGTGCAGAAATAAGGTATAGAATATTCTAGATCGATAATTTTCTCTTCTGAACGCACCTGCATGTAATCCGCTGTATCTATCTATATCCATATCTGTCACTGAGCTAGCCAATGGAAATGCTAGAAATGGTCACGTGGGCTGGGAGAACCAATGGAAAATTCCTAGTGATGCACGATATATTGGCCGCCGATATAATATCGGCCGATATGGCAATTTTTTTTACCCATCAGTATCGGTCCGATATCAAGATAGGGCCAATATGGGCCGATATACACTTTTTTTTATTTATTTTTTTAGATTTATTTTTTCTTTTTACATGTTTTGGCCTTAAATAGTTTAAAAATATCAGTAATTTCTGAAAATAAGTTACAAAAGTAAAAGAATTAATAAAAATGCGTTTTGGAAAATAGCTCTTTATTTGATTATCATAAAAAAGTGTTTTCTATACAGAGATATCGACATCGGTAAATATCGGTATCGGCCAGAACAGCAATATTAATATCGGTTATCGGTATTCGGCCACAATTTTCACATCGGTGCATCACTAAAAATTCCTATGGTTTCTCTATATCCAGTGCGCTCCGCAGATCGGACCGTCAGACAGACACACGCTCCTTGGGCATAATGGAGGATAGAGAGATTTTATAATAAAATGGCAAAAAGATGAATAGGATTCTCCGGCGCTGCAGCTGGACCCTAGTATTGGTATAAATCACATTCAGCAAGCCCTCAGCTCGAATACGCATCGAATCAATGTTATAAGACATTGATATCAGGAGCTATCTGTAGCTACTGCTAGCCGGCTAGATAACGTTAAAGGCCAACCTTCACGTTGTATTTTTGTTCAATAAACAATGTGGACTAGGCCAACGGTGACTTTCATGAAGAAGGGAAAAAAAAGTATTGAAATTGACCCAGTTTTAGCGTTTTTATCAAACATTTTGTCTGCCCAACACAATCACCACGCACGTGGATATTTTAATCAATGGTTCATAACGTGTGTAATCGAAATGATCTCGTCACAACAGGTGCAGGGCACCAGGGGGCTCACCAGGGGGCGCTGAGAGTCACACACAGCTAGTGGCAGGCACTGCAGGCAGAGAGCCTTGCTACCATAGATATATGCTTGCTACTACTAGCCGAATGAAAATGTATCTGTTTCACCTAACACTATTGCTCCGTGATTATAGCCATCCATCTCTAAAGCTAACCACTATTTGTAAAAGCCACAACCACGTTACCATATTTGTAATAATGTAAATCATTGTGTCGTTGTACACATATCGTGTTTATAACGTTAGTAGCTAACATAGCTTAGCTTGGTAGCTATTGTGCTAACAACATATCCCGACATCCGGCTCGCTGGCCGGCATGAACGGCCGACCCAAAATGGTTCTCTCCTCTCTGTACACCCCGTCCCCACGGGTACCCTGCCGGGGGGCCCATGGACGCGACAACGGCGGCAGCCGTAGGGTGCTCGAGCCCGTAAAGGCTAGTGGTACACGATAGCTATGAGCTAACTAACGTTACAGGCTCAAACACCCTTCGGCCGCCGCTGTTGTCGCGTCCACAAGCTCCTCCGCAGGACACCCGCAAGGACGGGGGCACACAAAGAGGAGAGAACCACCCGCAGGGACGGCGGAGCTGTAGTGGTCCCGACTGTAGCAGGGACGGCGGAGCTATAGGCTAACTGTGATGCACCGAGTGGGCCACCATTGATATAGTACTATGACCCGGACTGGCAAGGCATACGTTTCCTGAAGTGACGTCACGGCTGTGCTAGCGTCTGATAAGCTTTTAGATTCGGCTCATTAATATGCACCTGTAGTGACGTCGGCGCTTGATAAGCTTTTTTGATTCGCGCGTGCATGTTATTCGTGCATGGACCTTTTTAACTCTTTCGAAGTGGCATTTCCGGTGTCAAATGGAAAAAAATAAATAATGAAATTATATACCAATGATGTAAACTACCCATAATTGATCAGTAGGGTTTAACCTGGATGTTGGGCTTTAAGACAACGCCTCAGTGAACTATTTAGTTTAGAGCTAACGTGAGCTAACGTGAGCTACCGAGTCAACGGAGGTAACTTATCATGCACTCGACTATTGCTGGAGCATTTGTTGATATCAGCAGCTATCAGTAGCTAGCCAGCTAGATAACGTTAGACAATGCCTCATGTAGTCACTGTGTCATTTAGTTTAAACAGTAATGTTAGCTTGGTAGGTACTGGTAGCCAACGTTAGCTCACGCCGCATCATGCACCAGACTATAGCAGACTGCGCTCTTGTTTACATGAGTGTGGGAGGGGCTGGGGATGAGGCGGCGCCGTACGCTGTGTGTCTGAGAGAGAAGTCAGCAGTGACTGTGAGATCTCCGCTAACAATTGTATCATGTTTTTCGATCGGTTTTGACGATCGGCGAAAATAAAGCATTATCACCGATCACCGATTGCATATTTATACTGATTATCGGCCGATCGATCGGGGCATCCCTAATGAATATTATGTTCAACAAGCACTGGAACGTGTTGAGGATGATCCAGATAAATGAAAAGCACTCTGAGCCAGAATGATGGGCCAGTGATGATGACAATCATAGTGAAGGATTTGATGCGTTTGAAGCGGTCTGACAACTACATAATTTATTGTGCAGCTTGAATGAAAATCATCTGTTGAAGATTCATGTGTGTAACTCTGCAATTTGGATAAGATGCAGAGAGAGGGGCGTCCTGTGTAATCGCAACGCCCTGGGTTTTGAAACCCTGTCTCTTTACCTCGTCTCCTGTCTCTCGCTGTCCCCAATAAAGCACAAATGCTCTAAAGACATGTCTTTTATTTTATTTTTAACTTTTTCTATTTTTCTCCCATCCCAATTTCGTATATCCAATTCTTCCCTCCCCTGTCTTGAGCGTTGCTAGACTATGCCTCCGAACTGGTCGGCTGTAGTGAGGACAGAAGCCTTGCATCACGTGTCCCCTCCGGTACACGAGGAGGCAGCCTGTCGCATCTTTTCACCGCAGCAGCTCGATCTCTCAGTGGCGAGGAGTAACGCGTGGGAGGCTCACGCTGCCCCCGTTACTTCCTGATTCTACTGCGCAGGCGCACCAACCGACCTGTAGGAGTCGCTGTCCACAACGTCCAATCCCCACCCACCGGCTTTCCCACCCTCTAACACTTGCCAATTGTGTTAGTATGAACGACCAGCCAGCCGGTAGCAACGTAGAGAGCGAGCGCCTTGCCCACTGCGCCAATCAGCCGCCCCCCTAAAGACATATCTTAAAATAAATAAAAATGTAAAGCTGCAGAGAGGGACATTGATAGGAGCCCACAACTGAAAAAGAGGAGAGCTATATGATGGAGGGGCCTTTTGTGTGTCTGTGTGTGTGGAGGGGGGGTTAATTGCAGGGAGATATTGGTCTAAATATGTATGTATTTTCACATTGTCTGCTAAAAAACGCCCAGCACAATATCCAAATAAACTATAGCTGTCCCTCACTGAGGAAAAGGTGTATTTGCACCAAATGTCACCAAATGAATATACATTTTAACAACCCTCTTCTCTCTCCTCTTCTATCTCCTCTTCTCCCTCCTCTTCTCCCTCCTCTTCTCTCTCCTCTTCTCTCTCCTCTTCTCTCTCCTCTTCTCTCTCCTCTTCTCTATCCTCTTCTCCCTCCTCTTCTCCCTCCTCTTCTCTCTCCTCTTCTCCCTCCTCTTCTCTCTCCTCTTCTCTCTCCACTTCTCTCTCCTCTTCTCTCTCCTCTTCTCTATCCTCTTCTCCCTCCTCTTCTCCCTCCTCTTCTCTCTCCTCTTCTCCCTCCTCTTCTCTCTCCTCTTCTCTCTCCTCTTCTCCCTCCTCTTCTCTCTCCTCTTCTCCCTCCTCTTCTCTCTCCTCTTCTCCCTCCTCTTCTCTCTCCTCTTCTCTCCTCTTCTCTCTCCTCTTCTCCCTCCTCTTCTCTCTCTTCTCTCTCCTCTTCTCCCTCCTCTTCTCTCTCCTCTTCTCCCTCCTATTCTCTCTCCTCTTCTCCCTCCTCTTCTCTCTCCTCTTCTCTCCTCTTCTCTCTCCTCTTCTCTCTCCTCTTCTCCCTCCTCTTCTCTCCTCTTCTATCTCCTCTTCTCTCTCCTCTTCTCCCTCCTCTTCTCTCCTCTTCTCTCTCCTCTTCTCTCTTCTCCCTCCTCTTCTCTCTCCTCTTCTCTCCTCTTCTCTCTCCTCTTCTCTCTCCTCTCCTCTCCTCTTCTCCCTCCTCTTCTCCCTCCTCTTCTCTCTCCTCTTCTCTCCTCTTCTCTCTCCTCTTCTCCCTCCTCTTCTCTCTCCTCTTCTCCCTCCTCTTCTCTCTCCTCTTCTCCCTCCTCTTCTCCCTCCTCTTCTCCCTCCTCTTCTCTCTCCTCTTCTCCCTCCTCTTCTCTCTCCTCTTCTCTCTCCTCTTCTCTCTCCTCTTCTCTCTCCTCTTCTCCCTCCTCTTCTCCCTCCTCTTCTCCCTCCTCTTCTCTCTCCTCTTCTCTCCTTCTCCCTCCTCTTCTCTCTCCTCTTCTCCCTCCTCTTCTCCCTCCTCTTCTCCCTCCTCTTCTCCCTCCTCTTCTCTCTCCTCTTCTCTCTCCTCTTCTCTCTCCTCTTCTCTCTCCTCTTCTCTCCTCTTCTCTCTCCTCTTCTCCCTCCTCTTCTCTCTCCTCTTCTCTCCTCTTCTCTCCTCTTCTCTCTCCTCTTCTCTCTCCTCTTCTCTCTCCTCTTCTCCTCTCCTCTTCTCTCTCCCCTTCTCTCTCCTCTTCTCTCTCCTCTTCTCTCTCCTCTTCTCCCTCCTCTTCTCCTCTCCTCTTCTCTCTCCTCTTCTCTCTCTTCTCTCTCCTCTTCTCTCCTCTTCTCTCTCCCCTTCTCTCTCCTCTTCTCTCTCCTCTTCTCTCTCTTCTCCCTCCTCTTCTCCTCTCCTCTTCTCCTCTCCTCTTCTCTCTCCTCTTCTCTCTCTTCTCTCTCCTCTTCTCTCCTCTTCTCTCTCCTCTTCTCTCTCCTCTTCTCCCTCCTCTTCTCCTCTCCTCTTCTCTCTCCTCTTCTCTCTCTTCTCTCCTCTTCTCTCCTCTTCTCTCTCCTCTTCTCTCTCCTCTTCTCCCTCCTCTTCTCTCTCCTCTTCTCTCTCCTCTTCTCTCTCCTCTTCTCCTCTCCTCTTCTCTCTCCTCTTCTCTCTCCTTCTCTCTCCTCTTCTCTCTCCTCTTCTCCCTCTTCTCTCTCCTCTTCTCCCTCCTCTTCTCTCTCCTTCTCTCTCCTCTTCTCTCTCCTCTTCTCCCTCTTCTCTCTCCTCTTCTCTCTCCTCTTCTCTCTCCTTCTCTCTCCTCTTCTCTCTCCTCTTCTCCCTCTTCTCCCTCCTCTTCTCCCTCTTCTCTCTCCTCTTCTCCCTCCTCTTCTCTATCCTCTTCTCCCTCCTCTTCTCTCCTCTTCTCCCTCCTCTTCTCCCTCCTCTTCTCTCCCCTCTTCTCTCTCCTCTTCTCTCTCCTCTTCTCCCTCCTCTTCTCTCTCCTCTTCTCCCTCCTCTTCTCTCTCCTCTTCTCTATCCTCTTCTCCCTCCTCTTCTCTCTCCTCTTCTCTCTCCTCTTCTCCCTCCTCTTCTCTCCTCTTCTCCCTCCTCTTCTCTCTCCTCTTCTCCCTCCTCTTCTCTCTCCTCTTCTCTCTCCTCTTCTCTCTCCTCTTCTCTCCTTCTCCCTCCTCTTCTCCCCTCCTCTTCTCTCTCCTCTTCTCCCTCCTCTTCTCTCTCCTTCTCTCTCCTCTTCTCTCTCCTCTTCTCCCTCTTCTCCCTCCTCTTCTCCCTCTTCTCTCTCCTCTTCTCCCTCCTCTTCTCTCCTCTTCTCCCTCCTCTTCTCTCTCCTCTTCTCCCTCCTCTTCTCTCTCCTCTTCTCTCTCCTCTTCTCTCTCCTCTTCTCTCCTTCTCCCTCCTCTTCTCCTCCTCTTCTCCCTCCTCTTCTCCCTCCTCTTCTCTCTCCTCTTCTCTCTCCTCTTCTCTCTCCTCTTCTCTCCTTCTCTCTCCTCTTCTCTCTCCTCTTCTCCCTCCTCTTCTCCCTCTTCTCCCCTCCTCTTCTCCCTCCTCTTCTCCCTCCTCTTCTCCTCTCCTCTTCTCTCTCCTCTTCTCTCTCCTCTTCTCCCTCCTCTTCTCCCTCCTCTTCTCCTCTCCTCTTCTCTCTCCTCTTCTCCCTCCTCTTCGTCCCCCAGGCTCCCCTCTCCTCCTCTTCGCTAACCGGCGTGATGTCCGCCTGGTGGACGTGGAGGGGGTGCGCGGGGAGTCGGCGGTGGTGGTGGGCGACCTGGAGGACGCGGCTGCCGTGGACTTCCTGTTCAGCGAGGGGCTGATCTTCTGGACGGACGTGTCCGAGGAGGCCATCAAGCAGACGCACTGGAACCAGTCCTCCAACTGTAAGGCTGTGTGTTAGGGTTAGGGTTAGGGTTCACTAGTGACTAACTAGGGGTGTAACAATGCAGCCATGTATCAATCCTAAAGTGACTATTCAACTGCATCAATTCGAAGATGTTAGAATCATTTCGGATTTAAATATATATTAAATATTTTTTCCATTCATGCTGAATGAATCAGTTCCCCCAGCCACATTTGTGTATTCAACATTTTTGGGGGGAATTAACTGATCGAAAATGTATCTAATCCAATCCAATCCAATCGTGGTCAAATGAAGAGATTTCATGATGCATCGAATCGTTGCCTGAAGAATCGTAATAGAATAAAATCGTTGTGTGGTCAAATATTTACACCCCTACTAGTAATTACTGATTATTAACTTGTATGTAAGTATCATCCCAGCGTGTGGTAGATGTCGCTGTATGTTAACACTTTCCGTGCCACGGGTCCGGTGCCCCGGAACCCCGTTGCATGCCAACGGCCACTTCAATGATAGAGCTCTCATATTCTCATATCTCATAACGCTAAACTATATCTTAAATTATGGCTATGTGTATAATATGGCCGTCGCTTATCAATTACTTGTTTGCAGTCAACATTGTCGAAACGGATTGTTTTTTAATCGGTTAATTTCCGTTTTATACCATTTTGAAGAACGCTCGTTTTATGAAAGTTCCAGAAAATTTCAGAAGATTCTGTGATAATCGCCCTTTACTGGAATATACTGGAATACACTAAAAACTGTCATTTTTCGGCCTATTTATGAATCGTTTTAATTTTTTTCAAATAAACGCTAGATTATCGATAGTATATGTGTACTTATGCATGCTATAGAAGCAGGCTGAAGAATCGATTATCAATTTCCTGATACGCACACACACACATAGGGCCCACGTTGATATATAGGTGAAAAAAGCTCTGATTATCCCAATACTGGTAAAATAGATTCCTTACCTCAGATCAGATGTTCTCCAAAAAGATTATTCCAATTCCTGATCGCCATTCCAAATATCGATCGCGTTTATTCATCCAACGCTGGGTGGTCGAAACACAGATTCCACGCTGTTCTGAGGCTCCACAATGAATCCGATCGGCTCGAGTTACATGCCTGAGAAGTAAAATGTGGAAGCAGGATTTTTTTCCCCCATGCGTTTCATTCAATCCAATCCAAAGGGGTGCAGTACCACACGGAGAGACGATAGGGGGCGGTATTTTCCCAATGGAGCTCAGACAGAGTCCCAGTGGTAACGTGAGGCTAGATTGATGAAATATGAATGGAAATCGCTAATAAATAAAAAAAAACGATAAAAAACGAGATCTCTCGTCTCGTTGGCACTCAAAGTGTTAAAAACAAACAAACAAAACTACAGTTAACCCTTTCACTGCCACACGACGGAAGGTTAACCCTTTACTATCACACAACCGACGGCGATGCTCCATGCATCCGCGGAGCTAATGATGCTAATGATGGAGCATCGCCGTCGGTTGTGTGATAGTAAAGGGCTAACCTTCTGTATTGTCACAGTGAAAGGGTTAACCGGCTGTCGTGTGGCAGTGAAAGGGTTAATGATGATGAGTGTAACTGTCTCTCCAGCGCTGAAGGAGGCTCAGTGAAAGGGTTAATGATGATGAGTGTAACTGTCTCTCCAGCGCTGAAGGAGGCTCAGTGAAAGGGTTAATGATGATGAGTGTAACTGTCTCTCCAGCGCTGAAGGAGGCTCAGTGAAAGGGTTAATGATGATGAGTGTAACTGTCTCTCAGCGCTGAAGGAGGCTCAGTGAAAGGGTTAATGATGATGAGTGTAACTGTCTCTCAGCGCTGAAGGAGGCTCAGTGAAAGGGTTAATGATGATGAGTGTAACTGTCTCTCCAGCGCTGAAGGAGGCTCAGTGAAAGGGTTAATGATGATGAGTGTAACTGTCTCTCCAGCGCTGAAGGAGGCTCAGTGAAAGGGTTAATGATGATGAGTGTAACTGTCTCTCAGCGCTGAAGGAGGCTCAGTGAAAGGGTTAATGATGATGAGTGTAACTGTCTCTCCAGCGCTGAAGGAGGCTCAGTGAAAGGGTTAATGATGATGAGTGTAACTGTCTCTCCAGCGCTGAAGGAGGCTCAGTGAAAGGGTTAATGATGATGAGTGTAACTGTCTCTCCAGCGCTGAAGGAGGCTCAGTGAAAGGGTTAATGATGATGAGTGTAACTGTCTCTCAGCGCTGAAGGAGGCTCAGTGAAAGGGTTAATGATGATGAGTGTAACTGTCTCTCCAGCGCTGAAGGAGGCTCAGTGAAAGGGTTAATGATGATGAGTGTAACTGTCTCTCAGCGCTGAAGGAGGCTCAGTGAAAGGGTTAATGATGATGAGTGTAACTGTCTCTCCAGCGCTGAAGGAGGCTCAGTGAAAGGGTTAATGATGATGAGTGTAACTGTCTCTCCAGCGCTGAAGGAGGCTCAGTGAAAGGGTTAATGATGATGAGTGTAACTGTCTCTCCAGCGCTGAAGGAGGCTCAGTGAAAGGGTTAATGATGATGAGTGTAACTGTCTCTCAGCGCTGAAGGAGGCTCAGTGAAAGGGTTAATGATGATGAGTGTAACTGTCTCTCAGCGCTGAAGGAGGCTCAGTGAAAGGGTTAATGATGATGAGTGTAACTGTCTCTCCAGCGCTGAAGGAGGCTCTGGGGACGGATCAGCGCGTCGTGGTCTCGGGCCTGCACAGTCCTGATGGGCTGGCCTGTGATTGGCTGGGTAGGAAGCTGTACTGGACAGATTCGGAGACCAATCGGATTGAAGTAGCTAACCTGGACGGGACGTCTCGCAAAGTCCTCTTCTGGTTGGACCTGGACCAGCCCCGAGCCATCGCACTAAACCCCGCCCACCGGTGAGTCATCGCACTAAACCCCGCCCACCGGTGAGTCATCGCACTAAACCCCGCCCACCGGTGAGTCATCGCACTAAACCCTGCCCACCGGTGAGTCATCGCACTAAACCCCGCCCACCGGTGAGTCATCGCACTAAACCCCGCCCACCGGTGAGTCATCACACTAAACCCCGCCCACCGGTGAGTGCTCTCTGCTCAGACTCAACCTTAACCCTTTCACTGCCACACTACAGAAGGTTAACCCTTTACTATCACACTACCGACTGCAGTGTTGCGTTGCTGATATCAAATCTGGTTGCACGCACGCTAATGACGCCACGTGCATGCGCATGTTCCCTTGCATGAGCACAGACTAAAGACAGTGCCTAATTGCCTCTACGAATGGAATGTAACACATTTCATTCACTAGTTTTGTGTGAATGTATCTGAGAACCTATTTGAACACACCTGACGACCGGCGCTATTGATATGCAAAGTGGCCACCTGGCTACCTAGCGAGTTGGCGCATCAGTCGAGTGCAGCGCATTCCTGTGTGCACGCGCGTGTACATCCGTGCATGTGCGTGCACGCGCTTCTGCTCACAAAAGCTTGGTTGCACGTCATGCAACCCTGTCCCATGAGCAACGCACCTCTGGTAGTGTGATAGTAAAGGGTTAACCTTCTGTAGTGTGGCAGTGAAAGGGTTAACCTCCTGTTGTGTGGCAGTGAAAGGGTTGACATTCTGTGTATTGTCGTAGTGAAAGGGTTAACCGTTTGGTAGTGCGGCGGTGAAAGGGTTAAACCCTGCACACATTATTATAATAATGCACTTCATTTGTATAAACACCTTCATTCTGTGTATTGCAGCTCAAAGCTTATTGACTGGTTACCTGACTTCCTGACTTACTGATTGGCTGACGTGTTACTGACTAGCCCTGTCACTTTAACAAAACATATCATTCAAAATTCGTTGCAGAATTGTAGACAAGTTCGATTTCGAATTTCAGTGTAAAAAAAAAAATAAAAATGCCTAAACCTCAAGAAAAGTCTAAAAAAAGTTTTGGCTACTTTTCTTTACCATGGTATGTTTGGTATCATTCTTTTCAGCACAGCCTCACCTATATGACCGACAGTTTTTTTTAAATAATAATATTATAAAAAAAATATATATATATATATATATATAATAAAAATTCTAATTCTAATTTCTCCCTTCAAGTTCGAATATCATGTTTTTATGTAAATTCGAAATTTTATTAAATTTTTTACTAAAATAATGTGACAGCCCTCCTACTGACTGACTGACTGACAGGTGTCTGACGTGTTTCTGCTTCCTGTCCGCAGCTACATGTATTGGACAGACTGGGGGGAGGAGCCACGCATAGAGAGGGCAGGGATGGACGGCAGCAACAGGTACAGTTGACCAATCAGATATCGGTATCAGGCAGAGATGGGGACTCACTTTACACAGAGACGTGCATCTGTTACAGATATTAATGAGCTGGGCGGCTAGGTGGCGCAGTGGGCAAGGCGCTCACCACCAACGCAGGAGATGCTGGGTTCGAGCCCAGCTCTCTGCGTTGCTACCAGCTTGGCTGGTCGTTCATACTAATACAATTGGCAGTATTAGGGGGCGGGAAGCTGGTGGGTGGGGATCGGACGTTGTGGACAGCGACTCCTACAGGTCGGTTGGTGCGCCTGCGCAGCAGAATCAGGAAGCGACTGGGGCGGCGTGAGCCTCCCACGCAGACCCTCGCCGCTGAGAGATTGCGCTGTACAGGTGAAAAGATGTGACGGCTGCTTCCTCGAGTACCGGAGGGGACACGTGATGCAAGGCTTCGTCCACATTGCAGCCGGCTTGTGGGAGGCATGGTCTAACAGCGTTCGAGACAGGGGAGGGTAGAATTGGACAATACGAAATTGGGGAAGGGAGAAAAATAGAAAAATGGGGAGAAAAAGTAGATAAAAAAAATAAAGATATTAATGAGCTGGGCAAACGAGATAATCCATTTAATTTAAGTTGGATTGTTCTTCTAACATAACTCACTCATGGTGCATTTATATAGCGCTTTTATCCAAAGCACTTTACACTTTGTTCCTCACATTTTACCCGTTCACTCACACATTCACACACCGATGGCGGAGGAGACCATGCAAGGTGCCAACCTGCTCATCAGGAGCAATTAGGGGTTAAGTGTCTTGCTCAAGGACACTTCGACACGCTGCCCGGGAGGAGCGGGAATCAAACCAGGAACCTCCGGATTACCAGACGACTGCTCTACCTCTTGAGCCACTGTCGCCCCTGCTACACATTACATCAGCATCTGAGTGATGCTCTCACCCTGGATTTATTACAATATATATACAATATATACAGTATATATAAATAAATATATTGCTAGAATCAGCTTGTTGGTGTAACAGCTTTTTTTCCCTCTAACATTGGTTGCCATTAGTTTTTTAGCGATCAATTCATTAAATAGAATTTCACCTGTGTTTCAGTCAGGCATAAAAAATATATTGTTTGGTTCCTGTTGGTTGTCAGTTCAGGCCATGGGTAGGTTGGGAATTTATAAAAAATTGTATTAAAAAAAATCCCACGGCGACTATGGATAGGGAATTTCTTTATTTAATTAAAATGTTCACGACAACATGGATGCATGTACTCTGCCAGCATGTTTAATATCCATAATACTAAAGGTTTGACTAAGATTTCTTTTCTGTATTTTTTCTTTTTCTGTATTTTTTTTTAATTATTTTTTAAACAAACAAATAAACAAACATGACAACATAAAATTTGATATACAAGCATTAATTAACAGTGCACATCCAGTTAAATCACCATTTTTAAATAAATGTCTTATACAAGATATACACCTAATACCTGCTATCTAATACCCTACACACATATGCTCTCGCTCGCTCCCCCCCCCCCCCCCCCGGACCCCCACTTGGATAATCCATCCATTATCATTCGCTCCTAACCAGGCACTACAATTATATGCTATCTTTTATTCTCTCCACCACTTCTGACCACATTGTAATTTTGGATTCACTGAGACCCAAAATTCTTGCTGTGGATATTTCTAGATAAATCACATCGAGATATGTAAGAATCCAGACCTTCCGACCTATCCAACTGGTATATTCCAATTCCTGATCACCATTCGAAAAAATCGATAAGTGTATAGATCTAACGTGATACAGTAGAACTCATGATCCGCGGCGCTCAGAGGATCCATAATGAACTGTGGTAACCCCAGCTGCATCAGTGGACTGGAAAATGTGGAGTACAGGATTTTTTCCCCATTCATTTTCATTGAGTCCATTCCAAAATCCCTGATGTCATCTGGGAGACGATAGGGGGCGCTTTTTTCCACATCTGATGGCCGGCGGCTCTAGGGTATACTAGGGTAGGCTCGGGTGATGCAATATGATTTCAGATCGCTAAAAAAAAAAAAAATCGGAGAAATCTCGTGAGTGGCTTTCAACGTAACTATTATAAATCCGAGAAAACTCGTGAGTGGCAATCAAAGTGTTAAAGGGCCAACCATGTATATACGTGGCAAGGTTGTTTTGGCTTTTATTCTATTTTAATATCCTACTCAATGTCACCGAGCGGCACTGCAGTTTTACCCTACTCTTGGAATTCGGAAAAGTGCATTACCGGCCAGATCCTCGTAGGGGCGCTGTCTCGATAATGCAGTGTTCCCTGTTACAGACCTTTTTTTTTTATTATTATGAATGGACTTTTCTGTTAGCCTAAAGCTATGCGTGTAGCCGAATTCAGTGTGCAGTAAAGGAATATAGCATCAGCCAATGGACATATGTATCTACCAGATGGCGATCGATAACTGGGAAATCCTTTTTGCAGTCCAACCGGCCACAGGTAAGATCGATTTGACGTCAATTTCAGCTTGGTCGGGCCTTGCTTTGATAGCCATCCACCCGGTCAGCTAGGTTGTCTGTGTGTCAACAGGAAGTTGTCTGTGTGTCTTAACAGGAAGTTGTCTGTCTCTAACAGGAAGTTGTCTGTGTCTCTAACAGGAAGTTGTCTGTGTCTAACAGGAAGTTGTCTGTGTCTAACAGGAAGTTGTCTGTCTCTAACAGGAAGTTGTCTGTGTCTCTAACAGGAAGTTGTCTGTGTGTCTAACAGGAAGTTGTCTGTGAGGAAGTTGTCTGTGTCTAACAGGATAACAGGAAGTTGTCTGTCTCTAACAGGAAGTTGTCTGTCTAACAGGAAGTTGTCTGTGTCTAACAGGAAGTTGTCTGTCTCTAACAGGAAGTTGTCTGTCTAACAGGAAGTTGTCTGTGTGTCTAACAGGAAGTTGTGTCTCTAACAGGAAGTTGTCTGTGTCTCTAACAGGAAGTTGTGTGTCTAACAGGAAGTTGTCTGTGTGTCTAACAGGAAGTTGTCTGTGTGTCTAACAGGAAGTTGTCTGTGTCTAACAGGAAGTTGTCTGTGTGTCTAACAGGAAGTTGTCTGTGTGTCTAACAGGAAGTTGTGTGTCTAACAGGAAGTTGTGTGTCTAACAGGAAGTTGTCTGTGTCTCTAACAGGAAGTTGTCTGTGTGTCTAACAGGAAGTTGTGTGTCTAACAGGAAGTTGTCTGTGTCTAACAGGAAGTTGTCTGTGTCTAACAGGAAGTTGTCTGTGTGTCTAACAGGAAGTTGTCTGTGTGTCTAACAGGAAGTTGTCTGTCTTTAACAGGAAGTTGTCTGTGTCTAACAGGAAGTTGTCTGTCTCTAACAGGAAGTTGTCTGTCTCCAACAGGAAGTTGTCTGTGTCTCTAACAGGAAGTTGTCTGTCTCTAACAGGAAGTTGTCTGTGTCTCTAACAGGAAGTTGTCTGTCTCTAACAGGAAGTTGTCTGTCTCTAACAGGAAGTTGTCTGTGTCTCTAACAGGAAGTTGTCTGTCTCTAACAGGAAGTTGTCTGTGTGTCTAACAGGAAGTTGTGTGTCTAACAGGAAGTTGTCTGTGTGTCTAACAGGAAGTTGTCTGTGTCTAACAGGAAGTTGTCTGTCTCTAACAGGAAGTTGTCTGTGTCTCTAACAGGAAGTTGTCTGTCTCTAACAGGAAGTTGTCTGTGTCTCTAACAGGAAGTTGTGTGTCTAACAGGAAGTTGTCTGTGTGTCTAACAGGAAGTTGTCTGTGTCTAACAGGAAGTTGTCTGTGTCTAACAGGAAGTTGTCTGTGTCTAACAGGAAGTTGTCTGTGTGTCTAACAGGAAGTTGTCTGTGTGTCTAACAGGAAGTTGTCTGTCTTTAACAGGAAGTTGTCTGTGTCTCTAACAGGAAGTTGTCTGTGTCTCTAACAGGAAGTTGTCTGTCTCTAACAGGAAGTTGTCTGTCTCTAACAGGAAGTTGTCTGTCTCTAACAGGAAGTTGTCTGTGTCTCTAACAGGAAGTTGTCTGTGTCTAACAGGAAGTTGTCTGTGTCTAACAGGAAGTTGTCTGTGTGTCTAACAGGAAGTTGTCTGTGTGTCTAACAGGAAGTTGTCTGTGTGTCTAACAGGAAGTTGTCTGTCTCTAACAGGAAGTTGTCTGTGTCTAACAGGAAGTTGTCTGTGTGTCTCTAACAGGAAGTTGTCTGTCTAA
The DNA here is from genome assembly GCF_963971535.1 of Notolepis coatsorum. Taxonomy (NCBI): domain Eukaryota; kingdom Metazoa; phylum Chordata; class Actinopteri; order Aulopiformes; family Paralepididae; genus Notolepis; species Notolepis coatsorum. The sequence goes on from NC_140170.1 coordinate 32,060,379, forward strand.
CAGGAAGTTGTCTGTGTGTCTAACAGGGAGTTGTCTGTCTCTAACAGGAAGTTGTCTGTGTCTAACAGGAAGTTGTGTGTCTAACAGGAAGTTGTCTGTCTCTAACAGGAAGTTGTCTGTGTCTCTAACAGGAAGTTGTGTGTCTAACAGGAAGTTGTCTGTGTGTCTAACAGGAAGTTGTGTGTCTAACAGGAAGTTGTCTGTGTGTCTAACAGGAAGTTGTCTGTCTCTAACAGGAAGTTGTCTGTGTCTAACAGGAAGTTGTCTGTGTCTCTAACAGGAAGGTGATAGTGGAGGCAGATATCTACTGGCCCAATGGAATGACCATCGACTTGAAGGAACAGAAACTGTACTGGGCAGACGCCAAACTGAGCTTCATTCACAGAGCTGAACTGGATGGAACCAATCGGTGAGAGAGAGAGAGATGGAGAGAGATGGAGAGAGATGGAGAGAGAGAGAGAGATGGAGAGAGAGAGAGAGAGATGGAGAGAGAGAGACTGAAAGAGATGTAGAGATATATATATAGAGAGAGAGAGATGGAGATATAGAGAGATATATAGAGAGAGAGAGATGGAGAGAGAGAGAGAGATGGAGAGATATATAGAGAGAGATGGAGAGATAGAGAGAGAGAATGAGAGAGAATGAGAGACAGACAGAAAGAGAGATGGAGAGAGACATATATAGAGAGAGAGATGGAGATATGGAAAGACAGAGAGAGAGATGGAGAGAGAGAGAGAGGGAGAGGCAGAGCTTTTTATCTGACAGCACTGAGTAATGACTCAATATGCTGAGACACACACATATACACTGCACACACACACACACACACACACACACACACACACACACACACACACACACACACACACACACAGGATCAAAGCAGGTGTGTATTTAGAATCCTAACAGCAGAAAGCTGTCATCAATCATAGTTTGTACCCCTGGCTGTACTGTATGTAAATGTGATTGTGCACATACACCCCCCCCCCCCTAACACCAACACAACAGTTGAAACACAGACTGAGGGTGCGTTTGTTTTGCATCTCAATTGAAACCCTCTCCACATTAAAGGATATGTCTGCTTCTTTTCAACCTGGATTCTTCTGTTCAGTTGTATCAGTCGGGCTTTGTTCTGACTTTCTCTCAAATCACAGTAGTTGACACCCATATAATGTTAGCTAACTGTTAGCCAACACTATGTAACATTACTAACGTTAATGTTAGCCAACACTATGTAACATTTCTAACGTTAATGTTAGCTAACTGTTCGCCAACACTATGTAACATTTCTAACGTTAATGTTAGCTAACTGTTCGCCAACACTATGTAACATTACTAGCGTTAATGTTAGCTAACTGTTAGCCAACACTATGTAACATTTCTAACGTTAATGTTAGCTAACTGTTCGCCAACACTATGTAACATTTCTAACGTTAATGTTGGCTAACTGTTCGCCAACACTATGTAACATTACTAGCGTTAATGTTAGCTAACTGTTAGCCAACACTATGTAACATTACTAGCGTTAATGTTAGCTAACTGTTAGCCAACACTATGTAACATTACTAGCGTTAATGTTAGCTAACTGTTAGCCAACACTATGTAACATTACTAGCGTTAATGTTAGCTAACTGTTAGCCAACACTATGTAACATTACTAGCGCTAATGTTAGCTAACTGTTAGCTAACACTATGTAACATTACTAGCGTTAATGTTAGCTAACAGAGTTGGTAACAAAAGCTTATCATTAGGTTAATGTCATATTTTTGCCATTAGACAAATTGATTAGCTAAACTAACTAAATGGATTATCTTAGATGACTATCTACTAGCTAAATCAGCTAACCCAAAAATGGCACTCTGAACAGAGCCATGGTAATGGTTGGTTGTTGCCATAGCGATGGTCAATCTGTTACTATGGTAACAGTGGTTTTAGGAGATTGAACAGAGGCTGTTATCAACACCCACTCTCTAAAATGTAAAAAATGCACAAGCACAAACACATTTTCACACACACAATCAATCTAGTAATCCAAGGTGCGTTTGTTTTGTCCTACTAGTGAGACGGTGGTGGAGGGCACTCTGACCCACCCCTTCGCCTTGACCCTGTCCGAGGACACTCTGTTCTGGACAGACTGGCAGACCAGGTCCATCCACGCCTGCAACAAACACACTGGAGATCGAATCAGAGAGATTCTGAGTGGGATCTATTCTCCCATGGACATCCAAGTACTGGGACCTCAGAGACAGCCGTACAGTAAGTACTCTGGGATTACAGTAGGTGTTATAGTTTTACAGTAAGTACTCTGGGATTACAGTAGGTGTTATACTCTATAGTCTTACAGTAAGTACTCTGGGATTACAGTAGGTGTTATAGTCTATAGTCTTACAGTAAATACTCTGGGATTACAGTAGGTGTTATAGTCTATAGTCTTACAGTAAATACTCTGGGATTACAGTAGGTGTTATAGTCTATAGTCTTACAGTAAGTACTCTGGGATTACAGTAGGTGTTATAGTATATAGTCTTACAGTAAGTACTCTGGGATTACAGTAGGTGTTATAGTCTATAGTCTTACAGTAAGTACTCTGGGATTACAGTAGGTGTTATACTATATAGCCTTACAGTAAGTACTCTGGGATTACAGTAGGTGTTATACTCTATAGCCTTACAGTAAGTACTCTGGGATTACAGTAGGTGTTATAGTCTATAGTCTTACAGTAAATACTATGGGATTACAGTAGGTGTTATAGTCTATATTCTTACAGTAAATACTATGGGATTACAGTAGGTGTTATACTCTATAGTTTTACAGTAAATACTCTGGGATTACACTAGGTGTTATAGTCTATAGCCTTACAGTAAATACTCTTGGATTACAGTAGGTGTTATAGTCTATAGTCTTACAGTAAATACCCTGGGATTACAGTAGGTGTTATAGTCTATATTCTTACAGTAAATACTATGGGATTACAGTAGGTGTTATACTCTATAGTTTTACAGTAAATACTCTGGGATTACAGTAGGTGTTATACTCTATAGTCTTACAGTAAATACTCTGGGATTACAGTAGGTGTTATAGTCTATAGTCTTACAGTAAATACTCTGGGATTACAGTAGGTATTATAGTCTATAGTCTTACAGTAAATACTCTGGGATTACAGTAGGTGTTATAGTTTTACAGTAAATACTCTGGGATTACAGTAGGTGTTATAGTCTATAGTCTTACAGTAAATACTCTGGGATTACAGTAGGTGTTATAGTCTATAGTCTTACAGTAAATACTCTGGGATTACAGTAGGTGTTATAGTCTATAGTCTTACAGTAAATACTCTGGGATTACAGTAGGTGTTATAGTCTATAGTCTTACAGTAAATACTCTTGGATTACAGTAGGTGTTATACTCTATAGTTTTACAGTAAATACTCTGGGATTACAGTAGGTGTTATACTCTATAGTTTTACAGTAAATACTCTGGGATTACAGTAGGTGTTATACTCTATAGCTTTACAGTAAATACTCTTGGATTACAGTAGGTGTTATAGTCTATAGCCTTACAGTAAATACTCTGGGATTACAGTAGGTGTTATAGTCTATAGCCTTACAGTAAATACTCTGGGATTACAGTAGGTGTTATACTCTATAGTCTTACAATAAATACTCTGGGATTACAGTAGGTGTTATACTCTATAGTCTTACAGTAAATACTCTGGGATTACAGTAGGTGTTATAGTCTATAGTCTTACAGTAAATACTCTGGGATTACAGTAGGTGTTATACTCTATAGTTTTACAGTAAATACTCTGGGATTACAGTAGGTGTTATACTCTATAGTCTTACAGTAAATACTCTGGGATTACAGTAGGTGTTATAGTCTATAGTTTTACAGTAAATACTCTGGGATTACAGTAGGTGTTATAGTCTATAGTCTTACAGTAAATACTCTGGGATTACAGTAGGTGTTATACTCTATAGTCTTACAGTAAATACTCTGGGATTACAGTAGGTGTTATACTCTATAGCCTTACAGTAAATACTCTGGGATTACAGTAGGTGTTATAGTCTATAGTCTTACAGTAAATACTCTGGGATTACAGTAGGTGTTATACTCTATAGTCTTACAGTAAATACCCTGGGATTACAGTAGGTGTTATAGTCTTACAGTAAATACCCTGGGATTACAGTAGGTGTTATACTCTATAGTTTTACAGTAAATACTCTGGGATTACAGTAGGTGTTATACTCTATAGCCTTACAGTAAATACTCTGGGATTACAGTAGGTGTTATAGTCTATAGCCTTACAGTAAATACTCTGGGATTACAGTAGGTGTTATACTCTATAGCCTTACAGTAAATACTCTGGGATTACAGTAGGTGTTATACTCTATAGCCTTACAGTAAATACTCTGGGATTACAGTAGGTGTTATAGTCTTACAGTAAATACTCTGGGATTACAGTAGGTGTTATAGTCTATAGTCTTACAGTAAATACTCTGGGATTACAGTAGGTGTTATACTCTATAGTCTTACAGTAAATACTCTGGGATTACAGTAGGTGTTATACTCTATAGTCTTACAGTAAATACTCTGGGATTACAGTAGGTGTTATACTCTATAGTCTTACAGTAAATACTCTGGGATTACAGTAGGTGTTATACTCTATAGTCTTACAGTAAATACTCTGGGATTACAGTAGGTGTTATAGTCTATAGCCTTACAGTAAATACTCTGGGATTACAGTAGGTGTTATAGTCTATAGTCTTACAGTAAATACTCTGGGATTACAGTAGGTGTTATAGTCTATAGTCTTACAGTAAATACTCTGGGATTACAGTAGGTGTTATACTCTATAGTCTTACAGTAAATACTCTGGGATTACAGTAGGTGTTATACTCTATAGTCTTACAGTAAATACTCTGGGATTACAGTAGGTGTTATAGTCTATAGTCTTACAGTAAATACTCTGGGATTACAGTAGGTGTTATACTCTATAGTCTTACAGTAAATACTCTGGGATTACAGTAGGTGTTATAGTCTATAGTCTTACAGTAAATACTCTGGGATTACAGTAGGTATTATAGTCTATAGTCTTACAGTAAATACTCTGGGATTACAGTAGGTGTTATAGTCTATAGTCTTACAGTAAATACTCTGGGATTACAGTAGGTGTTATAGTCTATAGTCTTACAGTAAGTACTCTGGGATTACAGTAGGTGTTATAGTCTATAGTCTTACAGTAAATACTCTGGGATTACAGTAGGTGTTATACTCTATAGCCTTACAGTAAATACTCTGGGATTACAGTAGGTGTTATACTCTATAGCCTTACAGTAAATACTCTGGGATTACAGTAGGTGTTATAGTCTATAGCCTTACAGTAAATACTCTGGGATTACAGTAGGTATTATAGTCTATAGTCTTACAGTAAATACTCTGGGATTACAGTAGGTGTTATACTCTATAGCCTTACAGTAAATACTCTGGGATTACAGTAGGTGTTATAGTCTATAGTCTTACAGTAAATACTCTGGGATTACAGTAGGTGTTATACTCTATAGCCTTACAGTAAATACTCTGGGATTACAGTAGGTGTTATAGTCTATAGCCTTACAGTAAATACTCTGGGATTACAGTAGGTATTATAGTCTATAGTCTTACAGTAAATACTCTGGGATTACAGTAGGTGTTATACTCTATAGCCTTACAGTAAATACTCTGGGATTACAGTAGGTATTATAGTCTATAGTCTTACAGTAAATACTCTGGGATTACAGTAGGTATTATAGTCTATAGACCTTATTTAATTTCTTTGCTTCTGAGGTTTCCCTCATTTACAGAAACGACGATTGTAAACAGTACATAATAAAAGCAATATTCACAGAAAATTAAACACCAGAGGTAATTTTTTTTTTTTTAATAATTTAAAAAAATAAGCTAAAACAGTAAATACCCCGGGATTATAGATCTGTCTCTCACTCTCTTCATCTCTCTCTCTGTCGCTCTCTCTCCACTCCCCCCCCCCTCTCTCTCTCTCTCTCTCTCTCTCTCTCTCACTCCCCCCCCCCCCCTCTCTCTCTCTCCCCCTATCTCTCACTCACTCTCTCGCTCTTCATCTCTATGTCTCTCTCTCTGCCTCCCCCCCCCTCTCTCTCCCTCCCCCCCTCTCTCCCCCCCTCTCTCCCCCCCTCTCTCCCCCTCCCACCTCATTCTCCCACCCTCTCTCTCTCTCCCCCTCCCACCTCTCCTCCCCCCCCCTCTCTCTTCCCCCCCCCTCTCCTCTCTCTCCCCCTCTCCCCCCCCCCTCTCTCTCTCCCCCTCTCTCCCCCTCCCCCCCTCTCTCTCCCCCCCTCTCTCTCTCCCCCTCCCCTCTTCCTCTCTCTCTCCCCCCTCTCTCTCTCCCCCCCTCTCGCTCCCCCCTCCCCCCTCTCTCCCCCCTCCCCCCCTCTCTCTCTCCCCCCTCTCTCCCCCTCCCCCCTCTCTCTCCCCCCCTCTCTCTCCCCCCCTCTCTCTCCCCCCTCTCTCTCTCTCTCCCCCCCTCTCTCCCCCTCGCCCCCTCTCTCTCCCCCCTCTCTCTCTCTCCCCCCCTCTCTCTCTCCCCCTCGCCCCCTCTCTCTCTCCCCCTCCCCCCCTCTCTCTCCCCCTCTCTCTCTCTCCCCCCCTCTCTCTCTCCCCCCTCGCCCCCTCTCTCTCTCCCCCTCCCCCCTCTCCCCCCCTCTCTCTCTCTCCCCCCTCTCTCTCCCCCTCTCTCTCTCTCCCCCCCTCTCTCCCCCCCTCGCCCCCTCTCTCTCCCCCCCTCTCTCACTCTCCCCCCCTCTCTCTCTCTCCCCCCTCTCTCTCTCCCCCTCGCCCCCCCTCTCTCTCCCCCCTCCCCCCTCTCTCACCCCTCTCTCTCTCTCCCCCCCTCTCTCTCCCCCTCCCCCCTCTCCCCCCCCTCTCTCCCCTCCCCCCCTCTCTCTCTCCCCCCTCTCTCTCTCCCCCCTCTCTCCCCCTCCCCCCCTCTCTCTCCCCCCCTCTCTCTCCCCCCCCCTCTCTCTCTCTCCCCCCCCTCTCTCCCCCTCGCCCCCTCTCTCTCCCCCTCTCTCTCTCTCCCCCTCTCTCTCTCTCCCCCCTCTCCTCCCCCCTCCCCCCTCTCTCCCCCTCCCCCCTCTCTCCCCCTCCCCCTCTCTCTCTCCCCCTCCCCCCTCTCCCCCTCCCCCCCTCTCTCCCCCCTCCCCCCCTCTCTCCCCCCTCCCCCTCTCTCCCCCCCCTCTCTCCCCCTCTCCCTCTCACCCCCCTCTCCTCCCCCCCCTCTCTCCCCCTCTCCCTCTCTCCCCCTCCCCCTCTCCCCCCCCCTCTCCTCCCCTCTCCTCCCCCCCCTCTCCCCCTCCCCCCTCTCTCCCCCTCCCCCCCTCTCTCCCCCTCTCTCCCCCCTCTCTCTCTCTCTCTCCCCCTCCCCCCCTCTCCCCCCTCTCCCCCCCCTCTCTCCCCCTCCCCCCTCTCTCCCCCTCTCCCTCTCTCCCCCTCCTCTCTCCTCCCCCCTCTCTCTCCCCTCCCCCCCCTCTCTCCCCCTCCCCCCTCTCTCCCCCTCCCCCTCTCTCCCCCCTCTCCTCCCCCCCCCCCCCCCCCCTCTCTCTCTCCCAGGCCAGACTCCCTGTGGTGAGGATAATGGAGGCTGTAGTCACCTGTGTTTGTTGTCTCCGGTCCCTCCTTCCTTCTATAGCTGTGCCTGTCCCACTGGAGTCCAGGCTGCAGCCTGATGGCAAGACCTGCAAGCCAGGTACTGACCTCTGACCTACTGACTGACCTACTGACCTCTGACCTACTGACCTGCTGACCTACTGACTGACCTACTGACTGACCTACTGACCTCTGACCTGCTGACCTACTGACTGACCTACTGACTGACCTACTGACTGACCTACTGACCTACTGACCTGCTGACCTACTGACCTCTGACCTACTGACCTGCTGACCTACTGACTGACCTACTGACCTGCTGACCTACTGACTGACCTACTGACTGACCTACTGACCTACTGACTGACCTGACCGGTTGAGTTCAGTGATTGAAGCAAATGAAAGCCTGGGCTATGAATGTAAATGTTTTGACTAAGGCCCTGTCCACACGAGCGTTTGGATTTAATATGACCGAAGTTTGAAAAAATAAAACTCCGTCCACACGGTGAACTCAGGTGAACAACCGTGTATAACTGCGTACTCACGGCAGAGCTGGGAACCCAGCAACCGATACAATTAGTACAATGCCAAAACAGTAGGCGGCGATGTTGTTCAGACATGAAGGCCATTTCAACCAATCAGAAAAGGCTGAACGCTCACTAAACTTCCTGTTGGGTCGCGATCTGCCATTAATTCACTGAAGAAGAAGAAGTAAACTTCCTGTTTAGAAGCACAGCTGGACCCTATTGATCATTTTGCCAACGGAACATATATTTTCAGCAAAGAAAGAAACTGCAATAAACAAACGGATACATTCACTGTGTTCTGCCTCTCATTTTGTTGATGAAACAAAACCATCAGCAACACAATTTACCACCAAGAGCGGATAGTTTAGTCTCACAAAAGACCGCCGGTGTTGTTAGCTACATGCTAATGTGAATGGCTATATCCATGTATAGTATATAGCTTAAATGCTAACGTAATGTGGTAACGTTACCGATATGAAATGGATGTAAATGTTATTTAACACATTGCAGAATGGGTACAATACAATACGGCTCAATACAAACAATTGTTAAGGGGATGCAGTCTGGACTGGGTTCCTTATAACAATAACTTGACAACACATGAGTTTAGTTTAGCTGCAGCTACATGTTTACTCTCAGCGTCAGGTCAGGAATGCGACAAGACATCAGTCGATCACAACACTCTTCAACACAGACGATACGTTTTGAACAAAAGTTTGTTACAATCATTTTCATATAACGCTACTTGGGACAGCTCTGCTGCAAACACTGGTGTAGCTGGCTCTGCTATAATCTCTCTACCCCGCGGTCTGCCGTGAACATGGGAAATAATTGCGACAACTCTGCTGTAAACACTGGGAATAACCTCGGTTGCTATGCCCACACGCAACTGCAAAACCGCACAACTTCACCCTGGCCACCGGTTTTAAAGACCGCGGTTGCAGTGTAGCAAATCCCCGGTTGTGTGTGGCCGAACAGTGCAACTGCGCACATACAATCATGGTTATATTAAAACCAGCGTTCGTGTGGACGGGGCCTAAGCTAACGGCTCCACCCTGGATGCTGCTGTTATCTCATTAAAAAACATTTATGTCAGGGGGGGACCCCTTAACAACTGTGTGTATTGAGCCGTACTGTATTGTACCCATTCTGCAATCTGTTAATAAAGTTTTCAATCAATCAAGCCATTATAATATAACCCCCCCCCCCCTCCTCCCCCTCCTCCAATAGCTCTGTGCCTTTTGATAAACAAAAGCAATCATAAAACAATTACTAGAGAGAGAGAGAGAGAGAGAGAGAGAGAGAGAGAGAGAGAGAGAGAGAGAGAGAGAGAGAGAGAGAGGAAGCAAGAGGGAGACACGGAAAGAGAGATAGAGAGAAATAGGGAGAGAGCAGGAAGAGAGGTAGAGAGAGAGAGAGAGAGAGGAAGCAAGACAGAAAGAGGGAGACACGGAAAGAGAGATAGAGAGAAATAGGGAGAGAGCAGGAAGAGAGGTAGAGAGAGAGAGAGAGAGAGAGAGATTTCTCAGAGGAGGTGGGTTTTGCTCTGCTACCTTTTTTAATTAGACCCAACAGCCAATCAGCCTTGAGAATCCCTCAGGACATCATCTGTCTCTCCTCTGATTGGATGTGACTTAGATGTGGTGCAACGGTTGTCACGGTTACTAGAGTCCTGTTTACCTAGTACAACATAATACTACCTAGTACAATATAATACTACCTAGTACAATATAATACTACATAGTACAATATAATACTACATAGTACAATATAATACTACATAGTACAATATAATACTACATAGCACAATATAATACTACATAGCACAATATAATACTACATAGCACAATATAATACTACCTAGTACAATATAATACTACATAGCACAAACATAGCACAATATAATACTACATAGTACAATATAATACTACATAGTACAATATAATACTACATAGCACAATATAATACTACATAGTACAATATAATACTACATAGCACAATATAATACTACCTAGTACAATATAATACTACCTAGTACAATATAATACTACCTAGTACAATATAATACTACATACAATATAATACTACATAGTACAATATAATACTACATAGTACAATATAATACTACATACAATATAATACTACATAGTACAATATAATACTACATACAATATAATACTACATAGTACAATATAATACTACATAGTACAATATAATACTACATAGTACAATATAATACTACATACAATATAATACTACATAGTACAATATAATACTACATAGTACAATATAATACTACATAGCACAATATAATACTACATACAATATAATACTACATAGTACAATATAATACTACCTAGTACAATATAATACTACCTAGCACAATATAATACTACCTAGTACAATATAATACTACATAGTACAATATAATACTACCTAGTACAATATAATACTACATACAATATAATACTACATAGTACAATATAATACTACATACAATATAATACTACATAGTACAATATAATACTACATACAATATAATACTACATAGTACAATATAATACTACATAGTACAATATAATACTACATAGTACAATATAATACTACCTAGTACAATATAATACTACATACAATATAATACTACATAGTACAATATAATACTACATAGTACAATATAATACTACCTAGTACAATATAATACTACATAGCACAATATAATACTTGTAGCGGCCTCTGCCTGGGTCCGCTTCCAGTGGCAGTCGGGGAGTGATTCCATACGCACTCCATCCAAAGAATAGTCTCCACACCTTGAGTTCCGTTATCAGATACCAAACGTGATATCCGATTTATTTAGAAAATGTAGGTTACATGGGAGAGGTGATCAAAGCGATCCTAAAGCGTCCTATAACCGTGGTTCTAATTGTTCAAAGTGTTTCCTAAGATAAGACTATTCTAAAGCGTTCCCGAAGCGGTCAGAAAATTATATGCTTTCCCCGTCGGCTACCAACTCACAGCTGATCCCTATCACCCATTTAATGATCTCCGCCGCGCCGTGGACCGACCCACCTGACAGGTTTGATTGATTGATTGAAAACTTTATTAACAGATTGCAGAATGGGTACAATACAGTACAGCTCAATACACACAATTGTTAAGGGGATGCAGACCAGAGAAAGACTTTCGTCTTGTTTACATCAGGGTCCCCCATTTTCAATTCATCAGGACATATATGACATACATGACATACAGATAGTCAGTACTGCTACATCTATACATTTATGACATACCAGATTTGCAAATACAGTACTGTTTGTGATACAGAAGGAGTCAAGAAAAGGGAGTATATACATTTGACGTAGAAACTGTACATTGGAGGAGGTTGGGTGGGGGGGGTTGGGTACATTGGGATATTGACAACCATACTGGGTAATTTACATTGGAGGTGGTTGGGGGGGGGGGGGCATACTGTATAAACAAGTAAAACTGTACATTGAGGGGGGGGGGGGAGGAGACACTGTACAAACAAACAAAATTGTACATTGGACTATTGACAAAACCATACTAGGTAAATGACTGTACATTGGAGGGGGTTGGGTTAGGATATTTACAGGGGCCAGTGTTGAATTGCAGTCTCCCGTAGGTGTCCCTTGAGAGAGGTTTTGAAAGTGGGTAGTGATCCACATTCCTTTACAGCTTTGGGTAGGGCGTTCCACATTGATGTGGCATAATTGCGAAACGTGTTTAGTCCCTTATTTGAGCCGAATCTGGGTTTAACATGATTTGTGGAGCTCCCTCTGGTGTTGTGATCGTGGTATTCACTGACCTTTGGGAAGTATTTTGACATGTACATGGGTACCTTGGTCGTGTAGTGTATCTTGTAGACCAGGCCCATTGCAAGTTGCTGTACTCTGTCGTCTACTCTAAGCCATCCTAGGTTGTCAAAGTGGGCAGGGGTGAGGTGGGTTCTAGGAGTAAGGTCAAGCAGTAGTCTGACCAGTTTGTTTTGAGATGTTTGTAATTTTGTTTTTAGCGCCTTTGAGGTGCTTTGGTACCATGAGGTGCAAGCATAGTCGTAGTACCCCTGAATGAGTGCTCCTGCCAGAGTCTTCAGGGTATTCTTGTTTACCAGAGAGGAGATCCGGTACAAGAATCGAGTTCGTTGGTTGACTTTTTTTATTACATTGGATGCCATTTTGTCACAGGAGAGATTAGCCTCTAGGATGGAACCCAGGTAGGTAATTTCATCTTTCCTTGTGACAATATTGTCACCCACTGTAACTGAGAAGCCGTCTGTCTTGCTGAGTTTGTTATTTGAACCGAAGAGAATGGACTCTGTTTTGCCCATGTGTAATGATAGTTTGTTATCAGCGAGCCATATGCAGATTCTGCCTAGTTCCGAGCTGAGGGTTTTTTCAACCTGTAACTTGTTCTTGTCAGAGACCAGCAGGGCTGAGTCGTCCGCAAACAGGAACAAGTTGCAGTCACAAGCTGACGACATGTCATTTGCATAAATTAGGAACAGTAGCGGTCCTAGTATGCTTCCTTGTGGAACACCACAGCTCACTGTGAGGGGGGGGGATAGGGTACCGTTTACCTCCACCATCTGTTCCCTCCCCTCAAGGTAGGATTGCATCCAGCTCACTGATAGACTATCAAAACCAATTGCTTTTAGCTTGTCAATCAGAATGGAGTGATTGACCGTGTCAAAGGCCTTTTGTAGGTCCAGCATGACCATGCCGCAGTATTTGCCTGCGTCCACCTCTTGTTTGATGTGGTCATTCAAATAGAGAAGGCATGTGTCAGTGGAGTGGGATGTTCTGAAGCCAGATTGGAATTCGTAGATTAGATTTTTTTCCGCTAGGTACTTTTCGACCTGTTCGTAGACTATTTTTTCCATGACTTTCGAGATGGAGGTGAGAATAGAAACAGGGCGGTAGTTGCCTGGGTCTAATTTGCTGCCCTTTTTGTGCAGAGGGGTCACCCTCGCAATTTTGAAGTCCTTGGGGACGTGTCCCTGTTTTATGGAGAGGTTTATTATGTGTGTGATGATTGGGGTGATGGCGGCTGCTGAGTCTCTGAGGAATTTGGAGGGGATGTTGTCATGGCCAGTGGCCTTGTTAGGTTGGAGGGCGCTCAGTTTATTGAGTACCTCATCTGTTGTTACCATTTCCAGCTTGAAGTCGTCCTTGCGGACCCCTAGGTTTTTGTAGTAAGCTACTATGTGTTCTACCCCATAAAGCCCCGAGTGGGAGGGTAGTTTGTTTACCAGTGTTGTGGCTATGTTTGTGAAGAAAATGTTTAAGTAATTGGCTACATCCAGCTTGTCTGTGATGAGCGTGTTGTCCGTTTTTATGTTTATGTTTGAGAATCTGGTTTTAAGTTTTTTACTGCATCCTAGTTGATTATTGAGTAATTTCCAAAGTTCACATGGTTTGTTTTTGTTTTCCTCAGTTTTGTCATTGATGAAATTCTTTTTTGCAGTTTTGATCATGGAGTTTACGTCGTTTCTTAGTCTGTTTCTTTCTAGTTTGAGTTCAGTCACGTGGGCTTGGAGTTCACTGCTCGTGCTTTTAGTAAGCTTTGACTGACTTTTACGAAACTCAGAGCATTTTTTGTCTCCGGTTTTCATAGCGGCCAGTATTTCGGAGTGCATCCACGGCTCAGCGCGATTCTTTACCCTGGTGGTTCTTAGGGGGGCCATGTCGTTTAGTATTGTTGAGAATTTGGTTTTGAAACCATGCCATGTTTCTTCAACCAGTGTACCATTGAGTTCCTCTGACCAGTCCAGACTCTCCAGTTCAAGGTTGAAGGCCTCGCTAGAGTAGGTTTTGAGGTCTCTAGATGTGACTGTTTTGTGGCAGCCAGCCTTTAGTTTTAGTTTTTTTCGGGTACAGAATATCATATAATGATCACTTAACCTGCATGCTATAACCCCTTTATTGGAGCAGGTGATCCGCCCACAGTACAACAGAGTCCACCCAACTGGTTACACAGATAATCATAACATTCCCATAAATCATATCCTTCCATTGGAAATAATAATAACAATAATGATAATAATAATACTACTAATAATAATAATAATAATAATCTATAACAAAAAACACTCATTCGGCCTTTACCCCGGCCCCTAATTGTGCCTACACAATTACAAAACATGGTCGGGCGAGTGTTCATTACAGCTGGCAATCCTCCTTTGACTCCAGTAGTAGGCAAAGCTTCGTGATTGGCCTCTGTAGCACATTGGTCTTGGTCTTCACCCTGATACTTCGTACCAGGCCCTTGTCATCCGGAAAGGTTTCCAGGATCCGTCCAAGCGGCCAGGAATTCCTGGGCGCTGTGTCGTCCACTATGACCACCAAGTCACCAGGGGCGAAGTTCTCTTTCTGGGTCTGCCACTTGCATCTTTCCTGCATCATGGGCAAGCACTCCCTCACCCAGCGTTTCCAGAAGATGTCGGCCAGGTATTGTGCCTGTTTCCACCTTCTGCGGGTGTACATATCCTCCTTCTCAAATACACCTGGAGGCATAACAGGTTGTCCCTTCAAGAGGAGTAGGTGGTTTGGTGTAAGGGGTTCTAAATCCTTGGGGTCGTTGGACACTGTGGTAAGTGGGCGATCGTTCATCATGGCTTCCACCTCACACAGTGCTGTGAGGAGAGTCTCATCATCCACCTTCTGTTCCTTCAGGACCGACTGGAGGATCCTTTTTGTCGATTTGATCAACCTCTCCCATACCCCACCGAAGTGGGCTGCAGAGGGGGGATTGAGAATCCACTTTACTCCAGAGTCCGCCATTATGGTGCTAATCTTAGTTTGGTCCAGCTGCTTGAGGGCCTGATTTAGCTCTCTCTGGGCACCAACAAAATTGGTCCCTTGATCCGTCCTTATGGAGCGTACTGGACCCCGTCTGCAAATTAATCTTCTGATGGCGTTTATACAGGATGCAGTATCGAGGAAGTGTGCTACATCAAGATGAACGGCCCGTGTCACTAGGCAAGTAAAAATGACACCCCATCTCTTGACGGTACTTCGTGCTCTCTTTACCTCTATGGGGCCGAAATAATCAATACCCACATGAGTAAAAGGTGGGAGGTCCGGTGTTATCCGATCCACGGGTAGGTCTGACATTTTCTGTACACCAGGCTTGGCTAGTACACGTCTACAGACTACACACTCCCTAATGACCTTCCTGGTCATGGAATTAGCGCAGGGTAGCCAGTATCGCTCCCTTAGCCTGGAAAGGGTGTGTCCTCTCCCCGAGTGTCGCAGTTGTTCATGGATCTGCCTCACAATCAAGCTTGATATGCGAGTGTGTTTGGGCAGGATCAGTGGGTGTTTCTCTTCCACTGGCATGGCCATTTTGTTCAGCCTACCTCCCACTCTCAGCAATCCATCATCCAGGAGTGGATCCAGTCTTAAAATGGAGCTGGATAGCTTCACCGATTTTCCCTTCCTGAGAGATGTTATCTCATCCTTGAAGTGCTGCTCTTGAGAGTAGCGTATGAGTGCATGCCTGGCCTCAATTCCTCTACTGACAGGCTAGTTTGCACTATGGAGTCGGTGGAGGCTTGATCCATGCTAGGACCTGGCTCCTTCTTTTGGAGCCTGGCTCGAAGTAGTCGTTTTAGTTTTAGGAACCACGCAGCTGCTCTTGTCAACCGATTCCAGGTTGAGTAGTGCCCAATCAGCTGACTTGTCGGGTTCGCCTCTTCTACCGTAACACTACTTACAAAGACCTCTTTCTTGACTTCTGGGTCATCTTGGTGCACCGAACCATATAACTCCTCTGGTCTCTTCGGCCAGTGCTCCTCTCCCCTCCGTAGGAATCCTGGGCCACTGAACCATTGCTTTGACTTGAGCATCCTGTCAGCATCCAAACCTCTTGATGCCTCATCTGCAGGGTTCTCCTTCGAGCTCACGTACCTCCATTGAGATGTCGTGGTGAGGTCCTGAATAATGGCGAGGCGATTGGCCACAAATGTCCGAAATCGTCTTTTCTCATTGTAGACATATTTTAGGACTGTCTGGCTGTCTGTCCATAGTACCGACTCTTTCAGTGTCAGGTGTAGCTCTTTTCTGAGCATTCTGTCCATACGGGAAGCCAGAGTAGCAGCGGCAAGTTCCATCCGAGGGATTGTTACTTGTTTCAAAGGGGCTACCCTTGCTTTTCCCATCACAAATGCAGTGTAGATCTCGCCCTGGTCATTTGTGTACCTTGCGTAACTCACTGTGCCGTATCCTGATTCGCTTGCATCACAGAAGTGGTGGAGTTGAACAGCTTCCAGTTTCCCAAAACCGGCGGGTTTCATGCACCTGTTTATCCTGAGCTCTGACAGCTTGTCCAGGTCTGAAAACCACTCTTGCCACCGTTTTGCCAGTGGCTCCGGGATGTCTGTATCCCATCCGCACTTGTTCCTGCAGAGCTCTTGAAGAATCATTTTTGCCGTGAGGACATAAGGAGCTAGGAAACCAAGTGGGTCATACATGGAACATACGATGGAAAGAATGCCTCTCCTGGTTAGGGGTCGATTCCTGATGGTAACTCGGAAATTGAATGTGTCACTTTCAAGGTTCCATTGGATGCCTAGAGCTCGTTCAGTGAGTGGTTTCTCCCAGTCAAGATCCAACTCAACGTTCTGCTTGGCCTTGTCCTCTTCAGGGAGGCTAGCCAGCACCTCTTTACTGTTGCTCACCCATTTGGTGAGTCTGAATCCACCTCTTGCACATGCTTCTCTGAGTCCTTCTGTCAACTTGACGGCTTGGCTTACTGTCTCCACCGACTTCAGGCAGTCATCAACGTAAAAGTTAGACCTGATGGTATCGGTGACTTCTTGGCCGTAATGATCACTGTTATCCTCCGCTGTCTGTCTCAGAGCAAAGTTGGAACAACTAGGTGAAGATACGGCACCGAACAGATGTACCTTCATCCTGTACTCTTCCAGCGGCCGGGTGATATCGCCATCTGGCCACCATAAGAATCGCAGAAAGTCAATGTGATCTGGATGGACTCTGACCTGATGGAACATTCCTTGTATGTCTGCCATGAAGGCTACTTGGTCTTGACGGAATCTTAACAACACTCCTATTAGTGTGTTTGTCAGGTCTGGACCCTGAAGCAGTTCATCATTGAGTGATGTGCCTTGGAATGATGATGTGCAATCAAACACCACTCGTAATTTGTTCTTTCTTTTGTGATACACCCCGTGATGGGGTATGTACCAGACATGGCCATCTTTTTTGCTTAGCTCTTGAAGAGGTACCTTCTCTGCGTAGTCCATTTTGATTACCTCTTCCATGAAGCCTTTGTACTCTGCATGGTACTCCTCATTCTTCCTGAGCTTCTTTTGCAGGCCCATGGCTCGTTGTGTCGCCACCTGTCTGTTGGGCATCATCACATCTCCCTTTCGAAAAGGGAGTGGCAAGTGATAATCTTTTAAGGTTATTGAACTGGTGGCGATCTTCATGAACTTTTTGTGATTTTGCAAGGAGTTTTAAAAGCCACAGAGCCATCTGCCTTGGATCCTACATTACTGACGGTTGACGGTATGTTTGTGGCCGGTGTCACTGTCGTGACAAAGCTGCTTCTCTCCTTTCTCTCTTTAACCGGTGCGGCTGATGCTCCTGCTCGTGTTTGCCATCCAGAGGCTGCCGTCTTGAGGTGCCTTGGGGCAGCTCTGTCAGTACCATAGTCCTGAATACTACCGAACAATGGGTTGGAGGCGATTTTGGCTTGTCTCTCCAGATAAGCCACAAGGTCCTTGAATTTGGCTCTTTGCCCAGTGCGCTCCTGGATGTCGTAGGCTGTTGACCTCCACCTTTCTCTGATCCTAAAGGGTATCTTGGATAAGATCAGTCGTAGGTTAGATGGATTGTCCAGCTCATCCATATAGTGAAGCTCCTGCATTGCATTACTGCATTTCGAAAAGGGAGTGGCAAGTGATAATGACAATCTTTTAAGGTTATTGAACTGGTGGCGATCTTCATGAACTTTTTGTCTTCTACCGATAGTTCATTCTGCTCATCATGGTGCTTTTCAGAAAAGTCCTGATTGTATTGTTCCACAAGCAGGTCCTCCAGTTTCGCGATTGATATTCTGTTTGCTGTGGCTTTGGGTCTTCCCATCTCATCCACCGCGTTGATGTTAAGTGGACCACAAACCGCCCATCCCAAGAGTGTCCTCACAGCATATGGCCCGTCATCCTGACTGTTTATGACCTGCCAAGGTTCCATGGCTCTTGGAGTATTGACTCCAATCAGAAGTTCCACCTCTGCATCAATCTGAGTGGTGTGAACATCCTTCAGGTAGGGCCATCTTTTCAATTCCTCTTGAGTAAGGATGTTTTCTTTTGACACTGGGATTGCTGGTTGAGTGTAAATTGTAGGCAGTGCAAGAAATGTGTCGTCATCCATGTTGCCTACCTCCAGGCCTGATATCTCATATGCCGGGACTGGTTTCTCTTGTGCCATTGTTGTAAGGAGAATTGAGGTTTTCCGGCCCTTAGCATTCAGCTTCCTCATGAGGCTCTCTGTGCAAAAGGATGCCGAGCTGCTATGGTCCAAGAAGGCATATGTAGTTACATACCTACTTCCGTCAGCTTGTTTCACCTTAACTGGCACGACGGCTAAGGCACAGTCCTTACCGGCCCCATTATCTTCACCCAGCCTCACCAGAGCACTACCCACAGTCTTCTTGGTCACGGGTGGTGTCCTCACCTGTTGAGGTGTTTTCACCTTCCATGTTGTAGACCTGACTGTTCCCTTTTGATTGTCTGGTCCTTCTTGGTCATTTGTTTCTATGTGTAGCAGAGTCAGGTGTTCTTTCTGGCAATGCTGACACCTCATCCGCTGGCTACAGTGCCTACTGAGATGTCCCTTGGTGAGACAACCAAAACAAAGTCCTTTCACCTTTAAGAACTCTATTTTGTTCAGATGTTTCTGAGCTCTTATCCTCCTGCAGGCTTCAAGTGAATGATCGCCTGCACAGTACAAGCAAGGAGTTCTAAAAGCTTCAGAGCCATCTGCCTTGGATCCTACATTACTGACGGTTGACGGTATGTTTGTGGCCGGTGTCACTGTCGTGACAAAGCTGCTTCTCTCCTTTCTCTCTTTAACCGGTGCGGCTGATGCTCCTGCTCGTGTTTGCCATCCAGAGGCTGCCGTCTTGAGGTGCCTTGGGGCAGCTCTGTCAGTACCATAGTCCTGAATACTACCGAACAATGGGTCGGAGGCGATTTTGGCTTGTCTCTCCAGATAAGCCACAAGGTCCTTGAATTTGGCTCTTTGCCCAGTGCGCTCCTGGATGTCGTAGGCTGTTGACCTCCACCTTTCTCTGATCCTAAAGGGTATCTTGGATAAGATCAGTCATAGGGGGGAGCTCCAGTTGCTCACCACGTACCTCGAGCGCTATTTCGGCGCCGGGGACAACCGTGCTCGTCACGGATCTGGGGTTTAGCGAGTTCGAATCCCGGACTGCAGCCGTGCCTTTCCCAGAGTGTCTTCCCCCCCATCTGAACCCCTTCAGCCTGTTTCTGTCGGTCATCCTTGACCAGAATAAATGTGATAAACGCAAAAAAGAGCCAGGGGAATGGCCAAAGTTAAAAAAAAAAAAGATCAGTCGTAGGTTAGATGGATTGTCCAGCTCATCCATATAGTGAAGCTCCTGCATTGCATTACTGCATCCTCTGAGGTAGAGGGCGTAGGCGCGCAAAGCTTGACTATCCTCCGGTTTGATGCTGGACCAGTCCAAGGCCTTCTTTATATAAGCATTTGTTATTCTTATTTCATCACCGAAATTCTCTTTAAGTAGTCTTTTGGCTTCCACATATCCATCCTGTGGATGCATGTGTAGGCAGCTCCTCACAATATCTTTAGGTTGCCCTGTGGTGTATTGTTCCAAAGAGTAGAGTCTATCTTGATCGCTGGTGGTTCTATTTTCTATGCCGTACTCGAAGGCTCGCATGAATGACCTAAAGTTCATAGGATCTCCGTCAAACATGGGAATCTCCCTGGTTGGGAGTAGCGCCAGATTCTGCTGTGTGACAAGTATATCTGTAATGTCATTCTGTCTTGCCATGACATTTAATAGAACCTGGTCTGTTTGGGTTTGACCCTGTTGTCCTGCTGTAGCTCCAGATGGTTGTAGCTGAAGCTGCACAGGTGGCTGATGCTGATATGGTGCATGTGGTTGTTGCCAAGGTTGTGGCTGAGGTAGCACATATGGTGGTGGTCGATACTGTACAGGTGGTAGTGGCTGTATATATGGCTGTTTGGGTCTTACTGCTTGTGGAGGCCTCTGTTGTTGTTGCTGTTGCTGCTGCCGCTGTGGTGGTTGTTGTTGTTGTTGTTGTTGCTGCTGCTGCTGCTGCTGCTGCTGCTGCTGTTGTTGCTGCTGCTGTTGTTGCTGCTGCTGCTGTTGTTGTTGTTGTTGTGGTGTGTGCGCCCATGCATACTGGGCCCTATTCCCCGTACCTGGTTCAACTAAGTCGATCAAGAATCCCATTATCCAGATTCAATTAACCCGATGTTTGAAGCCGGGATTTTCCTGTTCCTCGAACGCTGATTCAGTCTCGTTAACTCGAACCAGACTTGAGACTCTGGATAATTGCGCGCGGCCGCTTCAGTTGAAAAGACAGCAGGTGTCGATCACAGAAATCCTGATCTTCTAACGGCATTGATTGATTGATTGTTTTAAAACTTTATTAACAGATTGCAGGCGGCTCAATAGCCTCGCCGACAAGTTAAATGCATAATCTATAGGCAAATTTTAAATCCCTCATTACCCCAATCAATCAGATTATATTTCTTTAAACGTTCCTGCTGGCAGTAGGTTTATGGATTGAATAATCAAATGAGATCTTGCTAGCGAAAATAATTAGTTCAACTGTTTCAGAATAAGGATACGGCTCTCTTATCCATTGATTGATGTATGGTGGATGTTTTACTTATCTGCACTGTGGTGTGACGGTTTGTCCTTTTGCCTTTCACGCAGACGACCCGCGTTCGAATCCCCCTCCTTCTAGTCTTTTTCTTCTTTTTGCAATGTAAATACTTTGGTGCACGTTTAGAGCTATATAAAGAATGACATCCTCAATGCATGTAGATTTATAATATTTTAACTTAAAACTAGGCTACTTTTGCGTATAATCATTAATATTATATTCCAAAAAAATTATATTGGAAACGCGGGGTTTCGAACTCGGGTCGTCGGGTTGACAGGATTGCGTACTAGCCGCTGGACCACTGTGCCAGACGGGATATATTCATTGTGTATCCATCAATGGACAAGAAACCCGTGTTTCGGATATTTTTCTTTTGAATGAAGTTTTATCTCTTTATTCTCAAATGCATTAATGTGACGTCAACGGCTCATTCAATTTCTCAAATCCGTCAAACAGCGCATCTCATCAGACATTTTAATCCCAGTTACAATATCACACAAAAACCACAATCCACGCATAGACACTTCAATTTTATGCTTGAATGAAACACAATCCGGGCGCTCCGTTAAGCAAATCTACAGCGGAGAATATATGAAACTAATCAGAGCCAAACGGCCGATAGGTTTCATTCATTAAAAATATCCCAGCGGGATTCACATTTGCAATGCGCCGTTATTAAAATAACCACATGCAGTGTGTATCGCGACTCCGAGCGCCGTATATGATGTGCATTATTTTATTTAGGACAAAGTAAATCTATAGGCTCAATATGATTTATTATCAGCATTTAGTTCTATTATTATACATTTCAAAAGCCCCCTCTAGGAAAACGAAGCACAAAAACATAATTCAGAATGGTATAATGGGATCTAGACTGTGAGAAATATTTCAGGAAGCGAGCTGGCATTTCTTTGCGGGGGCGTGGCCATGGTTCATCCAGCTAACTGAACTTAACCCTGCTCCCGACCAGGCTCAAACTTTTTGATCTGTTGTCATGGTGATTTAGACAATCGAGCGTCGGGGAATGCAAAGGTCTGGCTTAAGTCAGGCTATGCTGGAAATTATCCGGCTAACTCAGTTAGCCAGGTACGGGGGAACGGGGCCCTGGTCCAAGAGCTGTCTTTGCACAGGGGTTTTTGGAACAGCATTTATGGATGCATATTCTACCGGTGATTGCAATATCGGTAGTCCTTCTGAGGTAGAGCATGTGCTCGGTCAACATAATCATTCATACCATCCCTAGGTTGCATCTTGTACACATATCCGTCCTCTTGAGAGGGTGGCTGGTTAATTTGAGATGGATACCTCATGGTTCTAGATGAGTTGGTTTGTGATGATGTCTCATAATCATCCAGTATCTTGAGTTTGGCCGTTGATACAGCCATGTCTGTGTCAAAGTCAAGTTTATCCTTCTCAGCCTTTAATTTAGCCCTGGCTTTAGCCTCCTGCAGACTTAATTCAGCTTGTAATTTAGCCTTGTTTAGATTTAATTCAGCCTCTGATTCAGCTTGTAATTTAGCCTCTGTTAGCTTGGCTTTAGCCTTGTTTAGATTTAATTCAGCCTCTGATTCAGCTTGTAATTTAGCCTCTGTTAGCTTGGCTTTAGCCTTGTTTAGATTTAATTCAGCCTCTAATTCAGCTTCCTTTAGGCTCATGGCTTGTCTGGCTGAAAGTGCAGCGGCTTTTGCCTGAATGATGGCCCTCTCAGTGTCAGCCCTTCGACGGGCGGCAGATAACCTGGATGAATGGCTTCCACCTGATGATTTGGATGATTTTGATGGGGCCCTGGAAATGCTATCCTCTGGGCCTATTGTAGCCTGAAGGTCCGTTTCCAGCTTATCTTGAGTCTCTACTGGAGACTCCTGGATCACTGACTCAGTTGGACTTTGGGCTGGAGTTTGCCTTTCCTTATACCCCTCCATCAACCATTCTTCCATATCGTTAACCCATGTATTAAATTCATCTATTTTTGGTTTATACCGTTGTGTTTCATCATCATCATCATCATCCTGTAAATACAGCTGTACAGACTCATTTGCGATCTTAAAAGCACTGAGTGTCTTATTGAACAATGCCATGTCCGTTCTTACTCCTTGTTCATCCTTTGATATCATCATCACTTTAATCTCATTTTTCTTGCGGGTGCATGCTGCAAGCCTGGCTTTACGTGATGCCATTAATTGTTTCAGCTCAATTTCCGCGCCCGTCAAATCCATGTTATCCGTTTCAGTAGCTGTTTATATTTATCCACCAATTCTTAAGACAGCTTTATAATTATTTTATATTCCACAGCGCCGTGTGCGCGCGCCACGTACGTAGTAGTCTCTATTTCATTCATAAATTCTACTTACGCATGTTCCATTTGCTGTCCTCGGGAGGGAGGGTCCTCCATTCGCTGTGATGCCGTCGTTGATCGACTCCTTCCTTTTGATCACAGCGTTCTCCAAACACAACCAGTTTCCTTGTTCTGGTCCTCTCTCTCAACAATGCTGGATCGTTGTCAGTCCTCTTGCGAGTCCCCTCGTCAGTTGTCACTTATTGACGCGCGCCTCAGTTTGGGTCGCTATCAATAATCTGCGCGAGTCCTCTTTCACTTTATTGAAGCTTTCCTCTCCTTGGGTGGCTTCAATAAAAGCAATTTTCTGACTTAATGTAGCGGCCTCTGCCTGGGTCCGCTTCCAGTGGCAGTCGGGGAGTGATTCCATACGCGCTCCATCCAAAGAATAGTCTCCACACCTTGAGTTCCGTTATCAGATACCGACGTGGCTATCCGATTTATTTAGAAAATGTAGGTTACATGGGAGAGGTGATCAAAGCGATCCTAAAGCGTCCTATAACCGTGGTTCTAATTGTTCAAAGTGTTTCCTAAGATAAGACTATTCTAAAGCGTTCCCGAAGCGGTCAGAAAATTATATGCTTTCCCCGTCGGCTACCAACTCACAGCTGATCCCTATCACCCATTTAATGATCTCCGCCGCGCCGTGGGCCGACCCACCTGACAGGTGCAGGTGATCCGCCCACAGTACAACAGAGTCCACCCAACTGGTTACACAGATAATCATAACATTCCCATAAATCATATCCTTCCATTGGAAATAATAATAACAATAATGATAATAATAATACTAATAATAATAATAATAATCTATAACAAAAAACACTCATTCGGCCTTTATAATACTACATAGCACAATATAATACTACATACAATATAATACTACCTGGTACAATATAATACTACATAGTACAATATAATACTACATAGTACAATATAATACTACATACAATATAATACTACATAGCACAATATAATACTACCTAGTACAATATAATACTACCTAGCACAATATAATACTACATAGCACAATATAATACTACATACAATACAATACTACATAGCACAATATAATACTACATAGCACAATATAATACTACCTAGTACAATATAATACTACCTAGTACAATATAATACTACCTAGCACAATATAATACTACATAGCACAATATAATACTACCTTGTACAATATAATACTACCTAGCACAATACAATACTACATAGCACAATATAATACTACCTAGTACAATATAATACTACCTAGCACAATACAATACTACATAGCACAATATAATACTACATAGTACAATATAATACTACCTAGTACAATATAATACTACATACAATATAATACTACATAGCACAATATAATACTACATACAATATAATACTACCTAACACAATATAATACTACCTAGTACAATATAATACTACCTAGCACAATATAATACTACATACAATATAATACTACCTAGTACAATATAATACTACCTAGCACAATATAATACTACCTAGTACAATATAATACTACCTTGTACAATATAATACTACCTAGCACAATATAATACTACCTAGTACAATATAATACTACCTAGCACAATATAATACTACATACAATATAATACTACCTAGTACAATATAATACTACCTAGCACAATATAATACTACCTAGTACAATATAATACTACCTAGCACAATATAATACTACCTAGTACAATATAATACTACCTAGTACAATATAATACTACCTAGCACAATATAATACTACATACAACATAATACTACCTAGTACAATATAATACTACCTAGCACAATATAATACTACCTAGTACAATATAATACTACCTAGTACAATATAATACTACCTAGTACAATATAATACTACATACAATATAATACTACCTAGCACAATATAATACTACATACAATATAATACTACCTAGCACAATATAATACTACATACAATATAATACTACCTAGTACAATATAATACTACCTAGTACAATATAATACTACCTAGTACAATATAATACTAAATAGCACAATATAATACTACATACAATATAATACTACATGGCACAATATACTACTAGTACAATATAATACTACCTAGTACACCTACTAGTAAAATAGTACAATATAATTTGTATATTATTTATTGTTTATTAAAGGGGAACTATTTTACTATTTCTTTCACTATTTGGGCACTTTTACACAATTCCTGTGAGTCTATGGAACACCTCTGTAATATATAGATTTTTTTTATTCATTGTTTTGTATTTCTAATCAAGTCCTCAAAAACAGCATTTTTCTACCTCCAGATCTCGAGCCGTTTTGAGCCTGGGCTCCTAAACCACTGTGCATCGTCGTCTTCGCCTGAACATTAACATGCAGCAGTGTCTTTATGACATCACATATAGGCACATTTTCAAACGACTCAGTTCAGTGAGGGTGAATATTGTGAGAGGAGAATTGGAAGAATGCGCCAATATGAGAATTTTGAGACATAGATCATATTAATATAAGTTCACATAGCTAGGAAACAATGCTAAACACTCAAAAAGGCCATTTATAAGATAGTTCCCCTTTAAAGGATCCCCATGATGCCAATGGCACCAGCTAGTCTTCCTGGGGTCCGAAGTCCCACATATCAATATATACACATACAAATATACATACACACGCACACACGCGCAAAATAATAATAACAAATAATGAAAAACTAAAATAAATAACCACTGCACTACTGCTCACTAGCTAAGTAATACATTCATGATTTATGTTTAAATTATGATTTGCTATTTAATTGACGTATGTGTTCTGGGCGGCTTATTCCAATAAGTTATGGCTCGATAAATCGTAAGGCATTAGATGTTGGGCGAGGTAACATGATTTTACCTTCTCCTGCCATTCTAGTTAAATGATTGTGTAAGTGCTGCATCTAATAATTTGACTCTATAAAAACTCAGGCTTATTGGTGTGGATGCTGTTATTGAAGAATGTGACTGTATTTAAGACGAGCCTTTTATCTACCGATAACCATAAGAGTTCCCTATGCATACTGTTTATGTTCGTTGTTTTTTGGCAATGTAGGACTAGTCTGGCAGCTCTGTTCTGGGTCATTAGTAGTTTCCTCTGTGCACTGTCGGATGCAGAGGCCCAAACAGGTGAGCAGCAGTCCAGGTGGCTTAAAACTAAGGACTTAACGACCTGTCCCAGAATATGTGCTGGAACATAGGGACGGCATTTTCTTGCCATATAAATGCCATTACCCATTTCATAATAATATAATTCTCCTCTCTTCTCTTCTTCTCTCCTCTCTATTCTTCTCTCTTTTCTTCTCTTCTCTTTCCTTCTCCTCTCCTCTCTTCTTCTCTCCTCTCTTCTCGTTTCTCTTCTCTTTTCTCTTCTCCTCTATTCACCTCTCTTTATTATCTTCTCTCTTCTCTCCTCTCTTCTTCTCTTCTATTCTCTCCTCTCCCCTCTTCTTTTTCTCTTATCTATCCTCCTCTCTCCTCCTCTCCTCCTCTCCTATCCTCTCTCCTCTCCTCTCCTCCTCTCCTCTCTTCCTCTCCTCTCCTCTCCTCTCCTCTCCTCTCCTCTCCTCTCCTCTCCTCTCTCCTCTCTCCGCTCTCCTCCTCTCCTCTCCTCTCCTCTCCTCTCCTCCTCTCCTCTCCTCTCCTCTCCTCCTCTCCCCTCTCTTCTCCTCCCCTCTCTTCTCCTCTCCTCCTCCTCTCCTCTCCTCTCCTCTCTCCTCCTCCTCTCCTCTCCTCTCTCCTCCTCTCCTATCCTCTCCTCCTCTCCCCTCTCTTCTCCTCTCCTCCTCTCCTCTCCTCTCCTCTCTCCTCCTCTCCCCTCTCTCCTCCTCTCCTCTCCTCTCCTCTCCTCTCCTCTCCTCTCTCCTCCTCCTCTCCTCTCCTATCCTCTCCTCCTCTCTCCTCTCCTATCCTCTCCTCCTCTCCCCTCTCCTCTCCTCTCCTCCTCTCCTCTCCTCATCTCTCCTCTCCTCCTCCTCTCCTCTCCTCTCTCCTCCTCCTATCCTCTCCTCCTCTCCCCTCTCTTCTCCTCCTCTCCTCTCCTCTCCTCTCCTCTCCTCTCCTCTCTCCTCCTCTCCCCTCTCTCCTCCTCTCCTCTCCTCTCCTCTCTCCTCCTCCTCTCCTCTCCTCTCCTATCCTCTCCTCCTCTCCCCTCTCTCCTCTCCTCCTCTCCTCTCCTCTCCTCTCCTCTCTTCTCCTCTCCTCTCCTCTCCTCTCCTCTCCTCTCTCCTCTCTCCGCTCTCCTCCTCTCCTCTCCTCTCCTCTCCTCCTCTCCTCTCCTCTCCTCTCCTCTCCTCTCCTCTCCTCCTCTCCCCTCTCTTCTCCTCCCCTCTCTTCTCCTCTCCTCCTCCTCTCCTCTCCTCTCCTCTCTCCTCCTCCTCTCCTCTCCTCTCCTCTCTCCTCCTCTCCTATCCTCTCCTCCTCTCCCCTCTCTTCTCCTCTCCTCCTCTCCTCTCCTCTCCTCTCCTCTCTCCTCCTCTCCCCTCTCTCCTCCTCTCCTCTCCTCTCCTCTCTCCTCCTCCTCTCCTCTCCTATCCTCTCCTCCTCTCTCCTCTCCTATCCTCTCCTCCTCTCCCCTCTCCTCTCCTCTCCTCCTCTCCTCTCCTCATCTCTCCTCTCCTCTCCTCTCCTCTCCTCCTCCTCTCCTCTCCTCTCTCCTCCTCTCCTATCCTCTCCTCCTCTCCCCTCTCTTCTCCTCCTCTCCTCTCCTCTCCTCTCCTCTCCTCTCCTCTCCTCTCCTCTCCTCTCCTCTCTCCTCCTCTCCCCTCTCTCCTCCTCTCCTCTCCTCTCCTCTCTCCTCCTCCTCTCCTCTCCTCTCCTATCCTCTCCTCCTCTCCCCTCTCTCCTCTCCTCCTCTCCTCTCCTCTCCTCTCTTCTCCTCTCCTCTCCCCTCCTCTCCTCTCCTCCTCTCCTCTCCTCTCCTCTCCTCTCCTCTCCTCTCCTCTCTCCTCCTCTCCTCTCCTCCTCTCCCCTCTCTTCTCCTCTCCTCCTCCCCTCTCCTCTCCTCTCCTCTCCTCTCCTCTCCTCTCCTCCTCTCCTCTCCTCTCTCCTCCTCTCCTATACTCTCCTCCTCTCCCCTCTCTTCTCCTCCTCTCCTCTCCTCTCCTCTCCTCTCCTCTCTCCTCCTCTCCCATCTCTCCTCCTCTCCTCTCCTCTCCTCTCTCCTCCTCCTCTCCTATCCTCTCCTCCTCTCCCCTCTCTCCTCTCCTCCTCTCCTCCTCTCCTCTCCTCTCCTCTCCTCTCCTCTCTCCCCTCCTCTCCTCTCCTCTCCTCTCCTCTCCTCTCCTCTCCTCTCCTCTCTCCTCCTCTCCTATCCTCTCCCCTCTCTTCTCCTCTCCTCCTCTCCTCCTCTCCTATCCTCTCCTCTCCTCCTCTCCTCTCCTCCTCTCCTCTCCTCATCTCTCCTCTCCTCCTATAGGGGCAGAGCAGGTGTTGTTGTTGGCTCGTCGAACAGATCTAAGGAGAATATCTCTGGATCTCCCTGACTTCACAGACATTGTACTACAGGTACAAACACACACATTGATTGATATTCTATTGTGTTGTAGGTGATTGATATTATATTATATTCTATTGTAGGTGATTGATATTGTATTGTGTTGTAGGTGATTGATATTCTATTGTGTTGTAGGTGATTGTTATTCTATTGTGTTGTAGGTGATTGATATTGTATTGTGTTGTAGGTGATTGATATTGTATTGTGTTGTAGGTGATTGATATTGTATTGTGTTGTAGGTGATTGATATTCTATTGTGTTGTAGGTGATTGATATTCTATTGTGTTGTAGGTGATTGATATTCTATTGTGTTGTAGGTGATTGATATTGTATTGTGTTGTAGGTGATTGATATTCTATTGTATTCTAGGTGATTGTTATTCTATTGTATTCTAGGTGATTGATATTCTATTGTGTTGTAGGTGATTGATATTCTATTGTGTTGTAGGTGATTGATATTGTATTGTGTTGTAGGTGATTGATATTCTATTGTATTGTGTTGTAGGTGATTGATATTCTATTGTGTTGTAGGTGATTGATATTCTATTGTGTTGTAGGTGATTGATATTCTATTGTGTTGTTGGTGATTGATATTCTATTGTGTTGTAGGTAATTGATATTAGGGCTGGGCGATGTGCCCAAAAATGATATCGCGATAACGATATGATAATGTTATCATATCACTCGATATCGAAATAGTTATAAGTATAAAAAAATATATATATATTATTATTTTTTTTTTTTACATTTATTTTTTAAACGGCAGATGTATGTTTATTTTGCAGCAATTCTTTGTCTTTGCCGCCATCTTTAGTGTTACATCCCCTCACACTCCAGTTCTCAGGCTGCAGCTGGTTTAAAAGCGAAAGTAAACCGGCTTCTCTGCTGGCTGTGGCTCCAGGGGAGTTTTTTTGCACTTTTTTGGTGGACAAACCACCGCACATGTGCACCGTGACTCGTGACTGGAGACTAGCTCTGCTAGCACACATAGCCTACCGTGTACAGACGGTTTCAAACTGTATTTTAAATTAGAAAGCAAACTAAATAAATGAGAAAAATAAATCTCAATTTGGTCAGTATTGTCATTTGGACAAGCAAAGCCATTACTTTAACACTTTGGTAGCCAAAAACGTCTTACCACGTCATTCCCTGCCATTCTCATTCTGCCAATGACGCCGTAACACGTCAGTGAGATCAATATTTCAAAAATCTGTGATCGCAATCATATTTCTCCCCCGGAGACTTGAGATCTACTGTTGATCCCCTCTCAACTCTCCAACGGTTCAAGAGCGCCATCTGGTGGCCGATCGGCGGATCGCCCAAACCGGAAACAGGAAACGGAAGCTGGTGCTCATTCCAATTCGGTCCGATCACTCGCTAATAGTCCCAGGACTCGAGCTAGACACAATGGATAGCAATCCGTTACCAATAACTCGATAAACAACATGATTTGGACGTATATACTATTATACAACATAGATGATAAGTAGTAACTTCTAGAAGCACGTCCATTTGAAATCTTTGATCTCGTGCAGATTGCTATCAAACTGTATTTGATCATCAATATAATGCATTTAGGGCTATAAATCACGTTCTGGAGAATGCTGCAGAAAACGATAAAAACATACTTATACTTTAGACCGTATTTTAGTATGAATATGTGAATGAAAAAGTATAACGTTGCTACACCCTGACCAATAGATACTTGACGTTGAATGGGCCATAGTAATGTCAATTTAGCAATACAATTTAAAAAGTTATAGCCCTGCAAAGAAGGGGAACTTCTCCATAGACAAATAGAGCTGGCGTGGGATGGTTTATTGTGAATATAAGCCTGGCGACCAAAGTGTTAAGTTGCAGGCAAGAAAGACAAGTCTGTCCACTGTCTCTGGGTTTAAAACTGCCCTGTTGCAGGTCACAATACAAATACAAATAATTTTTTTTTCTATATATATATATATATATATATTTTTCTTCCCGATATCGATTATTAAAATATATCGCGATAATTATCGTTATCGTTTTATCGCCCAGCCCTAATTGATATTCTGTGTTGTATTGTAGGTGGACGACATCCGTCACGCCATAGCCATCGACTACGACCCGGTGGACGGTCATGTCTACTGGACGGACGACGAGGTCAAAGCTATCCGCCGCTCCCTCATCGACGGCAGCAACGCTGTGACTCTGGTTACCATGGAGATCAGCCACCCTGACGGCATCGCCGTGGACTGGCTGGCTAGAAACCTCTACTGGACCGACACTGGTACCGACCGCATCGAGGTGAGCCCCCTTTAATTACACCTTAATTACACCCGTCTAGATTAATTACACCCGTCTAGATGAATTACACCCGTCTAGATGAATTACACCCGTCTAGATTAATTACACCATCTAGATTAATTACACCTGTAGATTAATTACACCCGTCTAGATTAATTACACCTGTAGATTAATTACACCTGTCTAGATTAATTACACCTGTAGATTAATTACACCTGTCTAGATGAATTACACCTGTAGATTAATTACACCTGTCTAGATTAATTACACCCGCCTAGATTAATTACACCTGTCTAGATTAATTACACCTGTCTAGATTAACACCATCTAGATTAATTACACCCGTCTAGATGAATTACACCCGTCTAGATTAATTACACCTGTCTAGATTAATTACACCCGTCTAGATTAATTACACCTGTCTAGATTAATTACACCTGTCTAGATTAATTACACCTGTCTAGATTAACACCATCTAGATTAATTACACCTGTCTAGATTAATTACACCTGTCTAGATTAATTACACCTGTCTAGATTAATTACACCTGTAGATTAATTACACCTGTCTAGATTAATTACACCTGTCTAGATTAATTACACCCGTCTAGATTAATTACACCCATCTAGATTAATTACACCCGTCTAGATTAATTACACTCGTCTAGATTAATTACACCTGTCTAGATTAATTATAACCACACCTGTCTAGATTAATTACACCTGTCTAGATTAATTACACCTGTCTAGATTAATTATAACCACACCTGTCTAGATTAATTACACCTGTAGATTAATTACACCTGTCTAGATTAATTACACCTGTCTAGATTAATTACACCTGTCTAGATTAATTAGAAACACACCTGTAGATTAATTACACCTGTCTAGATTAATTACACCTGTAGATTAATTACACCTGTCTAGATTAATTACACCTGTAGATTAATTACACCTGTCTAGATTAATTACACCTGTAGATTAATTACACCTGTCTAGATTAATTAAACCTGTAGATTAATTACACCTGTCTAGATTAATTACACCTGTCTAGATTAATTACACCCGTCTAGATTAATTACACCTGTAGATTAATTAGAAATACACCTGTAGATTAATTACACCTGTCTAGATTAATTACACCTGTAGATTAATTACCTGTCTAGATTAATTACACCTGTAGATTAATTACACCTGTCTAGATTAATTAGAACCACACCTGTCTAGATTAATTACACCTGTCTAGATTAACACCAGGACCACATGGAGGAGAATCACACTTCTAGTTAGATTAGAACACCTGTAGGTCAGACACCACAAATACAGCTGATCATAATAATAATAATAATAATAATAATAATAATAATAATAATAATAATAATAATAATAATAATAATAATAATAATAATAATAATAATAATAATAATAATAATAACAATAATAATAATATATTTTATTTGTACAGCACTTTCTCAAATACTCAAAGCACTTTAGCTGATGAAGTTTCTGGATCATGTTTTTCCAAGGTAACCAGACTGAATGGGACCTCCAGGAAAATCCTCATCTCAGAAAACCTGGATGAACCCAGAGCCATCGTCCTGGACCCTGTCAACGGGTATCTGTCTATCTTCCTATCTCTGTCTGTCTGTCTGTCTGTCAATCAATCAATCAGATTTATTTATATAGCACATGTCAACCAAAGTGCTGTACAGAGGGTAGATACATAGATACATATTGACAACAGTCACAACTACGCAAACACACAGGAAAACAGGGCATGAGTCAGTGAACGGGAAAGGCTAGTAGGTAGAAGTGGGTTTTGAGCCTAGATTTGAAGGCATCTATCGAGGGGGCGAGCCTAATGGAGGTGGGGATGCTGTTCCACAGTGCAGGGGCTGCGACAGCAAAGGCACGGCCCCCCCTGAGCTTGAGGTTAGACCTCTGGACTGTCAGGAGCCTCTGATGGGCTGACCTGAGGGACCTGGTGTTGGAATAGGGGGATAGGAGGTCTGAGATGTAGGAGGGGGGTGACCATTAAGGGCTTTAAAAACAAATAGGAGAACCTTAAAATCTATCCTGTAGCGCACTGGGAGCCAATGAAGGGAGGCAAGGACAGGGGTGATGTGGTCTCTCTTGCGGGTTCCAGTCAACAGTCTGGCAGCGGCGTTCTGTACTAGCTGTAGGCGGGACAGGGAAGACTGGTTAATGCCTATATAGAGGGAGTTGCAGTAGTCTAATCTAGATGAAATGAAGGCGTGGATTACTAGTCAAGTCAAGTCAAGAGTTTTATTTGTCACGGCATACAAGCATACAGTGAAATGCGGGGGGTCTTGCCCGCAACGATTGTGCAATAATGCAATAATACAATAATACAATAATAAGAATCCAATAGGATGAGAATAAGACATTTGTGCAATAATACAAGTAATAAGAATAAGACATAACAGGTATATGTACATGAAGTTTACAAAAAGCATGGTAAGACATGCTAAGGTCCTGTGATAGTGCAATACAATTGTAACTGAGGGGTACAATTCCCTGACTGTATTGAGAGTATGGTATCATTAAACCACTACTTAGTTATGTACTTTAATTACTGGCCATACAGTACACGGTATATCTGGTGAACACCCACACAAGAATACGGCTTGACAAAGAAAGTTCTATTTAGAGGTATTTATTATTAGAGCAGCAACGATAGGTTACAGAATGAGAATTATTGGTCGCGCTTGTAAGGCGAAGAACACTTAAGTAAGTCAAGAGCGTAAGTCCATGAGCATAATAAGATGGGTATAACTGACGCCACCTGTAGCATAAGAATTACATAAGGCACACTCGTAGTCAGCTGGAGATACTAAGGGGTTCCCTTTAGGGGAGAGGAATGGTCGGGAGCAAAGTCTGGATCAACGCGGAATAAAGAGGCTCCAGATACAGGAGCCAGTGCAATAATCCCTTGGTCCGTAGACAAAGCAACAGCTATACTCCAGTATGCATGACAGCATGGATGAAAGCTAGCCAGCCTCTGTGGGTCCTAGAGGCGGGCTCGATGGTGCTCCTCACAGGGTAGATCCCACACAGCAGTGGGGTAGACGGTTCTCTGCTCCAGCAGCCACAGTACCAAAGCAATATAATCCAGCCGGAAAAGGCTCTGCATTCGTCGGTGTAGGTTCTCCGGTGTACATATCCAACGGTTCTCGTCTAGGACTCCTCGGATGGCGGCACGAGTTTAGGCCGCCCAGCCTGGATAAGTGCACTAGCTAGAGTACGACGAACCGGTGGTAATGATGGTCACTGTAGAACGGTAGCCGCACGATACACTATAAATAATAGACTATTACTTTACAATAGAATAAGTCGAACTCGACGATACAGCGTTAAACTCTGACACTTTAGCTATCTATTCTCAAGGCTCTATTTAGGGGCAAAAAGGCCCACTTCACGGCACGTTGTATCGTGGTGAAGGCTTCAACGTTTAGGTACTCAACTACTGCTGTATCCACCTGCGACGTATTTATACGTAAGGTGAATAATCTAGTGCCAACCTCAGTTCTGTCTCGTATTACTGCGCAAACCTGGACATGTTGAGACATGTCTTGGCGGTGGCTTTGAACTTGCCATTGGGGGTATGGCCGTTGGCGCCTAGGGGTCGCTGTCCAATAGGAGAACGAATATTATGGTCTGGCCTGTACCTAGGTAAAGGGATATTCCGTGTATATATACAAAGAATATACAAGGGATATCAGACGATATACAAATATTATACAATATATCTCAAGTAATAAATATATATATTCGGTTTAATCTGACCCTTTGTAACAACAATGTTAGCTACGGATGAGGCACTGGTTCTTATGTACACTACTATACAATGCTATACTATACAGTGTGAGTGAGACCCTGTCCTGGAGCACCAACACCGCCTCAGTGATCGGGAAAGCTCAGCAACACCTATACTATCTAAGGAAGCTGAAGCAGGCTGGCCTGCCACGAAATCTCCTTGTCAACTTTTACCATTGTGCAGTTGAGAGTGTGCTGACCTACGGTGTGTCTGTGTGGTTCTCCAGCTGCACAAAGGCAGAGCAGGAGGCTCTACAGAGGGTGGTGAAGGCGGCAGGCAGGATCGTCGGGACTCCTCTACCAAACATCACCTCCGTCTTCACCTCCCGCTGCCTCCACCGCTCCAAGTGTATCATCAA
Source organism: Notolepis coatsorum (assembly GCF_963971535.1). Taxonomy (NCBI): domain Eukaryota; kingdom Metazoa; phylum Chordata; class Actinopteri; order Aulopiformes; family Paralepididae; genus Notolepis; species Notolepis coatsorum. The sequence goes on from NC_140170.1 coordinate 32,095,847, forward strand.
GGACCAGTCTCACCCAGCACATCACCTCTTTCAGCTCCTTCCCTCAGGGAGGAGATACCGGTCCATACATGCCATTTAAGAACACCTTTTTCCCCTAAGCAGTCAGACTGTTAAATGCTCATTGACTGTCCCCTCACGTGCACCATGCACTTACTTGGACCTGATAATCACTGATTACCACCCATCATGCACTTTATTATTTAAAATATTCTGTTATGTACAGTGTTATATGTGTTATGTGTTCATGTATGTATATATTGTATATTGTACTACGGTCTGTGGGAGCTCCCCTGAAATTTCGTTGTATACTGTGCAATGACAATTAAAAGTCTATTCTATTCTATACAATCTACAGTTATACTATGTGTCCTTATGCTAGCTTGCTATCCATCTGTTTACTATACAAGAACCACTCCCGTTCTTGTTTTTAAAGTGACCTTTCATTGTGTAAAGTGACCATGAGTGTGAGCGTGTGCAGCATGTGTTCATGCTAAAGTGACCATGAGTGTGAGCGTGTGCAGCATGTGTGTGTGTGTGTGTGTGTGTGTGTGTGTGTGTTCATGCTAAAGTGACTGCTAGTGTGTGAGCGTATACAGTAGGGGTGGGGGAAAAAATAGATACGTAGTAGTATTGTGATACTTTGCGTGGCGATACTGTATCGATACAGGGACGCCAAGTATCGATATTTAATTATTCATAATAAAAGTTATTTTTTTTTGTATAAGGAAGTTGCATTGTTAATTTCAATACCTGTAGTACAGTAGTCCACACACACACATGTGCATTCAGTTAAGTTGGAATATGACTGTAATACAAACAGTTCAGTTTGTCAGGTACATGCAACACAGATTACAGTGTTTACATCTGTCTGCTTGAGAAAATACCATGTTCTGCAATAAAAATGATTGAAGTGAGATGAACAGACTGAACTTTATTTTATTAGATAAAACATGTTGACAAAGTGTTACTTTGCAAATTTGATCAAAAACAAATATATATATATTTTTCCCCCGCAATACTCAGCGTATCGCGATATATTTAGTATCGCGATACTATTGTATCGTGACGCAAGTATCGCGATAGTATCGTATCGTGAGGTCTCTGGCGATTCCCACCCCTAGTATACAGTGTGTGCGTTGTGTGTGTGCTCATGTGTGCTTGTGTGTGGAGAGTTCAGTGTTGGTCTGCAGGGGAGAGAAGGGCTTTGAGTTTAGCAATGGTGCGTAGTTGGAAAAAACATGCCTTCACCACTGAGTTCACTTGTCTGTCGAATTTAAATTGGGGATAAAAAATGACACCTAGGTTCTTGACATAAGGCTTGACCAGGGAGAACAGGTTGCCAAGACTGTTGGTAAGGGTGGTGACAGCGTCTGGGGGACCGAAGAGGATTATTTCACATTTGTTTTCATTTAGTTGTCAAATGTTTTGTGCCATCCAACATTTAACGTCATCAAGGCAGGACATGAGAATGTGTGTCGTCAGCGTAACAATGAAAAGAGATTTTGTGCTTCTGAATGATTGAACCAAGGGGTAGCATGTAAAGAGAGAACAGGATCGGGCCAAGGATGGACCCTTGCGGGACCCCACAGGACAGGGAGGTTGAGCAGGTTGAGGGAGGTTGAGCAGTTGGCAATGTTGACAGCAAAGCTTCTATCAAGAATCAAGCGGCTAAGTGGTGCAGTGGGCAAGGCACTCGCCACTAACGCAGGATATGCTGGGTTCGAGCCCAACTCTCTGCGTTGCTTCCGGCTTGGCTGATCGTTCATACTAATACAATTTGCAGTATTAGGGGGTGGGAAAGCTGGTGGGTGGGGATCGGACATTGTGGACAGCGACTCCTACAGGTCGGTTGGTGTGCCTGTACAGCAGAATCAGGAAGTATCGGGGGCAGCGTTACTCCTCGCCACTGAGAGATCGTGCTGTACAGGTGAAAAGATGCGACTGCTGCCTCCTCGTGTACCGGAGGGGACACGTGATGCAAGGCTTTGTCCACATTGCAGCCGACCAGTGGGAGGCATGGTCTAGCAACGTTCGAGACAGGGGAGGGAAGAATTGGATAATACGAAATTGGGATGGGAGAAAAATTAAAAAAATGGGGGAGAAAAAGTAGATAAAAAAA